>NC_137083.1:1997805-2345305 GCF_951640355.1 Cnephaeus nilssonii
AAATATCACTCTAAGGCTTAAGACGTTGTGCTCATTCATAAAGTAATTACATCCATAAACAGTCAATACCTCCCTGAAGACTATTTCCGTGCTCTGAGATTTATATGTTTCCCACATCACACGGGTGAAGTTAACCCACCTATAGCGCATAAGTCCAGAAGGGCCCAGGGAAGGAATGAGGTTTCAAGAACACTCCACATTTCTATTAGCCGTTCAGCTAACCATCTCGAAAGATTGATATACAATAAGTTGACCCTTCTACATTACTGGAGAGGCGGTTCAGAGCTTGCAGGTTGAAGTGTGCCTTAGGACTCCTGGGAAAGTGTGTAAGAGAACGTCTGACTCCTGGACGGAAAAATTCCAAGAAGGAGAGGCTCACGTGTGCACGTCATGGACTTATTTTATTCCCTGACCTCACCACCTGCTTACTACACAAGAGATGTTATTTGTGTCATTGTTTCTTTAATTCTTAAGCCACATTTTGTTTTCTTCTCCATCTGGCATTCCCAGATACTTTGGAATTGCAGAGTTCTTGTCATTGACTGAGGTAAGTGTAGTAATCGGTAAGCGGCAGTCCCTTTAAGGCACCCTATCCTGATGTGGAAGTTGGGAAGGCTCGGGTGTGCCGCAGGACGGTTAAGAGGATTGAATGAGCTGATCATGGAAGCAGAGCGGTCCAATCCTGCGAGTCTGTTTCTCTCTCCTTTGACTTGTAGAGAGTCTTCCTGACCCCTGGGAATGTCCCGTCCAGGCCAGTTTCCTTGGTTGGCTGTGTGGACCCCGAGTCTCCAGGGGCCCAGTTGACCTGACAATAGTCCTGGAAGAGGCACCCGTGTTGACATGATCAACACCTTTGGGTTTCAGTGAAGGACAAAGGGCAGGTTCTTTCTGGGACACAGGCGAGGTCAGACGAGGAAGCAACATCTTAGTTTAGTGACCACCAGTGGAGGGTTGGCTTGACTCTTCTGAAGTTGGGTTTCTACCTTTTGTCTTGGGGACTTGGGGGAACCTCAAGTTGAGGTTAGTGTCTTGCTTAAAGGGAAGCTTTGCTTAAAGCCCAGCTGTGGAGAGGAGCGAGTTTGTGTTCTGGGCTCCGTTAAATTTTATTTAACGACACGGGCATCACGTCATTAGCAGTCCTCTCCAGGAACTACTTACATTCCTGCCCTTTTCTCTGAAGTATGACCTCGGTTGATCAGGACGGGGCAGGTGGTAATGACGGAAGACTCCTTCTGAGGTGGATCTAGACTTGGGACATTTATCAGGAAACGGGAGAAGCCTACGTACCGCCTGAAGAATCTCACACCCACTCTACCAGAGCCTTCTCTCCAAGGCTTCCGAGTTCTGCTCAGCTCTCCAGGGAGGAAAGTGCAAAGAAAGGAACCCCACGCTCTTGGTGCAGGGATGGCGGTAGAGGTGGCCCGCTCTGGGCCTGGCTTTCTCAGGGCTGCTGCTCAGATGAAGAGCACTGGGCATGGGTTGCGTCTTGTTTACTACATCACAACTGGTGGCTTAGCAAAGGGTCCCGGGGGTCAGGCACTTTAAGCACCAAGATGAGCACTGCATTATCACAATGATTATTGATCCCTCACTTAATGTTTATATAACATGGGCCAAGCCTTTTGCCCTTTACATAGCATGAAGCTTGACAGTGCCACTGTTATAGTCTCTAAATAAAGAACTATTTTCCAAATAGAAAGGCAACTTGATTTTAACCTAAAGGTCAAGCTCATTGTTGAGGCAGAATTATAAATGAGGCCCTCTTAAAAGGGAAAATAATCAACTATTAATTATTTAAAGTGCTTAATGATGCATGAAATGTGTTGCTTTTCCAAGTGCATTTCTAATTAAATATGCACAGATGATAAAAGCCTTGGGATCCAAATCAGCAATTAATTCCAAATCAAAATATATTTGAAATTCAGCACCCCATACTTCTATTTTTCAAAACCTAAAGATGTAGAAGAATCAATGTCTTGCCTTCACATTTTATTTTTGGCTGCAAATTTCAATAAAATGCACCTGTTTATATTAGAAAACAAACAGCACATTCTTGCAAAAGCTTTAGAAATTCAAAATAAATTTAAGTCAATATCATTTGAAAGCAACTGAATTAGATTTTGGAATGTTATGTTCAAATTTCTTCAGTAACAAGATTAGAATAAATGCTAGGAAAATATGAAAAAGCATGAGATCACTATGTTTAAATATTGTACCCGATGTGAGTTAGGAAAAAAGTAGACATTTGAAAAACACAATTAACCTTTGAAAAGAAAAAAAAAAAGCCACATTCACATTAGGGAATGGGCTAAATTAACTAATGAAAATTTATAGCACTGTAATGTTTGCAAAGAAAAATCCTCTCTCATTTGAAATGTCAGAATAATCTCAGATCTCCTATTAAGCCATTTGTTAAACTTTAAATGGTAATAAATACTACATTCAATAATTGAGAAAGCTCAAGTAGAATGAGATTGTTGAAGTGTGTTTGCAAAGTGTTCCTCTTATCATTTCCAACATCTGTTTGTTTGCTGATTAAATTATTTATTCATCCTTTTAATCACTCCTTCAGCAAATCGCATGTCTTTGAGGAACTGAGGCATCGAGCTGGGCTCCTTGGCACTCAAAAGAAGTGGATGAGGTCTCTGTCCTTAAGGCCCTCACAGTCTTAAAAGTAAGACCCATGCCCTAGCCAGTTTGGCTCAGTGGATAGAGCACCGGCCTGCGGACTGAAAGGTCCCAGGTTTGATTCCGGTCAAGGGCATGTACCTTGGTTGTGGGCACATCCCCAGTAGGGGGTGTGCAGGAGGCAGCTGATAGATGTTTCTTTCTCATCGATATTTCTAACTCTCTATCCCTCTCCCTTCCTCTCTGTAAAAAATCAATAAAAATATTAAAAAAATAAATAAAAGTAAGACCCATTATAAGTAAGTCATTTTAAGGACATGATCATCGAGTTAATAGACCATGTAGCATCAATTGCTACTTTCATCCCTCCATCCTCGTTCTTCTCCATTACTCCTTCTCCTATTAACACAAGCCCACTTTGATTCTGGTACAAAATTAAGGCCATATTTTCCCAGACTCATCTGTTCCTGGGTGTGGCCACGGAGGAGGTGTTGCTGGATAAATGGAAGGAATTCTTTAAAAAAAATATATTTTATTGATTTCTTACAGAGAGGAAGGGAGAGGGATATAGAGTTAGAAACATCGATGAGAGAGAAACATCGATCGGCTGCCTCCTGCACACCCCCTACTGGGGATGTGCCCGCAACCAAGGTACATGCCCTTGACTGGAATCGAACCTGGGACCCTTCAGTCCGCAGGCCGACGCTCTATCCACTGAGCCAAACCTGCCAGGGCTGGACAGGAATTCTTGAAAATCACTGGGAAGGAGTAAGGCCGTGTCCTCTCTGCAGAGTGGAATGCAGTCACGATGGCCGTGCCCACGCAGCTGCCTGGGAGCATGGAGTCACCTTCCAGGCCAGCCACGTTCTGCGATGATGGCGCTGACACCGGAAGGCATGAGTCACGGACACCAGTGCCGCTCCCAGGCCCTGGGCGGGTCTCCTCCACGGGTTTTGTGAAACAGAGAAACGGACTGCCACCTCATCTGTAGGGAGCAGGTTACCGGAAGCTGAAGGCAGCCGGCTGGGGTGGCCTAGCCAGTTACTATAAGCTGGTATTTTATAACCTACCACGTGGCTTACTGACCACGATTCCAGCACACAGGCGATGTCACGATCCAGAAAATGGTCTCGCCAAAACCGGTTTGGCTCAGTGGATAGAGCGTCGGCCTGCGGACTGAAAGGTCCCAGGTTCGATTCCGGTCAAGGGCATGTACCTTGGTTGCGGGCACATCCCCGGTGGGGGGTGTGCAGGAGGCAGCTGGTCGATGTTTCTCTCTCATCGATGTTTCTAGCTCTCTATCCCTCTCCCTTCCTCTCTGTGGAAAATCAATAACATATATTTAAAAAAAAAAGAAAAGAAAAAAAGAAAATGGTCTCTGCCCACCTCATATGTCAAAGACAACAAAGAAATACACATAATGACAACAACAACAACAACAAACATATTACCGAGGAGGATGCATCCTCTTAAGACATTGCAGTGGTGGCCCCAAACCCAGAGCGACAATCCGGAGGACGCACCAGGCGAGGCAGCGCCGGGGAGTCCTGATGGAGGAATTTGATTCCAGACTATTCGGAGACTTCTCCTGGGCCGGGACAGCCAGGCGGAGAGGCGGCGTGTGCAGGGCGGAGAGAGGAGAGCCGTGGTGCGCTCTGCGGGGTGTGCACGGCTCGCTTTGTGCTGCGAGAGGGGCCGGCTGTGAGGTGGCCGGGACGGGGCTGGAGAAGGACGGGGGCCCCGGGGCTGCGGCTGGAGGCGCTGTCCCTTCAGGCCCCGCTGCGGCTGCAGGGAGCTCGCCTCTCGCCTGGAAAAGTCGGCATAGGAGCGGAGATAGCAGGTTCTTGTTGAGATTCTCAGAATGGGAGATGCCTCTGAGGTGCGGGTGTCTTTGTCTCCCGCGGGGTGGTGAGAAGCGTCCCACGTGTCCCCTGCCCTGGTTATGGTGCTTCACCTGCGGGAGGCGCCGCCCAGCTCTGTGCACCGGGTGGTTGGCTCCATCCTACAAACAGCGCGGCAGGCAGCGGGCTTGGTGCTGCTGTTCACCCCATTCCACAGATGGGAAAACTGAGGCGCAGGGTGGATAAGTCACGCAGGGCCAGGAAGTGGAAGAACCAGGATTTGGATCTTAAGTACCATGAGAAGCTGTCCATCTCCATCCAACAGTCTCCTCCCCCGCCCCCCGAGATTGAGGTCTGAGTCCAGCAAGAAGAGTTTAAATTTGGGCAGCACTTAGGGCCGAGGCCAGACGTAATTTTCAAGACCACCATGACTGTCTCTTTCTGCGCCGTTCCCACAGAGCCCTGCGCGGCTGCTAGGGGCTCGCCTGGTTGTTTCATCGCTCACCGAGGCTGAGCCAAAGCAGGTCCCGCCCGGACTATTCTCGGCCCAGAGCGCACGTGTGGCCGCCACTTGCTCATGGAGCCCCAGCTGAGAGGAACTCTTCAGTGTTGCAGTCAAAACACAGCCTGCTGGCTGCTGTCTCCACCCCAGGATGTAGGGTGACTAGGGGGCATTTTGGAAAAGGGGTGACATTTGACATTAAATGGGTGGTTGGATCTCAGCATGTTAATGATTTAATATTTTGCCAAATTATACATTTTTTTTTCTCTGAGCCAAAATGCCCTCCACGGTGCACTCCCAGCTTGTGAGGGGCAGGACGGGCCCTGGAGGAGAAGGAAGTGCCCTCCAGGTGCTTGCTCTGTGTTCTGGTCAAAGAAAACCCCAGGAACCAGAACTGAGCCGAGAGGGAGCGGGTGGAGGGATAGAGGGGTGGACTCCAGTCACTAACATACCAAGGCTAATTCCGCTGCGTTGAGCAAGTCTTACTTTCTGTAAAAGAGAATAGATTATTATTTCTCAAACTTCTTTTTTTTTTGTTATTCCCATACAAGTATTTACTTCTTTCTTTCTTTTTCTTTTTTCTTTATTTTTACTATACTAAACATTTTTTATTGAATTTATTGGGGTGACATTGGTTAACAAAATTACATAGGTGTCAATTCTGTAATACATCACCTGTATATTGTATGTGTGTTCACCACCCCAAGTCAAGTCTTCCTTCATCACCATTCATCCCCCCTTGACTCTCTTCTACCTCTGCCACCCCCTTCCCCCCTGGTAATCACCATGCTGTTGTCTGTGTCTGTAAGATTTTTTGTTTTGCTTAATCCTTCACCTTTTCCATCCAGCCCCTCTACCCTTCTGCACTCTGACACCTGTCAGTCTGTCCTCTGTACCTATGAGTTTGTTTCTGTTGTTTGTTCATTTATTTTGTACATTATATTCCACATATAAGTGAAATCATGTGGCACTTGTCTTTCTCTGACTGGCTTATTTCACTTAGCCCAGTACTCTCCAGCCCCATCCACGCTGTCCCCAAAGGTAAGCTTCCCTTCTTTGGTACAGCCACGCAGTATTTCATGGTATAAATGTCCCACAGCTTTCTTATCCATTCCTCTACTGATGGGCACTTGGGCTGCTTCCAGATCTTGGCTATTGTAAATAACGCCACTATGCACATAGGGGTGCATATATTCTTTTTGATTGGTGTTTTGGGATTCTTCAGATATATTCCCATAAGTGGGATTGCTATACATGGTTTTAATATAAAATTATTCTTTGAATTAATTAGTTGCAAGCAAAATGGCTTGACTTCCCCCCACACCTCAATCTTTGGGGAAAATTATTTCACAGAGGTTCTTCCTGTAGCTCTTCAGACCCCCCACCGAACCCCACCAGGCACACAACCACGTGCCCATCGGGCTGAGAAGCACCATGTGAGGTGACTTCTAAGTTTTCTCCCAGCTCAAAATTCTGTTCCGCTCATGAATGAAGACAACATTAAAATAAAATCCATGGGGAGATTAATGCATTAGTGGAAAGGTGTAATTAAAAGTATCACTTAAGCTGGAAAAGAAGGTGGCTAGGGAGTAATTTACATCAACAAATTACATTCTCTCAGATGGTCCAATGAGGGACATTCTTACAGCGAGTCTGATTGCAATGGATGGGGCCTGAAGAAATAAAACAGGACCACAGGCTTATGTCTCGCCAATAAACCCTGGTAGATGGGTAATCTTTAAGAAATGTACAAGCCAGCTTACAGCCAATGTCAACAGGAAGAGAATAAACATGACAGAGCAGCGTATCTATTTTGAAACTAATTCCATTCCATCTTTTATTTATGAATGGAGCGGAGCTAGGTGTTGGATGAGGCCCATACATTTGTCAAGGGCTCCCACCCTGTTTTCTATGCCAATTTCCCTAACAACAAACTTAGGGACTAGACCAAGTCCTGGGTTATCTTCGAGTGAAAGAGAGGAGGGTGATGGGCCCCTGGGTGTCCTTTCGGTCGGGAAGGTGGCCCAGGAGACACTGGGTTACAGTGCCAGGCTATTTTGCTCTTCTTTGCTGTTACACCTGGGAGCTCCCCTGTTTTTCCTCCAAGAAAGAAAAGTCAGAACAGGCTAGGTAAGATGGTGAGGTTATTTAGTTGTGAAGCGTGTGGAGTTGGGGGGAGGGTTAAAGAAGGAATGAGCTGGAAGAGCGATGTGGTCTAGGCCAGTGGTTGGCAAACTCATTAGTCAACAGAGCCAAATATCAACAGTACAATGATTGAAATTTCTTTTGAGAACCAAATTTTTTAAACTTAAACTTCTTCTAACGCCACTTCTTCAAAATAGACTCGCCCAGGCCGTGGTATTTTGTGGAAGAGCCACGCTCAAGGGGCCAAAGAGCCGCTTGTGGCTCGTGAGCCACAGTTTGCCGACCACGGGTCTAGGTTAACATTGATGAGCTTGTTTTGTATAGTGAAGGGGCTTTGATGACGTGTGGGCAGTGCTGTTGCAACAGTAAGTGTATTCAGGTGTAGACCACTGTCAAATGCAATAAAAGCTTAGTATTTCCCTAGGTGCAGAACTAGATTGGAAGTCTCCTTTGACCTTAGGGGGTTCTTCTTTATGTTCACAGGGAAAGATGGCTTTGCCTCAACTGGTCGTTGGTTCCCCTTCTTCCTTTGAAAATATATTTTCTGCGACTTTGGTTTAATCAAATCAGGTGCTGACATCTTCTTTATAGAACAGGAAATCCTTTGAATAAAAGATCAATGGAGCAGGGTGACCACCTTTATCATTGAATGAATCCTTAGGAAAAGAAAAACACCTCCCAATGTAAGCTAATCAGTTTCCCAGAGCATAATTTGGTATTGCCCTTTAATTTCACAACACTATTTTAAGTAAAAAAAAAATCATTGCGTGTTGTGTTTTCCAACTGTCAAAACATCAGCAATTCTAAACATCCCCCATTCTTCTGCAGCGTGGCTTTAACACAGCTGCAATTAACGCTGTGTCAGGAAAGGAAACGGAGCCTGGAGCTGTGCCAGGGCAGGTTTTAAGCCGCAAGTAATTACCACAGGGATGTGGGGTGCTCACAGCCTCCCATCACAGCGCCTCCCGCATCAGCAGCCTCTCC
This sequence comes from Cnephaeus nilssonii, assembly GCF_951640355.1. NCBI lineage: Eukaryota > Metazoa > Chordata > Mammalia > Chiroptera > Vespertilionidae > Cnephaeus > Cnephaeus nilssonii. The sequence continues at coordinate 2,005,906 of NC_137083.1, forward strand.
CTGCTGGCTGGGGGAGCCCTGTGATCTGGAAATATGGGAGTCAGGAAGTGCTTGGGTACAATGGCACAGTGTCCCCTGTATTGTGAAATGGGGTCAGCACTGGCCATTTGGTTTAATTATTCAAAATTATATGTGAGGTAACTTTCAATGTGATCCATGGAAATATGTATGTGGGTAGAAAACTTAGTGTAGTGTTATTGTTTTTTTCCCAGATGGGCGTGCTCCCTTTTATTATTCTGTATATTACAGGTAAAAAATAATATTAGAACATGAATAGATGACTTTAAATGGACCAAGTGCTAAAAATCTTATAGAATTGTTTTCAAATGGGGTAACATAAAGCTGTATGAGTAAGAAACACATATATGTATATATATATATCTATTATTTGTCTGTCTATGTATCTATGTATCATCGTCTATCATGTATGTATATATGAATCTATCTATCCATCTATCTATTATCTATCTATCTAATCTATCTATGTATCTTTCCATCTACAGTACAATCGTACATGACACATTAATGAGAAATTTTTTTCACAGGACCTTCTTCCTGATGCCTTTTTTATTTTTTAAAGTTTTTATTGTTGAAAGTATTACCTATGTCCCCTTTTTTCTCCCATTGACCCCTTATAGCCCATCCCTCCCCCCTACCTCCCTCCCTAGGCCTTCACCTCCCTATAGTCTGTGTCCATGGGTTATGCAGATATGCATACAAGTTTTTGGTTGATCTCTTCCCGCCCAGCCATCATGCTGGCTTCTTTAGAAGATGGTCTAGTCTCTTAGGCTCCGATGGCCACAGGATCAGCCTTCCTTCCTCTTTTCCTCCTGGATCCAACATTTCCTGTCCTGTTAGCTGAGCATATATTTTCACTTTGTCAAGGATGGTGATATATACATTCTACGCTACAATGATTTTGTATGTTTCATGTTTTACCCATAGACTGATTCTCCATGTAGGAAACCTAGCATCAGTTTTTGCATTATTATGTCTCAAGTTGATGGAATGAAAAATATGGTACCTAGAGTCACAAATAGAAGAACTAAGATGATAATCCTTAAAAATGGAGGAGGGGAGGGCTGTTTAAAGCAAACTAAATGCTAATCTTTTGTAATATAATTAGTAGGTATTTTATGAAATTGGTAAGCAGTGTGTGAATTTGAACATAGAAGTTTGAAAGCAATACTGGTTCTTGGTGCCTGGCGTTGGGCGGTGGGACCCGGGACAAGGAGCAGGTGAAGTACGCACTGTGCTCCTTGATGAGCCTGTGGCAGGATGCTGCATTTTGCCCACCACATGCTATCTTTCCTGCATGCCACACCATGGCAGGTCACAGGAGAGACAGCGTCATGGAAAACTGGGTTTACATCCCTGACACGTTTCAAACTCCTTCTTTCCTCCATGACTCATGGACTTCAAAAAATTAACTTTATTGGGATGACATTGGTTAATAAGATTATATATGTTTCAGTGTACAATTCTGTGACACATGAGCTGTATATTGCATTGTCTTCCCACCACCCAAAGTCAAATCTTTTTCTGTCACCATATATTTGACCGCCTTTACCCTTTACTACCCCCCATTCCCTTCCCTCTGGTAACCACCAGGCGATGGTCTGTGTCTATGAGTTTTGGTTTGTTTGTTTACATTGGGTACTTTGGGGGCTGGCCCTCAAGGACCTGCCCTTTAGGGACATCCCTGAAGGTCAGCAGAGAGGGCAGTAGATATATTTATTTCTCATTGCATTAAAGGTGCTGGCAAAAGGTCAATTAAACATGGACGCTACTGTAAACCACATTAAACTGTCATTCTAAACCCAAATTCCGTTTCCCCTAATCACCTTTTCTGTAGTCAATTCTAAAACGGCCCCAGTTACTCCAGTGCCCAGAGGTGTGGAGTGGTCTGGAGAGGGGAAGTCAGAGTGGAAGGAGCCAGGAATCTCAACCCAGCAAATCAATTTTATTTCTGCAAATTTAATGAAAACATTTGGGCAAGTGAACAAGAAGCTAGGACCTGCCCCAGGGGGCCTGGAGGGAGACCCCCTGAAGGTTTAGTTTCATCTGCTTCATGGTGACTCTGCCTATGGATGCCATTACAAGAATCTGTGCTCGTGGTGGGAAATGAAATCCAAAGAGAATCTGTAATTCACACAGATTTCCACATCCAGGAAAAGAGAAAGGAAACTTTTGGAGAGTCCCTGACTTGCCCAACAAATAGTCACCACACGGTAACCCTGAGTCTTCTCCTGGTCATAGGTCTATGCACATCACCATACACAGTTCAATGTTGGCCAATGGCTTTCTTATATACATTGCAATTTTCTTCAAATATTATTCCCTGATGTTCTGAATAAAGTTAGAAAATTTGGATTTTGATGCATTAGGCAACCAAAATTCATTTCGACTCATTGTGGGCCTTATCAGCCAACATTGGTGCTTAAGTGCTATTTCCATCTTGGTTAAGCAGATTGTGCAATTACGTACAAACGTTACTACTGTGACTTTCAAGATGGGCCACAGAGAAGAGAAGATATGCCTTGGAGATGTCACCCATCTGGTGCTGGTGGTCGGTGGGCTCCCTGGGACAGGGTGGCTGAGCTAGTAGGGATCCCGCCACCTGCCTTCAGAGCAGTGCAGTGATCCCCTGCTCTCTGGACTGGAGTTTCAGGCACAAAACAACAGCAGCACATCCAACCTTCTGTGAAATGATGCCTATAATCATTTATTTATTGTATAATTGCCTAACTCTGGTTAAGAAATTTAATATAGGTAGAGCATCATTGTGGGTACTATTGGTACTGTAGTCCTATACACTGGACTAAGGTAATTTCTCTATTTATTATTATTACTAGAGGCCCAGTGCATGAAATTTGTGCACTTGGGGGTGGGGGGAAGTCCCTCAGCCTGGCCTGCACCCTCTTACAGTCCAGGAGCCCTCGGGGGATGTCCGACTGACAGCTTAGGCCTGCTCCCCGGGGGCCCCCGCCACTGCCGCTGCACTCACCAGTAGTGAGCCCGGCTTCTGGCTGAGTGACGTTCCCCCTGTGGGAGAGCACTGACCACCAGGAGGCAGCTCCTGCATTGAGTGTCTGCCCCCTGGTAGTCAGTGTGCATCATAGCAACGGGTCGTTCCACTGTTCAGTCGATTTGCATATTAGCCTTTTATTATATAGGATTTTTTAAATCCTCACCTGAGGATATTTTCTCATTGATTTTTAGAGAGAGGGAAAGACAGAGAGAAATATCAATGTAAGAGAAACACATCGATTGGTTGCCTCCTGCATGCGCCCGGACCAGAGCCTGGGCCGGGGAAGAGCCTGAAACTGAGGTACACACATTCCCTTGACCGGAATTGAACCTCGGATCCTTCAGTCTGCAGGCCAACGCTCTATCCACTGAGCCAAACCGGCTAGGGCTAAGGTAAATTCTCTAGCTGTGTGCCTTTGAGCACGCCACTTCCTCTCCCTGGCCTTTAATTCCCCATCTCAGAAATAGGGACAGGGAATGGGTGGAGCAAGGTAAAAGGGGGTGGTGTAATACTGCAATACTGTCAATAATAAAATAAGGTAAAATTTAACAAAAAGTAAGGGACTAAGAATAAAGAGATTTTAAGTCCTCAAGACCAATTCTGAGTTTCTAGTTCTGACCTTTGGCCCATCTCTTCACTTGAAAAACGTTCTGTGACGTGAAGTGTGGCACCTTTTCTCCACTAGGGGTCAAAGAAGAACAAGGAAAGGAAGGCGAGTTTTGTTTTACAGCCTGAGCCACTATTTGCCTCCTTGAGCACATTTCCTCACCTATAGCATGCTGTAAGGATGCGGAATCCATATGCGTATCAGGATTGTTCAATGAAGTCATGGTATGATGTGCCCCATGTGACGTTGTGTACCTTTGTTTCATGCCTAGTTATTATCATCACATCAGTCAACTCAAGAATTACATTTCTTTGTCTTCTGGTACAAATGCAGCTGCAGATCTCACCCTGTCAGCAATAGAAGACAAAGCATTTGCAGGAGCAGCTGGGCAGCCATGAGCTCAGACATCTCCATGCACCAGGCACATCGCTCTTGTCATCCCTGAGAATGCAAATAAAGATAAACGGAAACCACTTCCCTCTCAGGCCCACGGAGCTAGCTCGTCTGTGGAAATGAACTCCCATTCTCTCCGACATTAGTTTCCCTCCAGAATGTGGTAATTCTTTGACGTTGCACCATGAGAGGGGCTATGACATGCTCCACGTTGAGCAGAGGAAATGGATGGTGCTGTCGGAGACACTAGTCTCATTTGCTCTGCACCTGATCTTCCACGTTCGAATATTGCAGAGGATCTCTGTGCTCAATCTTAAGCAATTGAGCTCAGCAAAGTGGATTAGTTGGAGCCAATGGAAAGCGCTACCTTATTACTTTCTTTCTCTAAAAGTGATATTCAGATAGTCAGTCTGGGGCCTGCACTGGAATCTGAGATGTTCTGCTTTCTGAGTTTGAACAATATTTGATGTGAATAAAGGCGAGAAAAACAGGCACCTGTGGTCTATAATATCACTCCCAAAACATGTGTATCTTCAATACATTTAAAAAGTCAGCGCCTTTTCCCAAAAGGGGAATCTATTAAAAAGGGCTCGTGAAAGTAGGTTGTATGAAAGGTGAGAGGATTGTTATGTATGTCTACTGAGCTCTGCAAAACTTGTCTTTTTCTTTTCCAAGGACATAGACCTAACGGAGCTGTGGTTTTATGAAATACTGTGGCTCCATCTAGAATTAGACCCATCTGGAGCTTGTCTGAATTCACAGTGAATGGTTTTAACAGAATGTTTTACTCATTACAATGGATGCACTTTTCTGTCTTCAACCTCATCACCCACCTCACATCCATATCGACCTGTACTAGGTTCAACAGTGTCTGCCCAAAACACACATCCCCTTGGAGCCTCAGAACGTGACCTGCTTTAAACATAGAGTCTCTGTAGATGCAGTTCAGTAAGTCAAGATGAGTTCATACTGGGGTAGGGTGGGCCCCAAATCCATTGCCTGGTATTCTGATAAGAAGGTCGTGTAAAGACACAAAGACGCCCATGCAAAGGAGTGTTGGCCACCTGAAAACGATTCAGCCCCAAGCCAAGGAACACCGGGGATTGCCGGTGATCACCAGAGGCTACCAAGAGGCAAGGAAGAATTACTCCCAGAGCCTTTGGCCACCAGGTGAGGTTGCAGGCTTGATTGCAGTTTTGAAGATGCACCATTCACGTGCTTTGAAAGAATGAAAGGAGGAGCAGGTGACAGATTGCAGGCAACCTCTTGTGTTGTTGAGCCAAGTCAAGGACCAAGCAAGGTGAATGGCAGCCTTGAGCTTCAACCGGTGCATCTCATCTCCACAAGGCGCTGGAGAGCAGCCCTGTAAGCCACATAATTCCTGACTCACCTCGCAGTGAAGCGGGTGTGAAGATGGTTAAAAAAGTCATTTCTAAAGGACATTTGGAAAACACTGATAATGTTGTTGTGATGTGACCTAAATACAATTATCCAAGTTAAATTAGAAACAGTAAGCTATTACTTTTTTTTCCAGCCTTTGCACTTCCTAATATACTTTAGGGTAGCTCAAATCTACATGTATTTATGTTTAGAGATTAACAACTGGAATGTAATTATCATAATACATTCTCTTTGACATCGGAAATGTGTAGTGGTCAGGGGGGTCATTGCAATTTATTTGTGAAATGAAAACCGTTAGAAATGATATGGAAAATGTCCACAGGATACTGCCTCAGGAGAGCAATAAAAACTAGCATCAAATCTCCCAGATTTGTGTAGGCATTTTATGAACAGCAAACAGCACATTGTTTGTGCCTGATGGCTCTCAACTCTACTCCTTTAGCCCGAGAGCCAGGCCAGACCCTGATCCTGTCTTTAATTTCCCAGGACCTCACACGGCTAAGGAAACCACTCTTTCTTCTGCATGGAAACAACCTCAGCAGGCCGAGCTAGCTCTCCCATCTCTTCCCTCTTGTCTCCTGACAGTCAAGGACCTGCCCCAGCTATCTGAGACAGAGTCCTCCTTCATCACAGCCGGGTGCTGGGCCCGGGGTCCAGTCTAATTGGTCATCAGGGAAGTAGAGCTGGGAGACAGGGAGCACAGGAAACAGGGTAGAGTCAGCAGCGAAGGGAGGAAGTGGGAGTGAAGGACATTTTCAAGAGCCAGGGGCTGGGAGGCCGCCCTAACTCAAAATCCTCCGGGCATCACACTACTGGGGCTCTTTGGGTGCTCTATAAAGACAGATACACGCCAGCACTTGTTTTATTTTGAACATTTATACCATGTAGATCTTCTTCCTGCTCCTCTACTTTCTCCATTTCATTCTTCACCTGTGCTCAGGTAAAGGAGCCGGTTCTGTTGGATGCCACGGTGTGCATTACCCAGCGGATCCCACCATTTACATAACAGTTGGGTAGAAGGATATTTATTAAATGTTTCCTCTAAACCAGCACTCGTCAACCTTTCAGACCTCACGGACTACGAGTGGTCCATGGACCACCAGTTGGTGACTGCTGCTCTAAACTACAGTTTGCATGTGAAACTTTTTAAAGGTTGATGAACTGATGCAAATTTGATGTATGCTAACAAAATGTTTGTGGCCTGGAGTTTCCTTTCATTGGTTAACAAGTCTTTGGTGATATGTTAAATTGTCAAATTCGTTTAAATAGAATAACAAAGATTCTAGGATTAGAGGAGCAAGTCTTCCACTAATGAGGAGTAGAAATTTATAGCTCCAACTACCAGTCTTGTCTGATCTGGGATCATCTGGTCAAATAGAATTGCATTGCAATCATTTTTAGGCTTTAATGAACTCCTTTTAAAAATCATTTTTTATTTTTCAATTACAGCTGACATACACTATTACATTAGTTTCAGGTGTACACCCCAGTGATTAGGCATTATATAACTTACTAAGTGATTTTCCCGATAAATCTCATACCCATCGGACACTTTCCTAACATGAGTTTGTTTGTTTGTTTCCATCCATACTTCCTAACCATCTCTACCGATGACTCTCCTGCAAGGCACTTTGATATCTCCTAGGTCAGTGGTCGGCAAACTCATTAGTCAACAGAGCCAAATATCAAGAGTACAATGATTGAAATTTCTTTTGAGAGCCAAATTTTTTAAACTTAAACTTCTTCTAACGCCACTTCTTCAAAATAGACTCGCCCAGGCCGTGGTATTTTGTGGAAGAGCCATACTCAAGGGGCCAAAGAGCCGCATGTGGCTCATGAGCCACGGTTTGCCGACCACTATCCTAGGTAAATGCATTGTTCAAAGTCTTAAAGCAGGTACAGTTGGGCTTAGAAATGCAGTAGCTGACCTGACCCTAAATTATCTCAATTGTAGAACAAAGAGATGAAGGCAGATTCTAAGCCCTGGACAGTGTGGATGCCGGACTGAGCCTGGACGGGCAGGTGATCTGAAAGGTGAAGTGATCCCCATCGGTGATGTGTGTTTCCCACAAATCGTGAGTTAGGGGGCAGGTCCCCACAGACAACTGATTTCAGGAGAGGTCATTGAGTAAGGAGAGTCTTAACCAAAACAATGTCTTCTGGGACTTTATTTTTCCTGTTTTTGTGCAGACTGATGAATGCTACTGAAAGACGTCAGGCTTTCCCAGGACTAAAATTAGATGGTGTCTTACATGCATTGGTCACTGAATTAACCATTGAAACGAACATATTTTGAATACATATTCTTGAGGTATATGTGCACACACAATGGGGGAAGAAGGGGTTGTGGAGAATGGAAAAATTTTAGAAACATATTAGCTCAAAATGATTGATTCCGGGATGTGGACTCCTTCGGGTCTGTGTAAGTTACAGACAGTAAATAAAACATGCAGAACTGTGCCGAGCGCTGCTCCGAGGGCTGCCCTCGGTGTCTGCAGACCTCCTGTTCTGCAGCCTCAGCCTCGGGTCAGTCCAGGGACAGGAGCAGGGCACAAGGCCAGACGGCCCCATCTGACCTAAGAGGAATGGGAAAGACATTTTTAGATGCATTTAGAACTTAAATGAATTTGAACATATTGTCTATATGACGACTAACCACTGGGTCTGCTACCCTGAGGGGACCCTGTCACCCCCCAAGGCATTTTGAAACTACTGAGCAGAACCATGTTCTAATACAGATGGAATTCACCCACTTTGAGCTTTATTTATTTACTAGAGGCCTGGTGCATGGATCCGTGCACTGGTGGGGTCCCTCAGCCTGGTCTGTGGGGATCGGGCTGAAACCAGCCCTCCAACATCCCTCGAGGGGTCCCGGATTGCAAGAGGGAGGTTCTCGGGTGACACACCCTGGAATCCGGCTCCCTCCTCTCGGATTCTGGGTGCATCACCTGAGAACCTCAGCTGCCAAGTCACCACAGCTCGGCAGCTTCTGCATTGAGCATCTGACCCCTGGTGGTCAGTGCGCATCATAGCTACTGGTTGGATGGTCGGATGGTCGAATGGTCCGACGGTCAGTTAGGCTTGTATATATATGGACTAGAGGCCTGGTGCATGAATTCGTGCACCAGTGGGGTCCCTCGGCCTGGTCTGCATGATCGGGCCAAAACCAGTTCTCTGACATCCTCCGAGGAGTCCTGGATTGCAAGAGGGCACAGGCCCACCGAGGGACCCCACTGGTACATGATTGGGGCCAGGGAAAGATGCAGGAGGTTGGCCAGCCAGGGAGGGACTCCGGGAATGCTCCAGGGTGTGTCTGCCCGTCTTGCTCAGTCCCAATCAGCTGGACCCCAGCAGCAAGGTAACCTACTGGTTGGAGCATCAGCCCCCTGGTGGTCAGTACACATCATAGTGACTGGTTGACTGCCCCCTGGTGATCAGTGCACATCATAGCGAGCAGTTAAGCTGTCTTAGCATATCATTAGCATATTACACTTTGATTGGTTGAATGGTTGACTGGTTGACTGGACACTTAGCATATTAGGCTCTTATTATCTAGGATTTATTTATTTATTTGTTTATTTATTTGATGTCCTGCTTTCCATTTATTTTTCTAGTGACTCACTTGGAAGACAAATACACAGTGTTTTGTAGCTTGTGTCAATCTATTGAGGCAAGGACGCGGGTGCCTCCATCTTTCTTCTGCACAAAAGCACTCACTTGGGGGTATGAGGCTTACCTGAGACTGTTTACATCCTTAATGCGAATCTGATGTCTTCACAAGTGCTCCAGAGATTGCATTTCCAACATAGAAGGGACGAGGATTCAAAGGACGATAACACATTTCCAATAACTACAATTACTTTCCTCTTCCTGAGCAACTCTCTCACAGATTCACTTCGTGGTGCAATGCTGTGCCTGGCACAGGACGCCTTGCATAATAACATTCCTGCAGCAGGTGATTCAAATGGCTTTTGAATAGGCAGCATCCCGTTTTCCTCGATGCCTGGCTTCCCAGGCAGACTTATCAGCGCTGAGTCGGGAATAAATAAAGCATGCTGTTAGGAAGGGTCTCTTGGAGGCTTCTGTTTATGCTAATTTATTTAAATATATACATCAGGACAGTGAGTCTGGAGATTTAAGGGTCTTTGAAAGTTCTATACTTAAGGCTCTCCTTTTTGCTGAAGAGCCAGCTCTTGCTGATGTGAATTTTCTTTGTTGACTTTTTCTGTTTCTGAGAACGGATTTATCACTTCATGGCAATGATCATCTCCATCGCATCATCCTCTTTTGTTTTTCACACGGTAGTGTGTGGAAACAAAGCCAAAGGACTGTCAGGCTTAGAGGTCAAGCTTGGTTTGTACAGGGTGGTGTTGGGACAAAACTCGAGATGACCAGGTTCAGGCCATGTGGGCTTTTGTTGATTCTGTTTTGTTTTTCAGTGGAAACCTAGGAAGTGAGGTCAGGAATGCGGAGGTTACACAACCGGCCACTACTTTATGAGCTGTGCTACTGAGATGTGTATGGGGACATTATTCTTTATAGAAGCAGCCTGGGACACGAAGGGGATTGCTGGGGGGAGTGTGGAAGGTCCCTGTGATAATGGGGAGGGATGTGGGGTGTCGAGGGCCCAGCCCACCTTGCAGAATTGGGAACCTGTGTGCAAAGCAAACCCGTGTCATTGACTCTACTCAGCCAAATGTCAGAACAAGCTTTTAAATCCACTGACTGTCCAGGAAGCCAGGAGACAACCACGAAAGGGCCAGGGAGACTGTCTTGATACAGTCTGAGGCCACTAGCTAGACACCTAGGCCATCTCTGCAAGTCCAGGCTCACGTGTCCACGCCCATGACATAGCAATCACAAAGCCACCTGCATATATTTAGGAACCAGTTGTGCATGCCTGGGAGGAACTTATGTGTGGCAGGCTGGCACGGCCATGGCATACTCAGCCCCACATTGGGCGTCTTATGTGCCACGCCAGCCCAGCCAGGTTCGGTGAGCCCGAGTGGGGGCAGTGAAGGGTTGAGAAAAGACAGACAAGAGAATAAAAGCTGGGTCTCAGTGGGACGATGTCCTCTCTGATGGAGAGCCTCTCTGATGGAGAGCCAGCGACAGTGCCAAGGACTACAAGCCGTGTCTTTATTTTATAGCCTGATGCCATGAGGCAAAGTAAGGGCGTGGTCAACATTCTCCTGGGTTTCAATCCTATTCAATTATATGCACCTGAACTCTATCAAGCCCACATCACTCAGGCATGTGGGGCCACGTGTTCGGACCATAGGTTCAAGCTGACAACTACAGCTGTTGGCTATAATGGTGCTGGGAGGGCTCTGCCCTCCAAGCTGGGACTTGTCGTGTGGCCAGGAGAGGACTGTGCCCTCTCAATAGTCCGAGGCTTGAACCTGTCCAAACGCTGTGGCCGCTCTCCACACTATGGACTCCGTTTACAAGCTGTACCCTTTCCCAGGACACAATGAGGTGTTGTAATTGAGAAGATGACAAGGCCAGTTTCGCCTTTTCCTTAGTTAGCTTCGTGGCTGGGAGAGGGAGGACTTGAAGTGATTAAACCAGTTAGCACGTTATGGTCTTGCAGGCTTAGTGCTGGGTCGGGCCCAGAGCAAGCTCCCAATGCGTGTTTACTGATGACAACACCCCTGAGCAGCAGGCGCGCAGAACTGGGGTGAGTGTGGAGTGGATTTTAGACAAGCTTCAAGTCATTGCCAAGTGTCTCAGCGGAAGTGCATTGCAGCAATGAGCACCCACACCGAGAATTTCCGAGGAAGGTCTGTGTTGGGTGGATTTTGGATACGTCAGCAGAATAGGGCTGAGGTCAGGAGCGCTGGGGAAATTGGGTAACAAGGGGAGAGACAGGGTGCACAGGGCAAAGGAGAACCAGGAACACTTGTCACCTGAAAATCTAGGGAGCAGGGAACAGGGTTCCATCAACGCCGCCAGCTCGAGTGGAGCCAACAAGGTAAAGACGAAAGCAGTTCCCTTGGATTCGCGACTGGGAGACCCTGACGACAGTGGCAGGAACACACCCAGGGGAGCCGGACTGGGAGGGGCTCCTCGTTCCTCTTCCTCCGTCCACAGTAGAGACATGTTTACATGTCATACAGGGGAGCACCGCGTGGATACAGGCAGAGGGCAGTGCGCATGTGTGTCTGGTTCAGGTAAGAGCACCACAAACCATGTCACCATCGAAGGCCAAATGCATCAGAAACATGCAAGGAACCGTATGTGCGGAAGGGGGTGTGAAAGAGCGAGGGGGGTCCATGTACGGGAAAGGCATGGAGGCCCAATATCAATGTGACTGAGACACACAGAATAGACCAGTTCCAGGAGGAATTCCGACTCACAGTATTTGCAAGAAGATGTTACTGTTTGCGGTTTATTTCAGCAGCGTGGAGACTACCGCCAATGACCTCTAAATTACATGCGTATTTTCGTTTTACCGCATCGTGAGACACAGCCTGTGCTAAACACACAAGTCATCCGACGTATCTGTTGCTTCAATATCTTCCTCTTCGACTGTCCCAGGAAGGCCCCAGGAGCGTGAACGCAGACCGCTACTCCTCCACAGGAGGCTGTTCTTTCCCTAAACTCATTGCTGCAGTCTTTGTAAACTTGGCGGTTACTGAGAATTCATTACATTCCTAGAAAATATGATTGTGTCTGTGTTTAATTAGAATTGGGTTGTCAGGTGCACAGCCTGGATGTAGAAGTAATAAGGTCATTTTTCATCCGGACTTTCTGAAACGTGCGCTTGCTTGTTGCCCTTAATTGTCCACCAGGGCTTGCTGCGTTCGGCTTATGATTTGTTTGTTCTTCTGTTTGTTCTTCAACCAAAATCGCCATCAAGCTCACGAGGCAGATGGGCGGGTTTCCTTCCTGTGTACTTTAAGTCGTAACACGCTGATGGAAAGGCTTCCAAAGGACTGGCAATGGCTCTCCTCGTCTGTAAGACGCGCCCCGATATTCTGGAAGCGTCGTAACAATGTTTGCTCATTTATTTCACTTAACGGAGAGAAATACTTCTCTGACATCAATGAGAAAACGTGTCTGTGGCTAATGGCTCCCACCAGTCCAGATCCTTCAGACAAATGCTGCCTGGGCTCAGAGCCTGCTCACCCTGCGCAGGAGGACCCTGGAACTGGGGGAGACCAGGATGCCTGTTAGAATAATCTGCGCAGCTTCCCTCCATCTGTCCTGGCTGTCCACTCAGTTGGTATCGACTGTGTGCTGTCAGGCATCAGTCTTCATCTTACATATATTTCTGTTGTTCATTTCCTGTCTCCATGACAGCGACGTGGACCTGCCCCGGCCAGGTCGCCAACTCCCCTTCAGGCCCCGGGCCCGGGAGTGTAGGCGCCCTGTGAATCTGCAGAGCGATCGTGGCGTTTTTCTGCAGCCTGCAGTCCATTTCAGATCTTCTCTTTCAATTAGTGGCCAGGTCTCGAATTTGGCAGAAAAAAGAGAATCATGTGACTCCCACTGCCTGCACCCCCTGACTTCCCGCTGGCCCATGCTCTTCCTGCCCCTCCCTGCTCACAAGAACCGGGACCCCTCTCCTGCTCCAGGCCCAGGCCACCACCTGCTTCCCCCCTTTTCCTCAGAGGATTGTTCTGTCTGAGGGTCCTTCTCCCGTCTGTGTGCCCAGCCCCTCGCTCTCTGCCACCTGCTGCCAGGAGACATTTGCACAGGCTTCTGTCCGGACAAGGAGACGCACAGAGGCAGTGGCCAGTGAGGAACCCGGGAGCCGGGAGGCACGCCCCTGCCCACCTTCTTTCCGCAGCTGCTGGCGCCCAGGATGACCGTGCCGCCCCACACTTCACGGAGCACCAGACACGCGGCAGGAGCTTGTTTGCTTTCCCAAGTCCATCCTTCGTGACTGGTTCCCTTGGGTCTTCGGTAGAAGCCAGGCATTTAAAATGTTAACCCCCAACACACATGATTCTGAGTTCTTTGGTTGATCTCTTACGCCCACCCCCTTCCCTCTGGGTGTTCAGAGATCAGATTCTGAGAAATGCTCTTGGAATGGGTCCATGTTTCCGGCCCCACGTAGGCTCTCTCAGCCATATTTCAGTCTTTGCAGCTGTTTCTGTTCAGAATGGGTATTGCATAAATCTCTGTAATGCAGAAAAGTATGATCGATTACTGATGTGGATTTTTTATTAACATTTTGCTTCCAAGAATGCCTTTGCTCAGAGCTCCTTTTCTCGGAGCTGCTGAGATGAAAGCAATGATACCAGCTTCTTTGTTGAATAATGACATTTTCAAGGTCACGGGGTGCCTGCAAGATCGCCCCCTTCCACGGGACACCTCTTGTCTATAGGTGAGTTCTTGTACACAGGTGCTGCCCCTTCTTCAGCGGGTGAGGTCACCTGGAAACATGGGGGAACACATCAGAGGATGCTGCGTAGCTGTCCTGCACATGAAAAGCACAGGCGTTTTATTAGAAAACTAGAGGCCCGATGCATGAAGATTCATGCAAGAATGGGCCTTTCTTCCCCTGGCTGCCAGCACTGCCTTCGCTCTGGCCCGGAGCCGCCTTCCCGCCTTCCCATGCTGCCCAGAGGCCCGGAGCGGCTGGGGTGGTGTGGAATGCCTGAGTTGTCGCCATGGTGATGATGCAAGTGTCCTGCTCCACCCCTGGCCGCTTAGCGCCTGTGCATGCAAATTAACCCACCATCTTTGTTGGGTTAATTTGCATACTCACTCCTGGTTGGCTGGTGGGCATAGTGAAGGTACGGTCGATTAGCATGTTACTCCTTTATTAGTGTAGAAGTCCAACACTATCTGTTTTGTGAATTTACTTGGCTCTCAGAAAAGTTTGTCGTTCTTATACATTCAGTGAATTTACTATATGTTCTAGTGGCTATGGTACAATAGGAAGAAGATTGTCCTTTGAAAAGCACAATAGTTCAGAAGCAGGGGGTGGGGGGGGAGAGGGAAGGGGGAGTTGCAGAAAACCCAAGAGATTTCACAGGTTTTGTGGATTTTACCCATGAGAATGTGCTGCTTCTTGGAAATTTATATAAACAACTTTCAAAATGAAAATTAAAAAAACTTCCTTGTTGAGAGTATCTCAGATGCCCCTCCTTTTTCTCCCCCTTGCCCTCTCCACCTGGTTCGCTCTCCACCCCAGGCCCTCACCACCCTATTGTCTGTGTCCATGGGTGATGCATATATGCATCTGAGTTCTTTGGTTGATCTCTTCCCCCCACCCCCTTCCCTCTGAGATTCGTCAGTCTGTTCCATGTTTCTGGTTCTATTTTATTCATCAGTTTATTTTGTTGATTAGATTTCTTGTTCATTTATTTTGATTTTTTAGATTCAATTGTGCTGAGGGTTTGGCTGTGGGGTTGGGACCCCTTGCTCCTCACAGGAGGCCTCTGCACCCCAGACCTCCCCCCCAGTTAAAAAACACCCCACATGTGGGTGCCAGACCAGCCCGTTCCAGGCCTCGGACCCTCCCACCAGTCTCGATGTGTTTTCTTCTTTACTTGCTAGTGTAGGACTTCTATTCAGCCAGATTTCAGGCGGTTCTGAATGATGGTTGTTCTGTATTTTAGTTGTAACTTTGATGTGGTTGTGGGAGGTGGTGAATACAGGCATTTGCCCACGCCACCATCAGGGTTCCACTCAAAATGGAATTTGATGAAAAATTGGTAAGTTAAGTCAATATTTATTTGCAGTGCCTTCGAGGGCAACCGCTCCGAAAACTGCTAATTGTTTTTTCAGTGGAGTCATTGAACCTAACCGCAGGCTTACTCAGCTACACGAGGGAGTAAACCTCCATGCACTTCATATTTCCGCCCTGTGTTAAGTTACAATGTTTTTTGGTAAAAGAGATGCAATTACCTGGAGGGAGGGTGGGATGTGAAGGAAGGAAGCAAAGTTATGGCAGAACCGGTGGCCCCGAATCTCCTATTCACATAAAGTTCAGTCGGCCCATTAAATGCCTGGCCGTCCCTGGCCCAGCGCAGCTGCTGTTCTTACCTCCACGTGACCTGACATGATGGGGCTCCCGGCGGGCTCCCAGCGGGAGGAGCGCCCTGGCTTTTGCCACCTGCTTCTTCCTCAGCTTTGAACCTGAAGGAGCCTGATAAGCAAGAGCCTCATCTGAAAATCAGAGCTAAAAAGCTGCACCTTGTAATATTATCGACTCCTCACGGTGTTGGAAGGTCAAGCTAAAATCAAACTAACAGGCACTATTTTTCTCCCTGAGATGTGATTGCTCTGGAGGTTTGGAGAGAGACACTTTTCCAACCCCGACTCTGTAGATGAAGTGTTTGTCACAACTGGTCTCAGAGACACGAGGAGCTGCAGGCTCTCAGCACTTCTCAGGAATATTTACTTTTAGGTGATTATTTTAGAACATATCTAATACACATGTCAAACCATTCTTTAGGGCCCGGCCAGCTGTAAACTGTCAAAATAACATAATCGTGCGTGACAGGGTTGCTCCTCTGGAGTTAGCAGGTTCCATGGAAATGCACAAGAACCAAACACTCGTTATTTCTTCCCTCTAATAACAGCGGTAACTGAACCACGCGGTGCTAACTTCGATTTGGAGATGGGATTTACCCAGAGGCAACACCAACCTCAGTGCTTTACCCATATTGTCTCCTCGAAGCCATGCATCAACTGTATGAAGCAATTCTCACATTGTGGGCCCATTTTATTGGTGTAAACCAAAAGCTTAAGGCACAAGGAATCTAGGGAACTCAATTTAGAACAGCGTGTGCATCTATTCGTGCAAAGGGGAAATTGGTTAATGGATTGAGGGTTCAGATGCCAGTGTGTGGCCAGTATGAGTTCATTAAAGGCAGGACCAGTGTCCCTGCTGGAGAGAGGGGGTGGCCTGGTTGTATCCATTGACTGGGAGAAATGGAAGCATAAATTCCATGTGCTTCCAAATTAGATTTTATGCACTAAACACGGATCACACAACTCTACACCCTTCCCTGGTTGAAGTTCAAGAGACATAAAGATACATAAAAGCCTGGCCGGTGTGGCTCAGTGATTGAGAGTCAACCCCTGAACCAGGAGGTCAGAGTTCATTCCTGGTCAGAGCACATGCCAGGGTTGTGGGCTCCATCCCCAGTGTGGGGCATGCAGGAGCAGCCAATCAGTGATTCTCCCTCATCATTGATGTTTCTCTCTCTCTCTTTCTCTCTGAAATAAATAAAAACATAAAAAAAGTTACAATTAAAACCTCTTCCAAGAGAGAGAGCAACCAGAGTCACACGTAACTTGTGATGGTTGAATAAGGGGAATCGTCATGCATGAGAACCAAGAAGAGAGAGACTGACGCTCTGATGGCAGGACCTAGTGGGAGGAGGTTTCTGGAGGGGAGATGTACGGGCCCTGGGTTGGTAGAAGAGTGAATGTTGACTGTGGGATGGAGGGGAAGATGTAACACCAAAACTCCAGACAGTGAATCCCACTGCCAGGCAAGCCTATGAGTGAGATGCCTGCTAGAGAAGCTCTGGCATTCTGGAAACTCTGGAAGTTTCGCTGTGGGAGATAGAGGAAGGGAGATGATACTGGATGAAGCTCGGTAGCTGGGTAGGTTTAGTATGACTCTTGAGATTTTTCCTGTCATCACAGTGTGTGCATGTGGAAGGCACTCAAGTGATGGCATTAAGTGAGAAATGGGTGACAAACTCTATGCATGTAGGAGCCAAGTATGGCGACTCAACTGTTGCCCACACTCCGCCTGGATCTTTGCCAGGAGGTCCTGGACACCCTACTCATGCTCTGGAATACCCAGAATCCATCCATCTCCGTTGTTTTATCTCAGTTTGCCTTAAAAAATGGTTATATGCTCAGCAGTTACAGCGTCAGCCCACACACCAAAAGGTTGCAGGTTCGATTCCCCATCAAGGGCATGTACCTGGTTTACAGGTTAGATCCCCAGCCCCAGTCAGCGTCATGTGAGAGGCAACCAATCCAGGTATCTCTCTCACATTCGTGTTTCTCTCTCTCTTTGCCCCCTCCTTTCCTTCCTGACTATCCACTCTCTCTAAGAAGCAATGGAGAAATCCTTGGGTGAGGATTAAAGGAATGACTGGGCATACCAGACTAGAGGCTCTGACACGTAGGGTGAAAACAAATTGTGAGTCCGGTTGTCACGCCTAGGTGTCTTGAACTGCCTTGTACACCGTGGGCCTGAGCAGAAATCCTTTGCAGTTTGCCAACAGGGGTGGTGGCATCTGTAGGTGTTTGTAAGGTTCTGGGCAAGGAAAAGATGAACAAAGCATCACGGGGAAGTCGGGGTCTACACTGCAAACCCCAAGTGGAGATGACAGCCTGGCCATGGTCATGTCCTCAGTTAGCCTGCCTTCAGGGCGTCTCCGTCTTGTATAGCTAACCTTTGAAAAATGGGAGTGAAAATCTACTTACTGGAATTCAATGAACATAATTAAATTAGACTTCTGTTCTTTAGAATCCAGCTTGGAGGGGGGGCAGTGTTAAAGGGAAAACAAGGGTTTTATAAGAAAAAGGGTTTTAAAGCCCAAAGACATATGAATCGCTTCCAACCTGTAGGATGATCCTTCTGAGGCACAAAATGATCCTCTCTCAAAAAGTCATTCTCAGCGCGTCAGGGGAGAAGGAAGTGTTTGCAGGGAAGACCTTACTTTTCACATAAATGATTTTTGTGTTTCATAAAACTGTTGAAGATTAAAGTATCTAAACACTTCTTACTAAATAATACAAACCTGTCAGGCATCCTCCTGGGTTTGCTCTTATTTGAAGGAGATGTAAGAGGAGAACGCAAAGGGTTGCCTTTTACAGGATCCACCGGCATCCCAGGGACACATCCGGGCTCTTCCTCCTTCAGCATCCGCCCATCACTGTGATCACTCTGTCCCGCTCTCGGTACCCTGAGAGCTATTGTTCTTCCTTTTTCCTTAAAAAGAAGTCGTGGCTTTTGGAGGCTTCTCTCCTGGTTTCCTAGGTGTTTCTAGGCTGAGATTTCTTTTTTCTTATGTAAACCCTTTCAGTTGTTGGTGAGTTAAGATGCTTACTGAAGAATTAGGGAGGAAAGAAAGAGAAAGCCTTGCCCTGTCCTGGGTTTCTCTTGCGATACCCTCTGTGCAGTTCTTGGAGAATAATTGCCTCAGATGAAAAAGGAAAGTCTTCATGAAAATAAAATACAACAAAACACTTTAGGACGCTTCAGCCAGCCTCTGGGACTGCGACTAACGAGTGCCCTCTATAGGCTGTGCGGGTCTGAGGCTGTCAGGGGCCCAGGCGCCACAGCGGTGGCTGCTCCCTTGGGAGAGGCGTTCTAACTCTGGAGCCGGCCTTCAGGGCGCCATCAGCCAACAACGGTCCCCTGGCTTTTCAGGAGAACATCTTGGTCTTTCTCATGCTCCTTCTGCCTTGGTCTGCCAGGCTCCGACACGCTCACACCTCCCGCCCTTTCTCCAGTGGCCCCGCAGTGGGTGGGTCCGCAGAGCCCAGCATTGGCGCCCAATATGGGGCTCCCACTCAATGGCCCCAGGGCCCTTGGGCGAGCTGTGCTTTGGGGAGACAGCACAGACTCTGCCCGTCCACAGCTGGCTGTTCTGTGGCTTTGATTGCCTGGTTATTTCCTCCGTGCCTCAGTTTTCCAGAAGAATGCATTTAAAAGGATACTCAACCGTGGTCTGGAGAAGACATGGGCCCTCAGAGGGCTTGTTGACTGTCTATAAAAACGTTTATTGCCCGGCCGGCCAGGCTCAGTGGTTGAGTGTTGGCCCATGAACCAGGAGGTCACCGGTTCGATTCCCGGTCAGGGCACATGCCTGGGTTTCAGGCTCGATCCCCATTGTGGGGGGGGTGTGCAGGAGGCAGCTGATCAGCTTTCTCATCATGGATGTTTCTATCTCAGCTCTCTCATCATGGATGTTTCTATCCCTCTCTCCCTCCCCCTTCCTCTCTCTAAAGTAAAAAAAAACCACATTTGTAAATACAGACATTGGGTGTGTTTAGAAACTTAGCAACCCTTCAGTATCCTCCACCCAAACGCACGGTTATTCTATTCTGTTCTCACGCCTTGTTGCCACAGTGTGCGAGGAGCCGGGCTGGGGTGGGGGACTGTGCTCAGGGTCTCCCTGGGCTGCCATGGAGGTGTCAGCCAGGCTGAGTTCTCACCAGGCGCTCAGGGTCCTCTTCGAACTCATCCAGGTTGTTGATAAAATTCCGTCCCTTGCGATCGGAGGACTGAGGTTGAAACGTGAATATAAACAAGTAAATAAAATAAGAAGCAAAACAGGCCCTTCCCAGAGTGAGTCTGAGAATTAGGAACTTAAAGGTCCTGGTGTTGAAATTACATGAAACTAAGATTCCTCTTATTTACCTGACAATTTTATTTTCATATTATTTCAACCTGACCTCCCTTCCTCCCCCACCCGGAGGCGAGCTCTGGAAATGGGGTGTGTTACCTCTTTTGTCTCAGCTTGTCCGTGGGTGGCTTTTGGCTCAGGTCCTCGGAGCCTGGCACCCGGTGCCTCTGTACTTGGAAACTCAGCAGTTTGTGAATTTGCACTCGCTGGAAATTCAAGGTTTCAGATGAAAACACTCCTGTCCAAATTGCATACTTGAACATCAAGGTGATTGCAGTCAGTTAACGGGAGAATCTAGGGGAGCACGACATTGGACAAAAGAAGCCATTCAACGCTTCCGACCTTGTGAGGCTAATGAGCACCCCTGGCAGGAGCGCAGCCTGCGCTGATGGCGCTCGCCTCTGAGACTCACTTCTCACAAAAGGCTCTGCACCTCTTAAGAGATTTTCAAAAATTGGCCACACGCAAGTCTTTGAAATGGGTAATTGGTCATTAGCGGAGGCTCTCGCTTGCAATTAGTTCACGGACAATGCAGGTCTTCAGCATTGCCGAAGGTCACGTGGCCAGCAGCATGCCCCAAGCAGTGTTCCTTGGGCCGGGACCAAGACACACAATTGGAACTGTTCCCCAATCCAACACTGTCTATCTGAATCGTTGTTGCAGGAAAAACCCTGACCTAACGCTGGATTCCATCCTCTGCCTGGATGCCTGCGCTCTTTATAAATAAGCGTGTAACCCTGACAACCTCAACAGTGCTTGGGAAACAACATGGGGTCCTTCAATGACTAAACTAAACACGAACACATACATAAAATGAGCATTCCCGCTCTTTGTTTTCAAAGTCTCCGAAAACTTAGGGATATAATGTGCACTTTTCTTTTTGCTGACCAAGCTCTCTGGCAGGTGAAAACTCCGAAGAAAACCATGGAAAAAATGAAGTCGTTGGATACCTGTACCTATACACAGCAATTCTGGGCATAATGACTACCATTATTTCTGTTCACCTTTTTGACATACTCTCTATTTAAATAGTTTATCCAACGATTTTATTATGCTTCCCCCAATTCTTATTGAGATTTAAAAAATGACAGGAGGTTGAAAGACCAGGATGATGAGTAGTGGAGACTGCCCATGGGTGGCCATGAGACCCCCAGCCCTCATCCCGGGAAAGTGAGGGGGCAGTGGAGGGATGCGCCCTGGGTAAGGAAGCATGAGCAGCACCTTCAGGAGGCCTTCAGGAAGTAGACAGCTCTGGTCAGGGAAGCAATGGAAGGTCAATGCAGTCCTTGTCTTTCTCCCCATTTGCTGCTCATTACCACTGGAGAGGGCAAGTCCATGAGGTGGGACGGAGCTTCATGGAGGCCCCTCCTGGGGGAATCCCTGTCTTAAGGAACTAGAAACCTGCACAGGAGACACCTGGACTCCATTCCTCCAGGAGGAAACCCATCGCCCAGGCTGATGTTGGCGCAGGAAGCGCATGCCTCCCTGCTAGGACTGTCTTTCTTGAGTTCATGCTGCTGACATTACTCGTGGAGTAAACTTCTCTAGGAACTGGAGACTCCATGGCTGACCTTTAACCAGTGCTTTTGGGGAACAAAATATTTAGAAAATCCAAGGTCAAAACAAGACAAACACAGACTTGACCTATCAGTTAGGCTGTGACCTGGTCATTGTAACTATTGATGAGGTCTGACGTCCACGAGTGGGTACTAAAATGCATGTGTGAGTGAGTCTGATCCTTTTTTCCGTCTCCAGGCAGCCCAGCACATCCCCAGGAGCGTGAGCGTCATCGCCACATCAGTGTAGCTCATCAAAAGCCACTAGAAACACGGCCTGGCTTTCCTAACCATTCAGGGGACTTGGCGTTACAGTTGGTGTCACTTGGCCTGAACTGGCCCAATGCAGCTGGCTACCCACAAACCACTGGGCTACCCTCCAAATGGACCGAGTTTACCATATGGACCCCTGTGTCAGCCACACCCCAGCACTGGGAACCTGTGTTTCTGAAACGATCCCACATTGACTACAGCTGTTTGTCAAAATACCAACAAGGCCAGCTGTCTGGAGAACTCTATGGCTGATCATCCTCTTTCAGAATAAGCAAAATCACCCAAAGGGGGAGGGGATGATCTTTAGTCCATGATCAGTCCGTGTATTAAGAAAGGATGACATGAAATTTAAGCCTAAATTGAGAGGTACAAGTCCAAGACATGTTTATTTACAAACTCAAGCCCTCTGTGGGCATAAATGATAGCATGAATGCCACGTGGTCCCTCTATGGCCTTAAAGTTATAGCCTGTGTTATCAACAATAGCAGAAGAGACTGAGAGGGAGAGAAATGGAGTGAGAACAAGACAGGAAAATTGGAGTGCCCTAAATGGGATGAGGGGACCTCACTCAGACAGGGACTATCAGGAGACCTTTCTAGAAGGCCTTGTTGCCACAGACAGGGTTTGGTTGGTGAGTGTGGACGTTACTCTGAGAGGGGATGTTACGGTGTATCCAGGTGCTATCGCCGAGGTTTTAGGATACCCCCTTGCAAAACAACGTTCTCCGTAAGGGGGTGTGGACTGTTGCCAGTAATGAGCATTAACCTCACCTCTTCCCAGAGCACGCTGTCACAACATCTGCTTGGAAGATGCTCAGCCCTTCATTCAAGTTTATGATTATTTTTAATGGACTCTATGGGGGTGACATTGGTTAATGCCTATGTGGGGGCCTGTGGTCCATATGTGAGGTGAGCTCCGTCCACATCAGGGACAGGACCCAGGCTGGGACCCGTGGAGCAGGAAGAGGGGTGTTCCTCAGAACACAGGTGTAGAACTAAGGCAAGAAAAGGCTCCAAGAAGCCGACACTCAGTGCTAGGAGGGGGTGTGGCCAGGAAGAGCTTCCTGTGAAAACTAGAGAGGCCAGGTGAAGAGAAAATGAAGAAGAGGTCGGTGGAGGTATACTAAGTAACACAGAGTCATTTGGGACTCAAGTCTGTACCTGGGAGGCTTGAGGTGGGTCCTGGCATTCATCCCTGGGTAGTGAAGCCGACTTGATGAGGGGTGTAGGTCACATAAGGTCCTGCTTTAAAGGGATTAAGATCAATAGCACAATAACCAAGGGATTCACTTGGTCAGAGGCACTGCCTTCCTCAGAACTGCAGGGCTGCCAGAGACGCAGGGGTGAGGGCGGGTGAGGGATCATGGGCTATCACGGGCATTGGGTTGGTCACCAAGACCAAGAGCTGGGCATGGGCATCAAAGGGTCCAGGCAGGGTGGCTTTGGAGGATAACAGAAGAGATCAGAACTGCTCCATGTCAACCTGGTCAGCCCACGTTAACCATGCAAATGCCTCAAACAAGCAAACCAGGCACCTAGGGGCCCAGGCCTCCACATGGCTGTTCTCTCAGGACATATGTGTGACTGTCGGCTCCACATCAAACTGATGGCCATGGTCCCTGCGCCTCTTCCGGCTGTTTGTCCAAAAACACAGCGACAGGAAGTGGTATGCAGACATCTCTCTCCTGCCCGGGTGACCCGCCACCGGCCTCTCCCCTGTGGGTTCCAGATCCTTCTCTCTCAGCTAATGGAACAGCACAAACCCCTGCAGTCACCAATGGTGGCCGTGACCTCATTAGCATTTTCTCTTTTTTCTTTTAATTGAATATAATGGAAAATCACAGATGCGGAGATCATGCTCTGGCCAGGGCAGTGTGGAAGGCTTTACGCCCACCTCCTCATGGCACTTTAATGTGCCGCCTGGCGCTGCCCACGCATCTCCTTGGTGACAGCTCACTAACAACGTCTTCTGTGATCTTCAGATCTGTTTTTCAAAACCCATGAACCGTAACTTGGTAATCGTCCAACCTGCATAATTAAAACCACCACTAGTGCAGGGCTAAAGCACAAAACACCAGAACGCCAGGGTTACCTGCCTGTGGGGGTGCATGGGGCCAGCCAATAATGGGATTTCACAGGTGGGGGCTCCTCATGAAACCCTCCCCCTCAGAATTGCAGTTCTATGTGGTTTTGGGAACGGTACAGGTGAGAAAGTGTTCTTACATATGTTACTGGTTCTCACTGCTAATGACCGAGGTGGGTATAAACCTGTTATCACTGCCATTTTCTAGGCAAGAAACGGATTCAGAGAAATTAAATGCCTGCGGTGAGGTGGGTGCTGGGTTGCGGGAATGCCTACAGCTCACACTTCTAATCTGCAAGCTTTCCAGCAGTTGGGGTGGTGAAAAGAGAAAGGAAAAGAGTATTTCTTCACTTTTCATTGTTGAGAATTTCTGACTGTATCTTGCTGTCCACCCACGAGTTTTGGTGAACGGCAAGAATAGGGGGTGGCTGGGGAGATCCAGGGAGGAGCTATGGGTGGATGGAGACAAGCCAAGTTTGGGGGGAAGTGAGCCACACCAGCCCCGAGGAAAACCCCTCTCCTCGTATTTTGGCTTCAACGTTAAGAATTAAGTCTTCATCTCAGTTATTTATAGCTGTTTTTATTTTAATAATGCTAAAATAAAAGAATGAGACCAGACAAGATCAATGGCTTTGAAAAATATATTGACTGAGCCCATATATGGCTCTTTAATTGACAATGTCATTGCTCTCCCAGGTCCCCAGGAAGGATTCTGAATAACAACGTAAAGAGTGTTTGAAATTTCTCTTATGTTCTTTGAAGATCCCCCTGCACTCAGTGTCGGCATCAGAAACCATTTCCCGGCTCAATTAATGTACACGTGTACAGAAACAGCGTTCCTTGGGAAATGACGTGTCCTGCCCTGAGCTTTTCTTGGATGCCCTTGTAAGAAACATCATTTGAAGAACTGGAAACGTGTAGTAGCTGAACATATTGCCTGTGGATTCCAAAGTCCTTTATGTGGGAACTCAAGGGATATAATTTTCATGACTCTATACAAGAATTAAGAGCATGTCAGTTTAAACAATGTGGTGGCTTCTCTTTAGTAGAAAATAGTACATATAAAACATGAGTAACTCAGGGATGAGTTCATTATTTATTGATGATCAATAAATCAGTGTATTCATGCCAGACACTCCTATGTAAGTCATGTCCAGCCTTCAATTAATTACACACCCTCACCTGGACTTATTACTAATGTTTCTAACTAAATATACTCAGAGGAGAACCTTGGCATCATTTTACTAATTGCCCGCAGTATTAGGGAGGGTCACTAGATATCACAGGCCTGATACACAGCAGAGACAGCAGCAGCGGACCCACCCGTGCCCAGTGGGGTGTGCCCGGGTGGATGGACGGTGCATAGGAATGGACGATGGCGAGAGGACAGGGTGTTCCCACAGCCCAGGTGCCAGAGCAGTGGCGACCCAGCTCTGTGACATTAGCTGCCCTGAATTAGCTGAAGCTACAGAGGGAGAGGTGAGCTTGCAGCAGAAGTTGCTGCCATGGGGAAGATTCCCAGGAAACAAAGAGGAAAGAGAAGAAATGTCCTGACCTCTTCCTTCCTTCAAGCCTCTACTCCAAACAGGAGTTATCATGGGTCACAGCTCCCGGGCAGCCTGACGAAACGGGGGTGGATATAGGGCCCAGAAGAGGAAGGTGAGGAAAGGACCTGAAGGAAGTGAGTACCCCGCATCCACCACCTGCTTATTCCTGACCGCAGACCTGCATCAGCTGAGTTACCACTACTTCACAGAAGAGACACAGGGTTCAGGAGGTCAAAGTCACCAAGCAGAAGAGGGAGGACCCACCCAATCAGGAGGATTCTCTGGTCCCTCGCCATGCTGTCTCTCTTATTGCCCAGGGCTCCACCTGGAAACTACGTATCCTCCAGTTTTGTCCACTTAGGGCAGTGGTCGGCAAACCGCGGCTCACGAGCCACATGTGGCTCTTTGGCCCCTTGAGTGTGGCTCTTCCACAAAATACCACGTGCGGGCGCGCACGTACAGTGCGATTGAAACTTCGTGGCCCATGCGCAGAAAGAAGTCGGTTTTCGGCCTCGACGAGTCTATTTTGAAGAAGTGGCGTTAGAACACTCAAGGGGCCAAAGAGCCGCATGTGGCTCGCAAGCCGCGGTTTGCCGACCACTGACTTAGGGTAATGGCACTGCCTGAAGGCCAGTGGCCCAGGCCTTGCTACTTGGAGACTTGATCAATCTGTGCCTTGTATCGTGCCTATTCCTTGTCATTTCCCAAACACAGAAACATGCATATAAACTCACCTGTCATTTAAAGTGTCTACTTCAACTTCATTTTCCTCACACTATTATTCCTTCTTTCTCCTACATTTCACCCAAATTTTCTGACTCAGTTTCCCTAACTTTCCATGTAGGTGTAAATGTGTTTGCCGAGGTTTTGTTTCTGGGTTCTTATTCGAACAGCATTTTCCTGATGATTTTAATTATTTTCACAACGCCATCAGAAACACTTAGCCAACAGATATTAAGCTATCTTACTGGAGAGAACGTCTCTTCTGAACTTCACTTTTGAGTGGTTTTATGTGAATAATAGCAGGTGTCTCAAATTCAGCATGTCTGTATTAGGGTTTCTCAACCTTGGCATTATTGCCATTTTGGACCATATAATGTGCGGAGCACCGTAGGGTGTAGGGTCATGGTAGGAGCACTGTAGTGTAACGGATTTCTTGTAGGCACGCGGTAGCATAGTGGTTTGAGTGGCATTCTCCTATTACACTGTTATGACAACCAAAAAGGTCCCCAGACTTTCTTGATGTCCCCCAAAGGGTGGAATTGCTTCTTGTGGAGAACAATGGCTTAATTTTGAATTTGTCTTTGCTCTTTATATCTTTATTGATTAATGAATTTGTTGCTTACTATGATTGTTAATGGCAATACCAAGCTCAACATCCCAAGGATTCAAAATTATGCCATGATGATCTTCTCTATGTTCTTTACACTATATTTCTAATCCGTTGCCACATTGTTTAATAATGTCTGCACATATCTCAAATCTATTGTGTTTTTCCATTTTTCGACTTAGGTCACGTCCTCCTATGTTTTCATTGGACCATTGCATTAGCATAATAATCCAGACTCCACAAATGGCAGTGTCTAACCACGGGCACCTCTTTTCCACACTGTCCTTTCCGGTTAGTCTTCAGAGCATGCGTCTGACGACATGGCTGCCTCTCACATGTCTGAAATGGTTTCCTCAGGTGTCAATAACAGCAGTGACTCCTCAGCTGGCACTCCATGCCGACAGCCACCCATTTATTTCAAACATGTGGGTGTTTTGCCAGGTACCATTGTAGATTGTTTGTGAACAAAATTGATCGAAAAGTCTTACCTCATTGTCCTTACAGTCTAGGAGGAAAGAGAAAGAGAGCAAAAGCATAAATAAATAACATAGACAATATTAAAAAGCTAAAATGTGCTATGGAAGAAATCAGTACTAGGAAGTAAGGTGGGGGGTACTGGCATGGGCGTTGTAAGTGTAGTGGTCATGGAAACCATCACTGAGGATGGAGCATAGAAGCAAAGACTACCAGGTGGCCTCTATGGGTCCCTAAAAACTCGGATCATACTAAATGCCTCCTAACTCGGGGCCTCTGTCCTCCTTAGGTAATTGCACATGACACTGTACTTGGCTGGCTGGCTTTCTTTCTGGAGGGACTTCCATCTGAAAAACATTTCTCCTCTAATGAGAACAAAAGTAGCTTGAGGGGAAAGAACTATAACCGTATTTCTTTGCTAACTTTTCTGACATCAATTTAGACTCTTCAAAATATTGATTTCAACCTTCTAATGTCACTGTCTCATTGGGAACAAATACTATAGGAGCTGACATTCTTTGGGGACATGACATTATTAATATCTTTATGATACTGTTTCAAGTGCGTTAATTATTTGGAAGGCAACAAGGTGTTAAAGGCAGTAATAGTGTCTAATTCTGATAATAAAATTATAGAACTATGGATCTGCCCCCTGCAGGACTAAAGTTTTCAGAAGGTTATTATTGACAATTTTACATTTATTGTCTACATTTTTCACTGTACAGCTATATCTGCAATTAGCAGAATGTGTTTTTGCAGCCAGAAATACTGAGTTTGAATTTTGTCTCTGCCATTGTACTAGATGTTTGCCCTTGAACATGACCCACTAATAAGAATCCTTTTGATTACATTGGACCCATCTGGGTAAATCAGTGATTTCCCATCTCAAATTCTTTATTCAATCACATTGCAAGGCCCTTGTACCAGGTAAGGTAACATTCACAGGGCCCAGGGATATTCTCAGATGTGCAAGGACACTTTAGGGTCAGCAGCATAGCTCTACCTACCACAGTGATTAAAAAAAAAAAAAAAAAAAAAGCAAGTAAATCCGGGGCAGGCAAGGCCTTGGACCCAATCATTCCCGCCTCTAATCGTACCTCCTTCTCCTGCCTCTTTTGTAGAGGTCTGCTTAATATGTTTGGAGTTTTTAATTTCTTTTTGTTTGCTCGGCACTCAACCCAGAAAAGTAATACCAAATGGACTCAACCTCCTTCGGCGGCTGGAGAACAACATTATGCTAACGGAAGATGAAGTTTGACAAGTGACGCATTATTCAGAAAACCACTGGGCACTGAAATTGCATATTATGCAAATATATTCAATACCTGGCCATTGTGGAGGGAGTTTTCATAGGTAATTATGGAAGACTGCAGCAGTGGCCTTTCTGCTGCGGTTTAATGTTGCTGCGATGCTCATGAATAGTGATACTTTTCCTGAGAATAAAAGCGTTCGCTTCCGCTTGAAATGCTCATTAGCAAACTCTTTTTAAATGGGTGCATTGTCTGGAGCCTGATGAGTCCTGTTGGACTTTGATTAATGTTGCTCATGACTTTGATTAAGCTCCGGCTTTGTGGAGACGCCTCCGTTGCCTAATAATGTGCAACATTTTCCGCTGAAAGAGAGTCATGTAGACAAATGATAGGATTTTAATCAATTGACTTAGTGGTGCTGTCGCACCCTCACGAAAGGTCTAGGCGCCTTGGATAATGTCACGTGTCTAATAGGTTATAATTAGCACTTGCAGCCAACGGGGTTTGCATCTGCTGAGAGGGCCTTGCTGCAGTTATATGCCTACATGCGCTGCACTGTGGGTGAGAACTACAGCATCGTATTTTCCTGTCGAGAGCATTATGTTTAGCATGATTAACAACGGAGCAGCAAGTTTAAATCTGTTTCCCCAATAACCGTAATACCATGAGTCTTCCTAGAAATATTGTCTCCTTGTTTGCCAGCGGAGGTGAACCAGGGAGGACCCAGGCCTGCTGTGCACTCTTCATTAGGCTATTAATATGATGGAGGAAGACTAGCACTTAAAATTTTATGGGGTAGAGCAACATGGCATATGAGCCCTCCCCACCGCCACCCCCGTCACGTTGTGTAAGCAAATGAATGAAGACAGCTCAAACCCATAAACCCTCATCCACGGGCTGTAACTGATGAAAACATCTAATTATGCCTTTTTTGAGGGGAGGGGTAGAAATTATATTAATTATGTACTCATTTATTCATGAACATAATAAGCAGTCTAATTAGCAGCCCAAGGTAGAGAATTAGAGATAGAAGACATTTATATTTGAAAAGTAGAAAACATAAGAAAGAATGAACATTTAAAGCTTCTAAGTCTCTCTCCAATCTTCCAAACAGCTCACTTTGTCAATTATTTGATCTAAAAATGGAAATCTGTGAATGATACGATTTCTGACCCATTTTATCCTATTTCACTTGGGGTAACTTTCAACATTTGTGTAAATTATTTGGAAAAATTATTTTGAATTTTAAATGGTGCACCGTCTTTAAACAAAAATAAAATTCTTTAGTTTGGAGATTAAAAATAAATCCCCGCTTCTTTTTTTCCCC
Organism: Cnephaeus nilssonii; assembly: GCF_951640355.1. Taxonomy (NCBI): domain Eukaryota; kingdom Metazoa; phylum Chordata; class Mammalia; order Chiroptera; family Vespertilionidae; genus Cnephaeus; species Cnephaeus nilssonii. The sequence goes on from NC_137083.1 coordinate 2,035,516, forward strand.
CTGAAAATATTAGTCAAAATCTCCAGTCGTTGTGGGCTGATCGCTTAGGAACCTGAAGTTCTTGCTTTGGAAAACAGACAGTTTGTCAAACCTCCAGGGATCGCCACACTTTCTAACATCATCTTCCCTTGCAGGACAATAATTGGGAACATTTTGAATTCACAGGATTTATATAAAATGGTGATGATGCTTTAAGATTACAGAATAACAGAACACATTTTTCTCTGAATTTCACAGCATTTTAAATAATCCCGTATCTTATCTGGGTCCTTTTGATGCTCCATAACTTCTTGAACCACAGAGCACACAGAGTACAAACCAAGACCCATACCAACTCCATCATAAATTTATGGAGTTAGAACCACCAAGGTGGGAGCAAAGTTAATGTTGTATAAAATTGAATAATTTCTTTAATGTTCTAAAGAACACTAAAAGCTTTCTGTATATTTGACATCTAAACTATTGATGTTTTAAAGGCTGATTTTACACATTCATCAAAAAATGTTAATCCACACAACAGTCAGAAATTGAGCCCAGTGTTTCTGCTCTATTATATACCCTGTATGCACAAATTCACTATTAACAAAGCTTCCTTAGTATGTATGTGTCTTGACCTCTGGTCAGTGTTTACTTGAATTAATCCACAATATAATTTATCTAAGAAGAAGCTATTATTGAAACAGAGCCAAGGAAACTGGAGGTTAGGGATATAAGTTGCTCAAGTTACACAACTCGTGTAGAGTTGTGTTTAAAACATAATGTGGTTTAATTTATTATGTACCCATATGATATACCTTATGGATTTTGTAAGTTTATTTCCATACTTAAAAGTTCCCATTTAAGAGCTTTTGATCAGAAAGGAAATGTGATGTTTGCTGAGACTTTGAATTAAAAAATCTAACCCAGGTCTCACCTGCTTTGGATGGTGTAAACACATTACCATTTTCTCAATGAATAATGATTAATTTGTTTCAGAATCTTTTAGCTTGATGTTTTCTGCTTTTTCCCCTAAATTATTCAAATATTCTGAAATAACTGAAAAAAATCATCAATGTAAATAAATGACAATTCTGTGGACAGGAGATTTATTTAACAAATTTTATTCACCAAGCTACTAGGAGCCTGTGAGATGCCTCCCTAGGGAGGAAGACATAGATGAACTTCAAAGTGAAGACGACAGTACTAGTAATGGCAGCCATGGTTCTCCGTCTGCCACATGGCGAGGCGAAGCAATAGTGATATAAACAACGAGGAGGGCCATTTGTCTACTAGAAACACAAACTATTTCTAGCTAGATTAGTAAAGTAGCCGTTACAGTATGGTATATTCACAGATCTCAATCATAGCTGAGAAACTGAAAAGGTCAGAATCCTGAACTACCTTAGGGTTTTTCTTTACTGGGATGAATCAGGTCAAACTATTTCCTTCCCTTCCCTTCCCTCCACTTCCCTCCCATCCTCTCCCCTCCTCTCCCCTCCCCTCCCCTCCCCTTCCCTCCCCTTCCCTCCCCTTCCCTCCCCTTCCCTCCCCTCCCCTTCCCTTCCCTTCCCTTCCCTTCCCTTCCCTTCCCTTCCCTTCCCTTCCCTTCCCTTCCCTTCCCTTCCCTTCCCTTCCCTTCCCTTCCCTTCCCTTCCCTTCCCTTCCCTTCCCTTCCCTTCCCTTCCCTTCCCTTCCCTTCCCTTCCCTTCCCTTCCCTTCCCTTCCCTTCCCTTCCCTTCCCTTCCCTTCCCTTCCCTTTCCTTTCCTTTTCCCAATGTGTCACTTTGTTGAAATTATAAGTCTTTTGAGAAAGGAAGTCCAGTTGGTACAATTTGGTTCAGACATGCACATGTTGGCTTGGGTAGGACAGGCAAACTTGATTGATAGTCCTACCAACACTGAATGTAGTGGGGAAGGAATACTAAAAAGTGTCTAAGATGCTGTTACTGAGAAAGATTTAATAGATGCCAAGTAGCAAGAAAGTCCTTAGCTGTCCAGTACAAGTTCTAGTGGCCTCTCTCTTTACTTCTCTATCTCTGTATTCTAAAGAACCAGAACAAGGGAAAAGTCTAGTACAGTGGTTTCTACTTTTTAAAACTTGTATTTTATTTTTTTAAATCACTCATTCTTTCATTGTCAAAATATATTTGTTAAGCCAAAAATTCTTCTAGGGTGGAGAGATCACAGAAAATCAAAATGAACATAGGAGTTCGAGTGTCTGCCATCATGTAGCTCCCAGTCTTGTGGGAGAGACAATAAACCAACAAACACAAGGCAGGGATCGATAGTGAGGTAAAGAAAGCATTGAAGAGACCAGGGTTGGAAGGAGATGCTGAGTTAACAGGGTAACCACGAGAGGCCTCGGGAGAGAAGGTGTTTCAGGTGAGGCGCATGCAGCCAAGGGGTGAACCACGAAAGCGAAGGAGTGAAGTGCATCTTGAGGAAAGAGAATAAAAGTGAGAGGCTCTGAAATGGGAAGGGGCCCTGTGTCGGTGAAATTGAATTTCTGGGAAATGTAGTTGGAGAGGCGGCCAGGGACATTTGAGGACTTTGGAGGCGATGATAAAAAATGTTGAATTGTTTTTATGAGGTGGAAAGAAAATTAGCTTCTGAGAGGAAAGTCGCCGTCGCGCCATGGATGGAAGGCTGAGTGTGAACTTGTTCTGTGGGAACAAGGAAGGCATGTGGACGAGGACAAGGCACGAGAGTCCTGTAAACGCTGATGAACACGCAGCGTGGCCGGCAGGGTGGTGCCTCTGGGACGTGGTGGAGCAGCAGGAAGGCTGCGTCCTATTTCTCTAGGCGGCCGGGAGCCGTAGATGTCCTTTTGGAAGGGACGTCACTGGTGATAGAAATGAGTAACGACGAAGGCACACAGAGCACGTAGGACAGGACTTTGCAAGGAGAAAGCCCCGGGATGCTAACCCCATCAGAATTTCATTGGGGAAAAAAGGTGCTTAATTGCATAAATTGGGAAAGCATAGTTTTGAACAGCTCTTGAAAGTTCCGAATGAACATTAAAACGTTACTCAGTGAACTGAGTTCAACCCAGAGCTTTCCAACTTCGTTTGAGCAGAGAGCACATGCCCTCTTTTTCAAAGAGGAAACTTTTCCTACACAAAAGAAGAGAGTTATTGAAGTATTGGCAATGGGCATAATAGCTCCTGAGGTCGGAAGTTGATTGGCACAGAAAATTAAGTGAGTGTGGAAAACAAAGGCATGAAACGGTGCCTCCCTGCTAGATCAATGGTGAACAAGACTCTCATAATAAATGGAAACAATATTAATCAAGCAACAGATATTAATCATATATTCATTACCTATTTTTGGCTGGTGTATATTGATTTGAATGTGCTAACGTAGACGGAATCCTTAAAAAGGAGATACTCTTGGACGGTGAGGATCTACAAATAATTCAGATCTTAAATGAGATGACAAGAAGGAGAATTTGGGTAAGCTGCCAGAGGATATTAACTGCCCACCGCACAGGACACCAGTTTAATATTCTTCCTCAAAGGCTAGCTGTTTATCAAACTGTGTGTAGGTTGCAGGATGGGCTTTCAGAATTTGAGAATAAATCAACTAGCAGCCAGAAGAATAAAAGCTGCACGTTACAGGAGAATAACATGCTTATTATCTTACTATACATGAATTATATGAAATTAAACATAACAGGATGCTGTAGAATATCAACATGAGAAAAGATTGCTTCCTTATACATATGCATCTGGAATTCAATCGAAAATAGCTATAGAGTGTAATCTCGGATCATAACTTCCTAGCCTTGAGACTCTCATTTATGTGTTTCCACCATAGCTCTTCTTTTGTCTCATCAAGAATTCTAGTCCCTGGTTTCTATTGTTTTTTTTAAATTATTATTCACTAATTCATTCCTCACTCTAGTTTTTTCCTCTCCTGAAAACTTTCAATGAGCTGTCCTTTCAATCATTTCTTGATCAATACCTGACCTCCCCTAACTCCTTGTCCTTGCTTCCTAGTTTCCTATAAGACTGAGCCCGGACCAGCATGAATTCTGCCTTCACTGGCCACTGAGCTGCTGAACACTCTCAAGGAAGGTCGTTCTGCTTACTACTACCCTGCCCCCGAACCAATGACACAGCTCCTTGGTTCGGATCCTGTGGGTTGTTGCCTTTGACCTTAGGTGAGTTCTATACCAATGAATACAAGGTCCTTCATATGCTAAACCTTCTTTGTTTCTCCATCTGTTTACTTACATTGCTCTGCCATCCCCCTGATCTATCCGTAGTTTCCTGAATGGGCCACGCTAGTATGCACACAGACCTTCAGACACGAATCTCTCAGCCTATGAGAGCTCTCTTTCTCCTTAACACAGCGAAATGGTCTTCTTTCTTCAAGACCATCTCACTGCCGTCCTCCTTCTGTGCATTTCCTTCCCTCCTTCCTACTCTTTGGCCCCGTATGCTATCTTATACTCTTCCTGCTGTTGTTTCTTTTTCCTGGTGCTGTGATAGGCCCATCTCTCGGCTTCCTGGGACTATGAGCACCTGGAGGGCGCAGGCTAGACCGAATCCACCACTGTATTCCAGCTCCCGGCCCCGTGGGGAGCACACAGTGGATGAACGAACTACATCTCCCCTCTATGTGTGTAGATGCAGCCAAGGCTCAGCAGTAAATTTTCACGGCCCTCAGAGACACGCAGCAGCTTCCAGTGACAGGAAAGCCAGTGGCAGAGGAACTAAGACTCCGCTGTCTGTGCGTCTTCCCTCCTCTTCTCAGATTTCAGTCCTGGTTAAGAGCATTGCAGGGGCAGACCCCGGGCCTCTTCTAATGCAAGATCCTGATGATACAGGTGTCCTCAGAATGTACACAGATTTTAACAGCCGAGAGCTCAATGTTTGAAAATGAAATATATTTTAATAAACACTGTTTTGTAATTATTCAAAGTATGTGTATACATTTTGGGGGACACTCTATATTAGTTATTTGGGATGTGTAACAATTTGCCCTGAATTTTTGCAGCATAAAACATTTAAAAGTATTGTCTCGTGTGGGTAGAATCCTGATGCAGCTGGAAGGTCTGTGACTCAAGGTCTCTCAGGCTGTTGGGCAGCGTGTCCACATCCTAGAACCGGAAGGGGATGGGTGGGCACCACATTTCAGTGGTAGAGTTACCATCTCTGGTCCCTAAGAGCCTTTGCATTCAGCTGCAGAGGATAACAAGGACTGAGCAGTTGTGCAAAATATCAAGGATGGGAATAAACAGGGGGAAACGGTTAACGTGAACACCCTTCCATTCGTGTGTGTGGTGGAGAGCGTGTGGCTTACAGGTCAGTTTCCCCAAGAGCTTACTCTTTCCAACTTCCTAGAGTGTCCCCAGGAATCCATAAAGAGTTAAGATGCGACTTAGAAGTCCAGTCACACCCACATGGTCCCAAATCCCGGGCTGCTGCATCTTGAGAATCAAATTCCTCCTCTCTAAATGGACGTGACAACAACCTGAGAGGGTGAATGTGGAGGAGAGCGTGGAGTCACAGAGCGTGGCGCTGGGAGCATTTGTAAGAGAGGAAAAGAAAAGTGACTATAAATAGTATTCTCATCATGAAAAACAGCAGGTCATTGAGATGCGACCCACAAACATGCTTCACAAGGAGTAGCAAAAGTAAAATCTTTGAGCTACAAAAACAACTGATGCTAGCAGGTAAAAGGTGGCTTCGGGATACAGCAAACACTTGGCACCCTTACAGTGAGGTGTGACATGTTTTTGAATTAAAAACAATGAACAGTTCCCTTCAGAACAACAAACATCAGTTCCTATGCTTTCAAGAAATGGAAAATCCAACAAAGAGTGGCACAAACAACAATAAAGATGACACCACGATCCAATTTGCTCTTTACTCTGCTTATTATGTGCAAGAGAATTTTTGGAGCAAAACATGAATAAAGGAAGACCATACTTTTATTTTTTCAAAGACACACACAAACATTATTGCATGCAAACTGAGTTTCCAGCTTTGGGTTCGATACACAGGAAGGTGGAGCTTACAATTTTGGGAGGACACACATGAAAGAGTAAACAGGTAAGAAAAGGATGTAGGTGCCGAGGAGCCCATGAATGGAACAAGCAGGACACCGGGACAGAGAAGAACACGGGGATGCCGCCCACGTAGAACCATCAAGGAGAGACTTGACATTTGATCTGGGAGCAGAAGAATGGTGAAAGCAGCCCTAAGATGATGGGACACGGGGCATGACAACGGGTGGACTTAAACCTGAGAGGTTTCAGTCAACTTGGTGACTGATTCATACAGAGATTAGGGGGAGGAAGTTGCTAAGAATGATTCTTGGTTTTGTTGTTTATTTGTTTTGTGTGTGTGTGTGTGTGTGTGTGTGTGTGTGTCTAGGCAACCAAGTAAATCCAGTGAAATTTTCTGAGGGAAGGAAAGGCAGAGCAAGTGATGCCTAACATGAAAATCAGGAGTTTGGATAGATAGCTGGAGAAATACTATATCCAAGACCATTTAGGTAGCTGGATTCATGGGTCTGCTGTAAAAAAAAAAAAAAAAAGAAAGAAAGAAAGAAAGAAAAAAAAAGACATATACAGATAAAAATGTAATTTTGGTAGTTATTAGTATTAGAAGACACAGCACCCAAACAAGAGAAGGGAGGCGCAGCCTCAGAGGGACCCCTATGCCTCTTACTTCGTTCATCTCTTTCTGGTGGAGCAATTCTTGTTTGGTTGGAAATCTACTTACTTCTGGCTGATCTCCTGTAACTCAAACCTAACCAACAATCAAGGAGCACCATGGGAGCGCCTGCTGTGCGCAGGGCATGCTGGGAAAACATTTGGGTTTTTAAAGGGAAGTGTTCACATGTGGAATAGTAAGACCATTATTTTATTTACAGGAAATGCAGAGTCTGTTGCTCTCAGAATTAGCACAGGGAGGTGCTTGAGGACATGCGCGAGGCTCACTGTTAGGTCGCATCCAGGGCTTGGAGCAGCCTCTCTCTGCTGACTCAGAAGTCCCTGTCTGCGTTCCCGAGTTCCTGTTGCCACCTGGAGACCAGGTTCCTGGTATGTTCTGGTGTTTGTTTGTGTGCTTGGGTATTTGCCGTCTCATCAAGTGCACTGTGTAACTGAAAATTTCTACAATAGAAAAGCAAACAGAGAGAGAGGGCATCGAGGGGGTCAACCGGGATGCAAGAACAAGTAAGCAGGCAAGCAGACAAATAGAATCCAGAGAGAAGGGTTTTAGATGCAGTCACAACTAACGAGTAAGTGGGTATTTTGCAGAAACAAAATTTAGTGAAAAATAAGGTTTACTCTTCTTGATTTATACCAAAATTATTGTGGCCACGACACACCCCAGAATGACCACCGATAGCAGAAAATAGCAGAAGACTAGCTTCCTGATGATTCCTGCCTGTGTCCTCATCGCAATGGAGACCGCGGGCCTGGTGGGGTGTGGGGTTTGTAAATCTACGCTCTGAAGTTTTAAAAAGCCGTCGCACACCATGCTGGTGCTTGCCAAAGATTCCGAGGAAGGCTGAGTGGATTGTCAAGTCGGGTTCTCTGCGTGTCATCATCATTCTCTAAATGGAATGATTTAAGTTTGCTGAAATGTAAAAGCTCGCCTAAAAATTTATTGCTTTTTCTATTTAATATGGTGATTTGAATAATACCAGAAGAAAATGGAAGTACAATTATATGCTTCTTCCAAATTCAGAGCTAGTCTGATGTGCTATTTTTACACGTATTGTTAGCTCAGAGCTCAGATAGAATTCAGCATTCAAATATGATCTCTTCAACACAGAAAGCAGCCATCTGAACCGGTGGGCTCCGTATCTGCGGTTCACAGAAAGGGTTTGAATTAGAATAATAAAATTTTATTCTAGAAATAAAAGTTCAATATGCGAAAAATAATAAGAATTATGAACAAGTACCGAACAGGAAGGCGATTCTTCGGTCAGCCTTAACATAAATACGCACTTTCTTTCTCTTCATCTTCTTACCCTCGTTGTTCAGAAACACTTCTTGTCATAATCAATCCCTAAGACACAGACAATGAAAAGTAACCAGCACTTCTGAGTTTCAGAAAGACCACACTGTGGAGCTGAGTGCTTTTGGACAATTACCTGTAAAACGATGAAGCGGGTGCTAACAATGTCTATGCAGGAGAGCAAGTATTCATTAAAGTTCACGAAACTCTATGTCAGTCATCAAGCCAAACCAGCCAAAACAGTGTCCTCTGGAAATAAAATGTGTAGTTTGGATTTGGGTGCAAATGAGAATAAGAATCAAGTGCTCAGACGCTCCATGTAGGGTGTGTTTATAATTGCTCAATGACTACACAGGTAAAAAATGTACCCATTTGTATTGTCATTTATATAATTGGCAAAGCACCTAGAAATGCATTGGAAATATCCTGACCTTGTTTTTCTTTTCAAGTCCCTGAAACTCAGGAGAAATAAATGCCTGACCCAAGGTCTCATAGTTAGTAACCAGGGTGGAATTCTCTTATGTCTCAAACTCCAAAAAATGTTTTACTTGCTTTTTAAAAAACATGTCATTTCTTCCATTTGATTAATTTAAAATCTCAGCATATAATATTTTTAAATGGTCATATGTTTTGGTGAATGATAAAAATTCTTTTTTTAAAATTAATTTAAGTGGCAAAACAGTCCTCCCAGTTGTACCTGTTACTTTATTCGTCTTCCATATCCTCAGGATTATGGATGGTCACTTAAAGGCAATGGATTGAATACTTTCAACATTAAAGATAAATTTAAAAAAACAAAGGCAATGGATTAAAAATATTCCTTTAAGTAGGAAGAAATGCCTTATCGCCAGGAGATTATTATGAACTAGTAGCCCTGTGCATGAATCTGTGCGCCAGTAGCTCACTGCCACCCTCCAGTAGCTCTCCTCCCGCCGCCCCGCTCTCCTATAGCTCCTTCCACCTCCCTGCCCCCCCCCCCCCATAGCTTGCTGCCCTGCCTCCTCCTGTAGCTCTCCGCCGCCCGCTTGTAGCTTGCTGCCCCACCCTCCTGCTGATCCGTGATCCAGTCATTATTCGGTCGGTCGTTATGCTTCACGGTGTAACGACCATTTGCATATTACATCTTTATTATATAGGATAGTGACTGACTAAAGAAAAATTGTTAGCACTTAGATGGCAATAATAAATATGTAAGATGTATGGAATGCCGATGAAAGATGACTGATGATTCTTTTTGTTTGATTTGCCCTGACACAGTTGAGGTGGTGCGTCATGAAATTAGATTCTAAGAGGGCTCCCAAATTCTAAGAGTGGACTCTCAAACACAGCCCATTCTGTGAATCACATCTAATAAGAGACTAATTGAAACAGTTTCTACTTTCATACGACGAGGCAGGCACAGCATACATTCTTTAGTTAAAAAGAAAAGAAATAATGTGATTTTTTAGTCCTAATAGCAATCTTTGCAAATACGCATTATCATCTCCTTGTACAGATGAGGAAGCAGAGACTTAACAGATTCCAAGACATTTGCCCCAAATAACAAGACTGGCCACGGCGCAGCTAAAATTCAGATCCAGGGCTCTCTCTGCAGAAGCCATGGGCTTTTCTATTAGGTTAGCAGATGACTCATTCAAATGAGTCACACATCAGCAGTTTCCTATGATTCAAACTGACAGGTGGCTCATAGAGAATTTTTAATGCTGGCACTTTTATAGATTAAAAATAGTAAACAAACCAAAGAAAACTTAGAGTTCAATCTTTAAAGTGCAGTGTGTCTATGCTATCTATCTATATTTGCATATACTTACAAAGTACTGAAGCTATATCAAGATTTTAAACTATAAGCTATTTAAAGAGTTAAAAATTCAGGGAGATATACTTCTATGTTTAGAAACTATGTTTACTGATATGAAAACCACAAATAGAGGATTCTTCCTTCTGTAGAACCCTGCCTGCAATGCAGTGTGTAAACTAAAAAACATATAAGTGGAGTATGAGTGTGCATTATGACTTCATCTCTTCTTACCCACATGAACTTGGTCAAATATCTCCTACCATTGCTGCGCACCAGTGTCCTTACCTGTACAGTAAGGAGTAGCTCCATGCAATAAGGGAAATATTGCTACAAAATAAGGGAAAGGCTACTTCAGAGGCCAATGTGGGAATTTAGTGAGACTGTGCATGTCAGTTTTCATCCACAATTACTTCTCAATATTTGAAAGTTTTCTTATCTGTATCCAGGATGTTCGCCTACTTTGGGGATGCGATTTCGCTCTGAGGGATATGTTTTAATAAATAGTGAATGTTAATTGCCTGTGAATCATAGTTTGTTGTATTAGTCAAGATAGTTTTTTTTTTCTCCTGCTGTCAGTTGCTAAACACAATCTTTTTCTTTTTTCATGAACGGTAGCCATTGGATGTGGGAAGGCAGTCATTGGGGGTTGGTAAGAGATTGAGGAGGGAGGGTCTATTCAATAAAATTACTCAAAAGCACAGGTTGGGGGAGGCTGGCCTCTTTAGTAGTTGTGCTATTTGGGAGATGCAGTCTCCTGGGCTGTGGAGGCCCTGTTCCTGCTAAATCCTGACATACTAAGTGCTGGTTGGTGCAAGTGTTATGTGTTTTTTTCCAACTTTAACACTTCCCATTGGCCACTGCTTATTCACATAAAATTAAGTCATTTGATGATTGATCATCATTAAACAGTAGCCCTTACTGGGGAACTCTTATTTCTGTGGGACTCTTTTTTAAAAAATGATTTTCAGTTCATTATCAATTATTTCTAGCTTGCTATCATAATAATCAATCAGATAACATTGTATTTTTATTGCTAAAATATACATTATTTGTATTGGTACTTTAGTTTTATAACCTTTGGATCAAAATCAATGAATTTAATAGAGGGGATCTTTGTTTTTTTCTTAACTTTAGTGGAATACATTTGCTGTTTTGACACAAGTGTAATTTGGCTATAGATTTTAGATTAATAGCCCCTCCAGGAAGGACTGGGGGGTGATAGGTAGGATGAATGAAAGTATAAGTCTTTTTGCCCTCATCATCCCTGAAATAGTTTTCCTCCTGCAAGTGGAGTGCGCCCCAGCCTCGGCCTCATTTAGCCCGGACGCTTCCTCCACAGGAAGACATTAGCGTGAGGAAGGGGCTCCCTCTGCCTTGGGCCGCTGACCTCTGCCTGCCATGGTCGCCAGCCCTGCTAAGCAACTCCCTGGTCTTCTGACAGGAGATCTTGTTTGCCTGGGAGCCTTGTCCATGATCCCGACAGCGAGGTGGGCGAGGTGGTATCAGGCCTCTGAGAAAGTCTCTGGTCCGGGGCAGACACTCTTCAGAATAGGACAGGGTAGCCAACCCAGGACCTCAGAGGAATGTGATATTTGCAGAACGTGTATCCAGTGTTTTCCTGGGACTAAGAGGAACCAACAACCTGGATTGGAATTCCGAGCCTCTCTTTGTCCTTTGTGGCAACAAGTGCAAGCCCTGAAGTTTGTGACTGATTCCCACAGGACCCCCTCTTTCTGGACTCCTCTACTTCCGGTGTCTCAAGTGGTAGGCAGGCCCTATATCGGTCTTTATGAACAGAGTTGAGAGTCTACTCAAATATTTGAAGTAAAAATAGCCAACTGGTCTGGACACCTTCTTGAATAAATCACATTGTTCCATGTGAAAGGGACTGCGTCTTTCAACAATTGTATTCTAAGGGTTTCTGTCAAACCAGTGAGAATAGAAATTCCCTGTCCAGAAGACGTTTGAGCTGCCATGGATGGATGTGTGTGTGTCTGTGTGTGTGTGTGTGTGTGTGTGTGTGTGTGTGTGTGCTCTTTATTTTTAGAGGCGGAGGCGGGCAAGATCATTCCCAGTGCCCTAGATGTGAGGAGTTCTGATTTTGAAGTCAAGGGAAGGTCAAATGATTGCTTTAAAGATTCTCACGCTTCGCTAAGACACTGGATCTGATAATTGCCTGACAAACACTAAAAGCAAATGGATGTCAGCTGGGAGGGAGTCCGGGGTCACACTCGGCAGGGCTCTGTCTTGCAGAAAGATGTTGTCGCTGGCACAGTTGAAGCCAAAGCAGCGAGGGCACAGCACCTGCGGGGAAGGCAGGGGGAGAGATAGGAGCTCTCCAAGGCACGGGGACAACTTCGGTACCGGGCTCCCCGGAAAGAAGTGTCTTTCCAACCAGAGAGTCTTGGACCGAATATTTATGAAGACACGACTTTTCTTTCCATTTAACTTTAAAGTGACTCTCACCCCCTGTTCTCCTCCTTTTCTCTCAAGGGAGTCTGTCTGTTATGGACGCAGATGGGTCTCATTGTCTGACTCATCGACGTACGGATTACTGTGCATTTTAACGTCGATATGCTGAAGGTTCAAACTCCTCCCTCGCTGATGCTTGCAAGTGTTTTAATCCAGAAATAACTCTGGTCTCCTTGTCATCATCATTTCAAACGGTACACAAAAAGCCTGTCATTTCAAGCCATCTGCAGCCGGGTAAACACCACTTTCAGAACACGGTAGCGAGCCTTTGTGTAAAACCATTCACTGGCCTTTTATTGTTTCTACCCCCAAAATGCATAAAATAACGATCTCTCCTCCAATTAACTTCCATGCCAAATGCTGCGACTGTGGGAAGACACAAAGAGAAGTTTACTGTTGATATGTTGGCAGCGGTCCATCTACCAGTTGCTAGAGAAAGGTTAGCAAATTAGTGAGTCGGGCTGAGTAGACGGAGCGCATTGGTTTAAGGATGATTCTGGAGACAACTGCAGGAACGGGGTCACTTGCACTTGCAGCTCTTCAGTGACATTGACGTGGAGATGCCCCGACTGTTGCTTCCCGGAGAGTTAAAGTAGGCTGAAATGTTCACCTCCATCCGGTTGGCCAGTTCACATGAGCTTCATCAGTCAACCCTCAGAGGCCCCTCCCCCTTCCTTCCACCCCAGAAAACCCCGCACATTTGATTGTAGTAGAATAGGGCTGAGGAGAAGGTCAGCAGGGTTCGGGGTCAGTAGGCTTTTAGCAGTGGCCCTATCACCGTGAGGAATAATGTGTATTAACCTTTCTGGGAAACTTTTCATAAATTTTGTAAAAATGAGGCACTCAGACTCACAGAATTCTAAGTTGCTGTTTAAATTCTGCAGCTCCAAATGGAATTCAATCAAAGTAAACACGTGCTTGATTTTTCAAGGGGATGGACAATAATAAACAAAACCCGGAGATATTACGAAGCTGATAAGGCCACTTTGGTTGACAAGTTTAATTGAGTCCTGTTGTTTGTTGTAGAATGTCCAGGAGGTCAAGACCTCATCATTCCAGAGCTGATCGGGGGTGGGTGTGTGTGTGTGGGGGGGGGGGCAGAAAGAGAGAGAGAGTGAGAGGGAGAGAGAGAAGATGAATCAAGGATAAAGAAATACACACAAGGAAAAAGATGAATTCTTCTAGAAGGAGTGGATAACTAAAATGTTGGCAGAGGCGAGAAGCAATAATAGAGCTGATAGCTCTGTGATGGGAAAGAAAATGATGGGAAAGGAAAGGAAGTCGATAGGAAAGTGGCGAAGGTGGTGGGGCAGTGGGAGGATTTCTCCGCTGCAGCATAGATGCTCACTGCTCTGCTCCCTGGGAAGGCTGTTCGAACCCAAACACTTGCCTACACTCTCTTGCCTTGAAACAAAAGCCTGTCTGAGCACGCTCCGAGGAGGCTGCTGGGCCCGGCACGGATCTGAACTTGGGGCGTTCGCAGGTCTAGGCTGCCTCAGACAGCCGGGTGCGTTGGTGGGAGGCAGCCAGCAGGCCAGCTGTGAGGAGTTGGGGAAAACAGACTAAAATGAGTTACAGCGGGGTTTCATGAGTCACAGAAATGCTCATGCATATTCATACAATCATGGCATTGAAATCCTTTCCCGAAGAAATGAAGCCAGGAAGGGAGGTGAATGTGCACACGCAACAGGGTGTGGCCAGAGAACTTTGTGAGCTGGGACCCGTGCTGGAGGCAGCCGTCGGTGTTCTGCTCTCACATGGATGTTTTTCTCTCTCGCCCTCTCCTTCTTTCTCTCTCTAAAATAAATAAAAATATATTTAAAAAACCCACAGAAAAGAACCTATTTTCTCTCAACATTTGTCAAATATCTATTGACAACATATGTGTGTCTATTAATTTCATTATGGTCAGAGAACTCATTTTATATGGTTTCCATGCTTTTAAACATTTCAGGTTTGATTTATGAGTCATTATATGGTCTGTCTTCATGATGTTGCACGTGCATTTGAGAGAATTTCAGGTCTTCTATATCTTTGCTCATTTTGTGTTTACTTATTCCGTTGATTACCAAGAGAATGTATTTCTTGGTATTATTGTTTCAGTCGTTTTGGTAGTGATTGCTATATGTTAACCTTCTTAATGTACTTAGAACTAATATTTTACCACTTCCGATAAAATGTAAAAGCCTTACAACTACAAAAAATAGTAAAGGGAGTTTTGTAGTTCCAGGTATTTCTTAGGGGGAAATAAAAAAGGGAAAGGCAGCCTCCTCGCTCCTTTCCCTCCTCTCTTTCTACCTTCCCTCCTCTTTCTGTTGAACCCTACACAAATTTGTGTTTGGATATTGGTTGCTTTAAATACCCAAAGAGAAGATTTTGTTGCCAGTATTACTTCTTGAAATAAATATAGTAAGTACTACGTCTTTCTATAGACATGGGTGAGGCAGATTCATGATTAGCTAAATATATGTTACTGTTATAAAAGTTACAGTGCAAAGAAATAAAAACCCAGGTAATAAGACGCAAATTATTTGAAATTCATATTTAATGAATGAGGTAATGGAGATAAAGCCATCAGCTATGTGTAAACATTTGGAGATACAAATTCTGGAACACTGCTATTTGGAAACTCCTAAAGAACAACATGCAAAATGTGTGAGTGTTTTGAGCAAAGTGGGCAGATCTCATGACCTGTCCTGAAGACTGACAGAGGTTTGCAAATGCCAAAGCCCGGAAAATCTCATTTATTGAATAATAAAGGAGTCAGTGGAATCATCGATGAGACATTTGTTTTACCTACTCCTAAAGTCAAAGCTTACACAACGATCGACTTTATGCCTCTTTCAAACAACCCAACTGGTTGTAGAGTTAGAGATATCACCCAAAATGGAAAACATCAATTTTTATTACAAATGCAACGAAGTCAATATGCATCAATTAAAAAAAGAAAAAAATGAAATATTGTCAATGCATTTAATCTTTTGTTTTTTGAAATCAGCTCTCAAGAAATTAAAGTTTTGATTCTCTTCATTGTCAGAACACACTGGCTAATAGCTTTCTGAACTAATATATTTTGAACCTTATGAAGAGAATATTGAAATACGTTCTGTAAATATCATAATACGCATCTTCCTGAGCAAGTGAAGCAGAACTGAATAGGAAGCCATTTTCCTCCCGTCCTTCAGCAGACTTTACCAAATAACGTGACCTGCAGCGAGGATTGCAGAGAGTCCTCACCTGACTTACGACTTCAAAGTCTACTGAGATCCACTTCCACAACTTTGATTAGCATGTTTTGCTTTTCTCCCAGAAAATGTGGTGACACACGTATGCTTTACAGGAATAAGTACTCAAAACATGGAATTTCTACTAGTGCTTGATATCAGAATACCTTACCAAGGTTGCATCTTTCTCCTTACATCCCAGGTTCCTTCTTTTTTTTTTATTTTTTATTAATGAAAGCATTTTCTCCTCCAATTAAGGAACTTACTTTCAGACCTGCATTTTTGTTATTCAGTTAATTTGTTATAACTTATGTTTCATTGGCTTATCTTATATTTATTTTTTTATATTTAAACTTAATTCTGTTGTTTGGTTTTCAGAGCATTTATTTTAATTACACTTTCGGCAAGACATTTTAATTTTCCATGTTGGTTTTTCCTAAGTTCATGAATTTAACAAATTCTAGTAAGTTTTGTGTGAAGCTAATACAATTTGAAAAAAAAGGCAAAAACTTTTGGAAAAAGAAAATCTAGAAGGGAGTACTCATGTTACCAAATATTTTAACTTAGTATAACATTCTTTAGTTAAAACAGTATGATACTTATAGACAAGTGGATAGAATAGAAAATGCAAAAATAGATGCACATACATATGAAAGTTTAGTACATAATAAAAGTGGCATCTCAAATCATTAGAGTGTATGTGAACTTTTACCAGTAAAATAAATGATACTAGGCAACTGGTGTTATTATTTTTTTTCGTAAAAAAGTTAAAATTATATCAAATATATGTACAAGAAAATAGAATATTTTCTTAATCAGTATTTCTCAACCCAGAAACTAAAAGGGTTAAAATATTTTTGAAAAAGAATGCATTTGGAGCAATCACAAACTACTTTATTTTAAGCTTTGTCTATAAAGCTGTGGTAGTCAAGATCGTGTGGGATCGGCGAAGGGATAGTCATAGCTACAGTGAAAAGCACAAACTCCAGGAATCAATCACCACAAACATGGCCAGTTGCTCTTTGGTAAATTTGCAAAAGCAATCCAGAGGATAAAGGGTAGTCTTTTCAAAACATGGGTTTGAACTCTCCATGCTCAAAACTATAAACCTTCTAGAATAAAACATAGCAGATGCATTTCAAAGCACTGCACGAAAAACCTGGTCCAGGAAAGAAAACATTGATAAATTGGACTCCATCAAAATAAAAAAAAATATTTTTCTCTGAAAGGCACTGTTAAGAGAACAAAGAGAAAAGTATAGACGGGAAGAAAATATTTGAAAATAACACGTCTGAGAAAGAACTTCCATGCAGAAGGTATAATTACGATCGGTGGTTGTTTCTTTGACACCTTTGTTCTTACCATGGATCATCTGCATCTGCTCAGGAGACAAGGGCAGCATTGCCCCAAATGAGGGGAGTCTCTGTGCATCTCCCCTTCTTGGATTCCGGGCTGCCCTGTGGACTTCAGCCTCCTCCTTCAGAAGCACTTAGGAACCTAGTTAGGGAATTAATTCAGCTTCACCATGGAATCTTAAAATGTAGTCTCTTGAGTAAAATGAATCCAAACGAGTAAGAACACGAAAGCGGAAGAATCAGCGGGGGGATCAATCCAGAATCAATTTCTGGCCATCTTAAAAAGGAAACTAGGGGAGTGCAATGTTGTTTCCTTCTTAACATCTGACGGCAGCCTAATCGTTCTGAATTTTCCATAATTGCTCCTTTTTATGAATCATCCTCAAATCTATAGCAGCTTGTCATGATCTTTTCTTTTTTTTTTCCTATTGTGTGAAATACAGTGAATGACTTTAAAAGACAGATTCGCAGTAGTCCGGTTCCTATTATCTGATGGCTATTGTTGGGGAAAAATGGAAAGCTTACAATGATTAAAGAAACAACACACACACAACTGTCCTTGGCAAAGAAGAATCGCTGTGACTCTAGGGGGAGAAAAAACGCAAATTAGATGTGAATGAATACCTGGGAGCTGTTCCCAAGGACAAAGGAGAGAGTGGGAGGACAGTCGACCCAAGGCGACTGGCATTGTGCTGGCCAGCACCACCTGGACGGCTGTGTCGGAGGCACATCGCCAGGCTGGTGGTGGCAAAGGCTCGCAGGGTGCGCCGACCCGGCATTTCGATGCCGACGTGCCCTTTTTCTCAGGCAGGAGCCCGTGGAGGCGGGGTTACTGTTCTGCGGAGATAAATGACAGGGAACAGAGTTCACGTCCACAAGAAAGACGTGTGCTCTTTAGCTCTAATTCCTTTTGACATCCACACTTCTCATTTATCGGATGGGGTCTTGCTTCATAATATGTGAATTACAAGCAAAAGGTTTCAGACTCATTTATTCTGATTTACTGTGACGCATTCTTGGTCCTTTCGGTCGCATTTGATTTTCAATATGCCTCATTGCTCTAAAAGAATGCCCTGTTTTGGACAGTACATCACACCATTTCCTTAATTGTGACAGCATGCTCGTCTCACCTCAGAGGGACTTGAACCAGGGCTGACTTTGGACGTCAAGGGCACAAACAATCCATCTCACCTCGGGGACCTGAGCCTGCCTAGTTCCCTGGAGACGGCCGGCCGGAGCGTCTGACTCCAGAGTCAATCTCATCAACGCAGTCATTCAAAGTGTGGCCTGTTAAGGGGGAACGTCAGGGCTTAAGACCACACCTTGTGCTAACCTGCTGTGTAACCTTGGTCAAATTATTCATATCTCTCTATCTCATTTCCCCGATCTTTAAAAGGAGTCGTAGTAACGGCTTCATGGGCGCCCTGGGAAGATTGAATGAGTTAACGTATGTAAATCACTTTACAATGATTGGTGCATATTAAGTAGAATATTGAAGTGATGTTTCCTTAAATTAAGTTCTCGGAACCAGCCTCATTGCCTTGAGACAGACTCGGAAGCCCTTTCTTTCCCTTCATCTCATGGTGAGGAATAATTACTCATCGGTTCAGGTTTTCCACCCGAACCTGTATTTTGCCCTCCACTCATTTTTCCTCTCACACGCTCGGCACCCCACTTTCTCTCACTCAGAGTCAAAATTTCTCTTCCCGGGCTTTATTTACGATGCAGCTTTAAGTATATCTAAAATGCTTCTGTGTTTCATAGGCTTTCCAATCATAATTGAATATCTTCTGCATGTTAATCTTGAAGGTCAAAACCCTGTGTGTGTTAGAGAGCATAATGCACTGTGACGCAACTCATGGAACAGGAACGCCTTCACACGCCCAGCTTTGTGAAGTGGCTTTTGTAGGCCCTACTCACATTTGAGTTTCACGAAATGTCCTGTTGACCAAGAAACAGAAATAGACTCATAGGTGGAGTGTACATGGACAGGTTTACGCTAAATGGAAAAAAGACAATTCTAAGAGTCAAAAGTTAGAAAGATTCACTGGACTTACAACAAGTTTCAGAAATACATACACAATACATAATTTAGTGTGTGTGTGTGTGTGTGTGTGTGTGTGTGTGTGTGTGTGGTGGAAGTGGGGGGCCACTCACGGGTTGGTGGGTGGGAAAATAAAATTTTAAACCCCTCTTTCTGTAAGCTTTTTATTTATTTAATTTATTATTATTATTATTATTATTATTATTCCCATTGATTTTTAGAGAGAGTGGAAGGGAGGGGGTGCAGGAGAGAGAGAAAAAGAGCAAGTTAGAAAGAGAGAGAGAGAGAGAGAGAGAGAGAGAGAGAGAGAGGCATCTATGTGAGAGAGACACATTAATTGGTTGCTTCCAGCACACACCTGGCTGGACTGGGCCTGCGGATCGAACCTGCAACCCTTCTTTGTGCAGGATAATGCTCTAGCCACTGACCCACACGGCCAGGGTGGGTTGTTTTTTAGTGAAATCACCAGGTAAGCAGGTGCCCACCCTAATGCAGGTGGGCCTTGTCTA
Source organism: Cnephaeus nilssonii (assembly GCF_951640355.1). Lineage (NCBI taxonomy): Eukaryota > Metazoa > Chordata > Mammalia > Chiroptera > Vespertilionidae > Cnephaeus > Cnephaeus nilssonii. The sequence continues at coordinate 2,054,876 of NC_137083.1, forward strand.
ATCAGCTGAAGGCTTCAGTCAGGTGAGACTGACCCTCCCTCCAGCAGGAGAGCATCTGCCTGCTGCCTGCCTCTGAAAAGGAGCGGCGGCTCTCTCCTGCCTGCAGACTAGAACGAAACATTAACTCACTCTTTCTTTGTTCATCCTCCCCTCAGGATATTTTCCCATTGATTTTTAGAGAGAGTGGAGGAGAGAGGAAAAGACAGAGAGAAACATAGATGTGAGAGACACACATAGATTGGTTGCCTCCTGCACGCACTGCACGCTGACCAGGGCCCGAGCCGGGGAGGAGCCAGCAACCAAGCTATGTGCCCTTGACTGGAATCAAACCCGGGATGCTTCAGGCCACAGGCCAATGCTCTATCCACTGAGCCAAACCAGCTAAGGCCCTGTGAGTGTTTTCAATGTGAAATACCAGGTTTACCGGTTAATAATGCAGATTTTGTAATCAAAGAAAACACAATAATTTCAAGAGAAACATCAAAAGTGCTTTATTCAAAGTAATGTCCATCGCTAGCTACGCATTTCCCCATCCTCCAGATAATTTGTGGATACCCTCCCAATAGAACTTTTCTTGTTTTGAGGCAAACCATTCAGAGACCCAATTTTCCACTTCTTCATACGTTTTGAAGTGCTGATCAGAACAAGTGGTTATCTGAAGGAGCAAGGTCTGGTGAATACAGCGGGTGGGTTAATACTTCCCAGGCAAGATCTTTTAACATGTCTTTAACGGGTTTTGAAGTGTGTGATGGTGCGTCATCATGAAGCAAAATTACGTTGCCGTGTCTTCTGGCATATTCTGGTCGTTTTACAAACAAAGTGTGGTTCAAATTGATTATTTGTTGTTGGTAACGATCAGTATTAATGGTTTCACCTGGTTTTAGAAGCTCATAATACACCACACCTTCCTGATCCCACCAAACGCAGAGCATTGTCTTCTTTCCGAAGCGATTTGGCCTTGCAGTCGATGTTGATGGTTGACCTGGATCAACCCATGATTTTGTGTGTTTGGGATTCTCAAAATAAATCCATTTTTCATCGCCAGTCAGTCACAATTCGATGCAAAAAAGACTTTTGTGCCGTTGAAGCAACATTTTACTGATGACTTTTCGGTTTTCCCTTTGTCTTTTGTTCAGTTGATGTGGCACCCATTTTCCTTCCTTTAAAATATTTCCCATTGCTTGTAAACGATCGGAAATTGTTTGCTGAGCAACGTGTAATCTTTCTGCAAGTTGTTTTTGAGTTTCACATGCATCTTCATCCAATAATGCTTGTAATTGTTGGTCTTCAAACTTTTTCGGTTGACCTGGACGTTCTGTGTCTTTCACATCGAAATAATCACTTTCAAAGCATTTAAACCAGCGTTCACAAGTATCTTGAGATGGAGCATGTTCACCATAAGCTTCCCGAAGTATACAATCACTTTCAGCAGCACTTTTTCTTCAAAATAAAGTAATGAATTAAAACTTCGTGCAAATGGTCTTTTTTTGGCACGAAATTCGACATTTTTAAGTGTAAAAGTATCTGTGATGTTAACACCTTCAGCAAATTTGACATATGAAGTTTTGAAGCTTGTTGTCAATACAACAAAATAGCATACATATCAAATCACATATATATCAACATATGTGTAACTCCAGCTATTGAAAAAAATCCGCATTTTTCAGAACATTTATTTACTAAGGAAATTTGTGGTGAAGCATCTCGCAGAAGGAAAAAAACCACATCATTTCAGTGGAAAGAGTATCTGCTTTAAAAATCAATTCTTTCAATTCAGCGTTTGGTTGGAATTTGACCCTTAGGCGTTCAACTCCCTCCCTCCCTCGCGCGGCCAGGGCCAGGGAAGACTGGGGCCAGGGAGGACTGGGGCCAGGGAGGACTGGGGCCAGGGAGGACTGGGGCCAGGGAGGACTGCGGTCAGGGAGGACTGGGGCCAGGGAGGACTGGGGCCAGGGAGGACTGTGGTCAGGGAGGACTGGGGCCAGGGAGAACTGTGGTCAGGGAGGACTGGGGCCAGGGAGGACTGCGGTCAGGGAGGACTGCGGTCAGGGAGGACTGGGGCCAGGGAGGACTGGGGCCAGGGAGGACTGCGGTCAGGGAGGACTGAGGTCAGGGAGGACTGGGGCCAGGGAGGACTGTGGTCAGGGAGGACTGGGGCCAGGGAGGACTGGGGCCAGGGAGGACTGAGGTCAGGGAGGACTGCGGTCAGGGAGGACTGGGGCCAGGATGGCGCTGAAGGCACTGTGCCGCCGGGTCTGTGTGTGAGCCTGTCTTCTGCTCGTACACAGCCTGAAGGGAGTCGCTGATTACTGGTGAGCTAAGGCGTCGCCGCAGTGATGATGTTGACGTTGGAGTGGTCCACAGGCTGAGGGGTTCCCGCGTCCTGTGGGGCGACCATCCGGGTGGGTTCCTTTCTGATCACACCGCTCCCTCTTTTGCCCAGTTACCTCCCCTGGACCCCGATCCGGCACGTCCTGGGCTCCTGTACGGGAGCAAGCAGCTTCTGAACATGCCTTGTTCTTCCCGCCCCTGCCCCGCCTTTGCCGAGGGCCCTCTCCTGTATCTTCCTGTGCACGTCTCCTCCTCAGCCTCAGTGCACTCTCCCCTCACGTTTGTAGCTTAAATCAACCCCTCTTTCCACGTCCATGGCCCTTCGTGGCTGTGCCCACGCTCTCAGACGGCACTGTCTGTACTTGTCCACCTGGTCTTCAGGAAGCTTCGGGAGAGGGGGGTCTGGACGCCGCGTTCACCTGTGAAGGCCCAGTCCGGGCAGAGTGGGTGTGTCACAGCTCTAACGTACAGCTGGAGAGTGGGATGCGGTGGGTTATCAGCATCAGGCAGCTTTGAGTAAAGATGACGGTTTCTGCCTTAGTCTTTGGATTAGATTCTGGAGTAGAATCTGGAGCCCCTGCGAGAGTCCCCGCCCCCACGTGCTCTCAGGTGGGAGAGGAGCAGCCTGCAAGCACAGCCCCCCCTCACTCCCCGCAGCTGCGGAGCCCAGCCCCGGGCCCGGGAGGCCGAGCCCAGGGCTTTGCATTTGCAGCGGAGGCAGGGGAGGGGGAGACGGGCAGGAGACACTGGTGGGTGCCGAGGGCCACACATGGCTTCATCCCTGGGGTGGTGGGCATGTTGCTTCTAGACACTCCTTGTGGGATTGTTACTCGGGAAGTCACACCAGTTCTCAGGCTCGGTGAGAACAGAAGCCGTGGCCGGGAAACGCTCAGGCTGGGAGGGGACTCCCGATGGAGCCAGGATGCTCTCAGCACGTTTCAGTTCCCAGGGCATCCGGCAGGGAAGAGCTGGCCCTGCTGCTGCTTGGATTGTGTTCCTGCGCCAATGTGTGGCAGTTTAGACTGGACTACGCAGGACTCACTGCACAAACGGCAGTGACTGCACTTAAAAACTTCTATCGTGTGTGTGTTTGAAACGAGAGGATAGTCATAATCAATTTGTTAAAAATATGTAACTGCCTTCTATATTTTTATAGTAGACAAGATTTTTGTAAAAACGCAGAAATTAGGTATCTGACCTCAGCTTTCAATAAAATATTGCACCTTCAAACATCAGCATTAAGCACGCATGCCCTATTCGTGTATGGTCCCCGGTAAAGGGGCCTGAGACGAGGAAGAACATTTGCATGATCTGTTTTCTGTCTCTGACATTTACTAATCCTTTAATCACACAGCAGTTATTTAACTTCGCGGAGTGTGTTTCCTCGCCCGGGTAGACGGAGGATGTAACTGATGAGTGGCCGTGTAAGCTGCGTAATCCGGTTCCTGGGTTACAGCAGGAAGTCAATGAATGGATCTCTTGCTCTTGCGATTGTCATTTTTCTTCTCTTCCTTGAATAAGTGATTGGGTGCCTTTTAGGAGCCACCGGCCGGGATAGACCAGGAGACTTACAGACGACTCAGCGGCCCACAGTCCTGGTCAGCGCACACAGTCTGATGATGGGCAGAGGTGTGGGCAGGGGCCAGACAGAGGGTCCCCTGTGGGGGTGGAGGCTCTGTAGGGCAGACAGAAGGCATTCATGGGCCACATGGTGTCACCACCCTGATATTTTTTCTTAAAGAAAAAAATTATTTAATTTCTGGACATGACAGAGGGACCGGTCAGAACAAGGTCTGAGTCACAGTGCGCTGAGGGCCACACGCATTCAGTGCGGGGGACCCCTAACCCCAAACCAAGACGGGGAGGGCGCAACGGGCCAAGGAGAGCGAGCGCAGTTGCATAGAATATCTTCTTTAAGGAACCATTTTGGTCAAAATCCTTCAACACATTTTGTTTACTGATTCATTCAATTCAAAATTTATATCTCGTGAATAGCGATTATTTTCATCTAAGATTATTCATGCATCAATGGAGATTATGTGATTTATGGAAGTAAAACAAGATGGCATTTTTAAAAACAAGTGAACAATATTTCAGTGTACTTTAAACATGTTATACCTCCTAATGGTACATAACCCTTGATATCTCTTAACGTTATTATCATTCTATCCTCGCACAGCATGACTGAATGCACGTATTGTAATTTAGCATCTTCCTTTAACACTTGGTGAGGCAGCAAATTGCAGGTTTGGTTCTGCGTGTGTTTTATTCCATTGATTAAAATGAGGGGCTGCCAGCGCTGAGGAAGCAGCCGCAGTGACGGGCAGCTATAAATAGAAGACACGTGTGGTTCGCTCTGCGCTTCCCCGTCAGGCCGGAAGCGGCACTTCCCTTGCTTCTGTGTTTTGACATCTCTGAGACTGTTCCCTGTCCTTCTCCTTATTATTTCCTGATTCAATAAAAAGTGGTCCTTTAAAGACATTTTAACCCAGTATGCAGCAGAAGGATAAAACTCCTACTGAAGAATGGGGAAATGACTCGCATGGACATTTCTCCAAAGAAGATCTACCCATGGCGCACAGGCACATGCAAGGATGCTGCACACCACTCGTCCCAGGGCAAGGCACACACCGTGAGATCCCCGTCACCGCACCAGCTGGCCCTCGCTCGGCACACAAAGCCAGCACACCCACACCCCCTGGGAGACCACAGGCATCGGTGAGCATAGGGGGAACTAGGCCCGTGCATAGTGCTGCTGGGACTAGCAAGTAGTTCGCTCATGGTGGAAACCGGTTTGGCATTTTGTCAACAGTTAAACATGGAAATCACCATGTGACCCAGCAATTCTACACCTAAGTGCATAACCAAAGGCCTTGACATGAGATATTCCGGCAAATCCTTGCACATGGATGTTCATGGCAGTGCTGTTCACCGTAGCCAAAAGGTGAGGCCAGTCAAATGTCCATCGAGGAATTAATGGACAGACAAGTTGTGGCATGCCCGTACAATGGAATATCACTCGGCCATAGAATGCACTGATACAGGCTACAACGTGGATGGGCCTTGAAAACACTGCTAAGTGAAAGAAGCCAGACACAAAAGGTCGCATGGCATGTGATTCTGCATATAGACTAGGTTAGCGCACAGGAGCAGAAGCAGATGTGTTTTCTGGGACTTAGGGAGTGAGAGGAATAGTGAGTGACTACTTCATCAATGCAGGGTTTTGTTTGGGGATGATGAAATGTTTTGAAATTAGACAGAGATGGTGGTTGCACAAAATAGTGAATGTAGTTAGTGCCACTGAATTTTCATTTAAAATAATTTATGTTATGTGAATTTTACCTTAATGAAAAAAATCAAGTTGTATACATATGATGTCTATACCCTCTGTGGGTATGTTAAAATTAAAATGTATAAATATATCTGGTTCATGGGAAAAGTAAACAAAATAAAGCACTAGCTAAAATGACTTTAACAAGTGAAAGCAGTTATTAACCAAAACATTGCAAAAATAGAAACTAAATGAGAAGCACGTATCAAAACAAAGACATTTAAAACACTGATATGTATTTCTTTTACAAAATTCTATAAAAAGAAGTTAGAAAACTTAAATGGCATAACAGATTTTTCTAAATGGCACATAGGAAAATGTGAAAACTTAGATGTCATCACAGTTAAGAAGATATGATTTATATAATTTGAATCCAGTCGAGATAGAAAACTTAAATATCAAGAACAATCAGACCAAAAACGTAAGAGATTAACGTGAGCAATCATATGAATTTAGTTATGGGGAAAGAAATGCAATAAGCGTTCCTGGAGAGACATCTTAACCTCTACTCTCCTTTCCTTTATTTTCCTGTAAAATTCTCTCTTTGAAACCTTAATATGTAATGAACTTTCCTATTAGGCTCCATTTGCATCTGTAATAAATCAGCGGTTGTCAGAGGCAGACTTCTTGGCTTTTACGTTTTTAGGTTTTATCCATAATCTCAACAGGGATCCGGCGTGAGAAAAGCAAAAGACAGTAGAGTTCAATCAGTACCGATGCTATAAATGCAAATGGATGTGTCTAGGGTCCAGGAGGTCATGGGTATTATACTTGCCCTAGGACAGTCGTCGGCAAACTCATTAGTCAACAGAGCCAAATATCAACAGTACAACGATTGAAACTTCTTTTGAGAGCCAAATTTTTTAAACTTCTTCTAATGCCACTTCTTCAAAATAGACTCGCCCAGGCCGTGGTATTTTGTGGAAGAGCCACACTCAAGGGGCCAAAGAGCCGCATATGGCTCGCGAGTCGCAGTTTGCCGACTACGGCCCTAGGAGCAAAGGTCTTGTGAGGGTGAGAACAATTAAAATAATTCTGTGTTGTTGAATTTATGTTGGTGGGGAAGGGATGAAATATGAAGTTGAAAAGTTTTCAATAAACAACTTGGAGGGAATTTCATCATGAGATCAGAACAGTTTCCCAGTGTTTCGTGAAGCAAACCAGCTCTAACCACTCTGCTTTGGGGCCCACTGTGTCGAGTCCTGGGGATTCAGTCTCAGAGGAAGCTGGCACAGCCCACCGTTTTAACCCAGATCTTCTGTTCATGGTGAAGACAGTAGGTTCAAAACAACTGGAAACGAACCGGCTAAAAAGTCGAAAGAAACCCGTGAAGTAGCCAGCCAACCCCTCCAGTAGATGTAAGAGAAAGCATCTCGCATGTTGATCAGTACAGTCTCAAAGGCAAGACCAGCTACATGATTTTCAGGGTCCAGTGCACAATAAAATTGTCGAGACCCTTGTGTAAAGATTGCTAGAATTGCAAGAACACAGAGTATTGAGCCAAGTGTGAGCCTGTCTGAGGGCAGAGTCCTCTGTGATGGCAAAGACTGAATCCAACAGGCCACATGTTGGGGAAGATTTGGGTTTTGAGCGAGCCTTTCGTGCATTTGGTCATTCATCCATCCACTTCTGTGTCGAAGCGAGTGTGCGAGGGAAGGAAGTGGCTGAGGCTCTGTCCTGTGGAACTCCCACTGCGTGGAAAAGCAGATGGTAAAAACATCCACATCCTAGGTCAGTGGTGAGAGACCTGTTAAAAAAATCAAGCAGTGGATTGGACAGAGAGTGAGGAGATTGGTTTATTTTGGAAATTGTGTTCGACAAAATCCTCTCTGCAGGTGAGATTTCGGTAGAGACATGAAAGAAGGGAGGGATGGAGCCAGGTATCTATCCGTGGGCAGAGGGTTCCAGGCAGAGGACAAAGCAGGTTATCAGCCCTGGGAGTGTACTTTTGGGAGCAACACAGCAATGACAAAGAGAGGATATGACCAAGTGGGAGGACAGCAGGACACGGCTGCGTGGAGGTCAGGGTGGGGCTGCAAGTTCCAACCCTCGAACCAGGCTTTGGTCTTTCTGGCAACCAGCCCGCATCTGGTGCTGTTGAGGCGCGTTCAAGGGTCTTAGAGGGTCCGGTGTCAGGAATCCAGAACCCTCCTCCTAAACGCCCTCTCCTTTGCTGTCCATTCTCTCTACTCTTCCCTCCACTCCTCCTCCCTCTGGCTCGTCTCCTTTCCCACCGGACCTCCCACACCTGGTCCCTGGCCTCTCCTCCTTCTCCTCCTCCTCATTGTCTTGGAAATACCTTTTGTGTTATGTTCACTATAGCCGCCGCGTCCTACCTCGGCAGACACGCTGGGATCCGCTCAGGGCCCTGCCTCTGCACAAATGGCTAGCATCCCAGTTTCCCGCTCAGACTCATCTCCGCACGTTAATAAGCATGGCTGGAACTTTCCCCCTCTTTCAAAAATGTTGTTTCTTCCAAATGCTCCTAAGCACTTCTCACCACTTCCCGCACATTTTGATTTGCCAGCTGTTTCTCCCTGGCACTCAGCGAAGGCTCCGCCATCTGCTTGCCAAGTAGAAAACGGGGCATAAAAATACGCGTCTCTCCCAGCAACACGCACACTGGGGCCTCGCGTTCTAACCTGGCCTGCAAATGTGGTCACGGTGCGATGCAGAGCATCTTTGCACAGCCTTTCTGAGTGGCTAAACCCAGGGACAGTCAATTCCCACGTCAGAAAAATGTAAGTGACAGGGAGACCAGCCTCCGGAGCAATGACAGGAAGCAGGGAAGAGCTACACAGGGAAGAGCTACACAGCTGCCTGACAAGCCCTGGGGTGCGGGCTCTCCTCTGGCCTCCCAGGTTTGGCGTCAATTCCTCCGTCTCCAGTCCCTGGGGCTCTAATTTAGGATGGGGGAGGAACAGCAGGAGGAGATGGGAAGCTCTGTTCAGGCCGCAGACAGCTCTACAGGAAGAACCGTGTGCCTCAAAGGTCTAGACTTGCGTCTTAAAAATTCTCCTGTGATTTAATCTTTCTTATTATCACTCACTCCATCTTTAAGATCGTCTATAAGACAGCACTGCTTATGTCAAACTCTTCCACGAAAATCCAGTAGGAAATATTTATACACTAATTGGCTGATGTATGAAAGACTGTGTTAGGTCTGTGGGCGCTGGAAAGGCAAGTTTCTCAGCTCAGAGGGGATGTTCCGAGAAGATTTTTAATGTTACAAAATATTCAAGTGTGCTTACCCCCGATAAGGGGCTTATCCCTCCGTTCTCACGAAATGCAGGGTCTCTTCGGGAAGCACTGAGCCCTCTCTTCCACTGATGCTCCGAGCTGTGTCGACCTGAGGGGTATGCGGTCCTTCAGCCCAGGTGTGTGGTCTGTAGCCAAACTCATCCTGGGATGACTACGAAGCACGCCCTTCTGCTCGAGTTTGGATCCAGGTCAACCAAGGGTCCTTCCCTGAACCCTGAGCTCTAGAAGACCCAGGTCCAGCTCTAGAAGACTCTTCCCAGGCTCTTCCTTTCCACCAGGGGACAAGTGTCCGTGATGCCAAGGGGAGGGACATGGTCTCCACCACCTTCTAGATCCTGCTCTGGGAACCCGAGATACTGGAGTTTCCCACAAAGGGGCCTGGGATCTCTTCTAGAGCTTGTGCAGTGGGCAAACTGGAGTGGGTGTGGACACCTTTATCCTGGGAGCTGTGGGCTGGGATGGAGCTTGTCCATGGCCGCTAGTGTGTCCAAACATGTGAATGCACACCCTGTGTGGAACGGCAGAGAGCCCAGGGGAAAAGAGCTCTGTGTGTGGGTTTCATATCTCCACTTGGTCTCACTCCAGACCTTACAGATGTTGGGAAGATCATGGTCCAGGTCACTGTCAGCGCCAGAGGCACCATTTTCCTGACTAAAACCTATTTTCCTGCTTTCCCTTCTGTCTGTTCTCCATACAGAATCCAGAATGGGGTATATAAGGAAAATCAAATCAAATCGTCCCCTGTCTTCAAATCCTCCAATGATCCCTCTGCGGTGAGAAGGAAATGCGACTCTTTACCATGTCTATGTCTCCCGGACACTGCATCCTGCCGCGTGCCACACCTGAGTCCTCTGGTTCCGCCCCCTGCCCTCCTCGGGTCCAGGGTTGCAGAAATCTCGCTCTTCTCTCAGGTCACGCCCCAGAATGAATACCGCCAGCTTATGGGCTCCGAGTCCCCATGGGTCTAGTGTCCGTAATGGTGGTCTCCAGGGCTAGTAAGTGAATAGGTTAGGTCTTCATATGTTTAACGCACAGACCCCAAATCTATTGTTCTCCCTAACCCACAATGGCTAGAGTGGGCACATTCTAACCCTGTGGTCTGAGTTTTTCTGCCCTCCTTCCGGCCTGCAGAAGCCAATGTTGTCATAAATGCATTTCAGAAAATGAACCCTGTTTGTTTATTTTCTCCTTATTTTCCATTGCCCAAGGAGCTGTATCAGTAAAGATATTGCTACGACATATGTCTGCTATTCTGCTGCCTATGGCTTCTTCAAAGATTTTTATGGTTTCCCATCTTACGTTTAAGTCCTTTATCCATTTTGAGTTTATTTTGGTGTATGGTGTAAGTTAGTGGTCTAGTTTCATTTTTTTGCATGTATCTGTCCAATTTTCTCAATGCCATTTATTGAAGAGACTGTCTTGACTCCATTGTCTACATCAAAATAAAAAGTTTCTGCACAGCAAAAGAAACCATCAACAAAACAACAAGAAAGCCCACTGCATGGGAGAACATATTTGCCAATGTTATCACCGATAATTCCCAAAATTTATAGGGAAATCATACAACTTAACAAAAGGAAGATAAACAATCCAATAGAAAAATGGGCAAAGGACCTAAATAGACACTTTTTGAAAAAGGACATACAGAAGGCCAAGAGACATATGCAAACATGTTCAAAGTCACTAATCATCCGAGAGATGCAAATCAAAACAACAATGAGGTGCCATCTCACACCTGTCAGAATGGCTATCATCAACAAATCAACAAACGACAAGTGCTGGGAGGATGCGGAGAAAAAGGAACCCTCATGAACTGCTGGTGGGAATGCAGACTGGTGCAGCCACTGTGGAGAACAGTATGGCGTTTTCTCAAAAAATTAAAAATGGAACTTCCATTTGACCTAGTGATCCCACTTCTAGGAATACATCCCAAGAAACTAGAAACACCAATCAGAAAGGATATATATGCACCCCTGTGTTCATAGCAGCACAATTCACCATAGCTAAGATTTGGAAACAGCCTAAATGCGCATCAGCAGATGAGTGGATTAGAAAACTGTGGCACGTCTACACAATGGAATACTACGCTGCTGTAAAAAAGAAGGAATTCTTACCATTTGCAACAGCATGGATGGAACTGGAGAGCATTATGCTAAGCGAAATAAGCCAGTCAGAGAAAGATAAATATCACATGATCTCACTCATTTGTGGACTCTAATGAACAACATAAACTGATGAACAAAAATAGAACCAGAGACATTGAAGCATTGAACAGACTGTCCAGCCTATGAGGGAAGGCGGGGGGTGAGGGGGTAAGAGATCAACCAAAGGACTTGTATGCATGCATATGAGCATACCCAATGGACATGGACAGTAGGAGGGTGAGGGCATGTGCTGGAGGTGGGAGCAGCTGGGGAGAGGTCAATGGGGGAGAAAGGAGACATGTAGTACTTGAAACAATAAAGAATTTAAATAAAAAAGAGAAAGAGATGAGCCCTGCCACCCTAGCCTCTCTTCTAGAGGGTTCAATGGAAGCTTACCAATGAGCATCCGAACGAAGCACCTGTGTGGAAAGCCGGTAGACTTTCCTCAGGGGCAGCTCTGCGGGGGTTTTCAGGGCAGCTCTGTCTTCCCTGGAAGGGAGGCCCAGCTTGTAAGTCCTTCTTCAGGGGACACGAGACGGCCAGACACGTCCATCCTCATCTTAATGAAAGAAATGTTTAGGCGGCCTTTCTGCGTACCTGGAGCATCCCTACCTCCTGATGCTTGAATACAGCACTGAGATACACAGCTAAGGGGCATATGGTGGCCCTGGCTGAAGCGCTCTGAGAAAACTGTGTGTTTCTTGCAAACACCTGTGTCTGTTCGAGGACCCCACTTGACAAACAGGCATGAAACATAACCAGACTCAGTCAACACTCATCCCTCCGCCTCTTAGCTCTTCTCTCCTTTGAACCACCAGAAGGAAGCTGGATTCATGAATGTAAAAATACAAATGCTCTACCCAGATCTTCTCTGTGCCTGTTATGAGCTGATTTTATTTATTTCATTGCATTGGAATGACTTTTATTCCAGCTTAACTGCGGGCTGCAGGAGTTGGAATAATTGCTTTGTCATCAGTAATTCATTTTCATTTTTGGGTACTTAAAGTTGAAGGCAAAATGAAACAGTTACCCACACAGAAGCCATGCTTGGTAAGAAGATTGATTCCACATATTCTGAAATTCGCCAGGCAAGATCACGCGCTGCGCAATTCCTGCGGAACGTGAATGCCGTGTGAGAGGCAAAGGGAAAGCTACACCAGCGAGCATCAGCCTTGATTTCAAAGACCCGGGAAACGGCTCTGAGGACGCTGCTCCCTTTACACCCCTGAGTGACAGTAGCTGCGGGAGGGGTGCTGGCGGTGAGAAGGCAGGGCCCAGCCTCCGCCTCTGCCAACCTGAAGGTGCCCACAGCCCTTTTCCGGAGCCAAACCTGCTTCCGGGCCAAGGAAGCACTTTCGGTGAATCCCTCTTCTCCTGGGAGAGCCGGGATGGATGGCATGGCTTTATTTCCAGCAGGAAAGAGCAATTGTTCATGTTAGTCGCTTTAAGTAATGATTGCCTACCACTCTGGGCTTATTGTCCCCTTACCAAACCGAACCCCCATAATGTTTGCAGAAATTGTATCCTGACAATAGCGTCTATAATGACACACGTATGCCGGTGGCGTTAAGAACCTGACAGCAAAAGACAGGAGCGGAGCCGCACCTGCCATGAATCAGCTCGCTGCGGAGGATTAATAAGGGGATCGGGATGCAAATGGCCCCAACATGACAGTGGAAATCGCATCATTTTATTCTTCAGGGAAAATGAGCTGTCCTAGGTTGAGATGTTTATTATTAGGATAATAAGTCAAACACTAGGTGAGCTTAAGGCCGCGTCCCTTCTCCTGGCACATGGCTGTGGTCTGTGTTGGGAATCGGCATGGATACATCCGGGGAGCGTACAGCTCCCATGGCTGGGACTCGCCTGGGTGGGAGTGGACTGAATTGTGTAACCACTTGCCAGGGGAGCACTCTTCTTTTTTAGAACTTAAAAAGAAATCTAAACTATCTCTGCAATTTTTTAAACTTTGTTCTCATGGTTGACACTGTTACAGATGTCCCCATTATTCCCCTTCACCTATCTCCACCCAGCCCCCGCCTCCCTTCCCTCTGGCCATCAGCACACTGCTGTCTGTGCCCATGGGTCACTCAGCTATGTTCTTTGGCCAATTCCTTCACCTTCTTTTTCCTAGCCCTCCCCTCGGACAGCTGTCAGTCTGTTCCCTGTGTCCATGCCTCTGGTCCTACTTGGTCAGTTTAGTGTGTTCATTCGATTCCCCGCTTTGAACCTTCCCTGTCTCAGCGCCAGGTCTGTAGGGTGGGGAAGGCATCGGGGGTTGTGGTCTGCCCTGGAGGGAGGGGCATTTTACTACTGACGCTGTTTAGAATGACGGGCATGGGGACTGCGAACCGGACTGATTTTGGTTGGTTTTCTTATTGTTGCTGGGTTCTCTACCGTCAATGCGTCCCTCATGACGACATTGGGGGGCTGCTCCCACCAACACCCGCCCCACTGGGAATGCGGCCATTGTGCACAAATCCCAACCTCCACCGTGACCCCAGGGTTTGGGACAAGGATGGAGATCACATGGCACATTCTCCCTCACTTAAAATCAGCATCTGATGCCCCAGCCTCACTCAGCAGTTCTGTTTCCTGAGCAGGGGAGACATCTGGCCTATATTTGAGCGGATGATAGATCTAAGCAAAGCAGTATCTCATTTACCTGGTGAGTGAATGTTCTCCATGTCACCTCTCTGCTTATCAGTTTAAACACAAGAGCAATGTGTTCTTCTAACCATTAAAGGAAAAAGTTGTGAGCACAGTTGTATTTATCATGCAGCATTACCATTTTCATTCTAAAATTTTGCTAAGACATGTCAACACTCATTTGGGAATATGGGAGTCATTCGCGGAAGATGGATTGAAATGAGATAATGCAGTTTTTAAAGTACTACGTAAACTTTAAGATGGCACATAATGTAAAGTGCTATGGTTATGAAGTGAGCATCTAGGCACCCCATTTTCCCGCAGCTGCAGCGAACTTCAGGAAAGCCGAGGAGTCAATGCTAAGGATTCTGTGAGTCAGGAAATCCGTGGGTACCCAGAGCTGAGTAGAAGGAGAAGCTGCTGAGCTCAAGTGTTTATATTCTTCCCTTTGATTCTCTTTCTGGTTCCCCCCTTCTTTTATTTCACTCTTAATATATTAATTAATGCATTTACTTATATTTCTGGCAGCCATGCTATAAGCACTACTATGTCCCTTGTCATGTCACTCAATGGAAATGCTCCGATTTGATGGCATTTGGGAGCATCTTAACAGACCTTATGACAGGTGCTTTGTTTTAGGAAGCTGGGCACTTCCTTCCTCATTATTTTATTTTTTATTGTTGTTAATCTCACCCGAGGATGTTTTTTCCATTGGTTTTTAGAGAGAGTGGAAGGGAGGGGGTAAAGGGGAAGAGAGAGAGAGAGAGAGAGAGAGAGAGAGAGAGAGAGAGAGAGATGTGAGGAGTAAAGAGTCAAGATGTCTTCTGAAAATAAACTTAAACCATAACCATTGAACCTAAAGAGCAAAGGGAAGATGTTTCAATAATGGAAACGTGGTTTCTACACTCAAAATGTTAACCCCTAAGTGTGTGTGTGGGGGGGTGGACACAGACTAAAGGAGAAAGACTTGTTCATCAAATAAGCTATGGTTGGCTCTATTTTATCCTAAATAAAGGGTAAGAATTAGAATCAAAGAGAGGAGAAGTAGATTTATAATGGGAGAGTCGAGGACTAAGTGAGGTTAAAAAAAGGAAGGAAACTGAGATTTCTCAGTGAGGTAAAGAATGAATATGAGGGTAAAAAGAAGGAATTGTAGGGAAATAATAATAATAATAATAATAGTTATTATCATTATTATTGATAATATATAAGCAATAATAATAATAAGGGATTTCACAGGGATTGTGTGAGGGGGGTTGACTATGTTTGAATCTTCTTCCTTCTATTTTATTTTAAAAATATATTTTATTGATTTTTTACAGAGAGAAAGGGAGAGGGATAAAGAGTTAGAAACATCAATGAGAGAGAAACATCGATCAGCTGCCTCCTAAACACCCTCTACTGAGGATGTGCCCGCAACCAAGGTACATGCCCTTGACTGGAATTGAACCTGGGACCCTTCAGTCTGAAGGCTGACGCTCTATCCACTGAGCCAAACCAGTTAGGGCTTCTTCCTTTTATTTTATGATTCTTTAAATTTAGGACTCAGGTAGTTTTAGATATTTCAATTGGCCATAAATTTTAACTAGACTAGATCTTTAATATGCCATTTGAGATACTGGTTAAATATATGCAATAATTATTTCCTTGATGAAATTAAATTTAGTGTGGAAAATTAAATATTTGACAATATCAACACTAACAGGCTAAGTAACATGAATCTGTCAGGGAAACATATGTCACTGCTGTGTACACAATAGTAGTTTGACCTCTATCAGTTTAGGAACTTTCGTATAATAGTAACCCCTTTTGTAAATACAGAATGAAAATTATAAGCATTATGAAGTTATGTAATGCATTGTACATAACATTCCAATGGCGCGGGCGTTTTCACTTTAACATTACCTTTCTGGAAGAGAGACTGAATGAAAATCCTCCTGTTTGTTTAGCTGTGAAAGGTTAAACCCATTTACCAAACTGCATGTCCATTTACTTAGAAGATAACAGTGAGAACAAAGAAAGTAAAATACCACTCAGGCATTGTTGATCCGTAAACCATGCTTTTCATGTGACTTTAACTCTCTTCATATGTGACGTCTTTAGATGAGGCTTAGCGGTTATGACTTTTTAGGCTGTTGCATGACCCTCTGTCCACTTGATAGTCTCCTGGGGGTGACCCATTGGAATTCACTCTGGCCCTCTGGCCAGTCATCTTATTCGTGACTAAGCTGACTTCTGAGTGCCAAACCTGACATTTGGATTTTAAGCAGCAAAGCAAGCTGAGGCCATCTTCGAGATGTCAGAGTGTAGTGGCAAGAGGTGGGCTCTTCAGCGCCCAATCGTCCTTGGCAGAGTCATCTCCTCGTAGCAACATGACCGAGGTCCCTGTTTCCTTGCTGGCTGTCAACCAGGGTCTGCTCTGCTCTACCCACAGGTCCTTGCCACGTGACTCCTTCTCTTGCAATAGCTTAGCTTTTGTCCAAGGCCAGTAGGAGAGCATCTCTCTGATGTGTCACTTTTTTTTTTTTTTTTTAAGGGCTCACTCATTTAGGTTTGGCCTAACCAGAATTAATCTCGCTTTTGAGCCACTCAAAGGCAACTGATTAGCATCCCCCAAATAGGAGTGACATCCCATCATATCTGCTTTATCTGCCTACAAGAGGTGGATAGACACTGAGTGGCCAGATTATTATGACCACCCCCATCAGTACTTCATGGGCCACCTTTTGCCTTCAACACTGCGGCGATTCTTCTTGGCATTGACTCCACGAGATGTTGAAAGGTGATGCGAGGAATCTGACACCATGCCTCATGCATAGCACTGTCCAGTTCTGTGAGATTGGATGGTTGTGGAACCAGCTACCTGATGGCTCTTTTATCTTTGTCCCACAAATGCTCAATTGGATTGAGATCTGGTGATTGTGGGGGCCACCTAAGCAAGGTAAAGTCTCCCTCATGTTCTTGAAACCACTCCTGCACAATACGAGCACCGTGGCATGGTGCATTGTCTTGTTGGAAGAAGCCATCTCCATTGGGATACGCCATCAACAGGATAGGATGAACTTGATCAGCAACAATACTTAGGTATGTTGTGCTATTCAGACGTTATTCCACACAAATTAAAGGGCCCAAATCATGCCAGGAAAACATGACCCAAACCATAACACTGCCCCCACCAGCTTGAAGGGTTGTACTCATGCATGTGGGGTGCATGCTTTCATGCTGTTTCCGTGAAATTCTCACTCTGCCATCTGCATGATGCAACTGGAAACGCGATTCATCGGACCACATGACTTTTTCCCAATGCTCGACTGTCCAATCCTTGTGTTCCTGTGCGAATTGGAGACGTTTTATCTTGGTAACTGCAGACAGCAAAGGTGTTCGAACAGGCCTTCGGCTTCCATATCCCATATGATGCAGTGTACGGCTAATTTGCCTACAAACGTCAGGTGATCATAATAACCTGGCCACTCAGTGTAGATGGCATGTATACCAGGGAGTAGGAACATTGGTTGTGATACTGCCTCCCACAGGGTGATTGTTCTAAGGTCTCTCTCTAACTCTGAATTTCTTGGGTGCTGTGAAGAGTGTAACGTGCAAAAGATCAGGTGCTCTTATAGTGGAACTGTTCACTGTATGGTTTCCAACAAATCCAGCACGAGGCAACTCTGATGTGGCTCTGGGAAGCCGTGACCAAGTCTACCTTGCTGTTATATTCCTAATGCGGTGGCACATGCTTCCTCGGGCAAGGATTGTTAGAGTGGTCAGAGGCATGCTTAGTTCTCTGGTCAACTTCCTACCCAACTACTGCGGCAGTGTCAGAGGATGGGACCCTGAGCCTCTCTGGCACATTCTTCCCTGACTCCCCACGGCATGTGCTTCAGGCAATCTCTTGAAGAAGACTCACATGTCTTCGAAACAGGCTGTTGAACCCCGAGGAGAAGTCTGGTGTGTTGCTATGGCTGCTCCACCTCGTGGTCACATCATGCCAGTGGGGGAATGAGCAAGTCAAGTTCTGGGGGTACACGTTAGTCTGCAGAGGGGTTCCGTGTTTTGGGAGCAGGGTTCCTCACTCATGGGTTGCTACAAATATGAAATATCAGGACACAATGCTACCTTTAATAACAGCAACAGAAAGTGAAACTGACATTAAATCATGCTGGTGATCAAGATGGAGCCATCACAACAGAGCACGCGGGATGGATTTATGTGATTCCCGTTTATCACTTTCAAAGTTCTTAATGAGTTCGGAGACAAGGTCATCTGCTGAGGAATAAAGGCAAGTGTTGAGTACGGGGGATGCACTGTAGTTTGAAAAGGCTGTAAAAAGACAAAATGAGTTTATCGGGAGTGGGCAAGTGAACTACAGAATAACATTAAGGTCAGAATATTCCATTAAGAACATAGTCAACATCCAATTAACATCCAATTAAGAACACATAGTGATAGAAACCATATCTTTAAAGGTGACTTGGTTTCTTACTCTTTGGCCCTGGTTTAATCATATAAAATACTGACTTCTGTTTCCTTCCATATCAGAAATGCATTCTACTTTATGTGACAACTTTCTTGAACACTTATCAATGACTGGAAATTAAAATCATTCTTATAAAATTGATTTTATGGTTAAGCTATTCTACTTTTTAAAAAATTCTGTATAGAGTCAAATGATTTATTTTGCTGTTTTTTAAAAATATTTTTATTGATTTCAGAGAGGAAGGGAGAGGGAGAGAGAACCAGAAACATCAATGATGAGAGAGAACCATTGATTGGCTGCCTCCTGCACACACACCACCCTCCCGCCCCCACTGGGGATCGAGCCCGCAACCAGGGCATGTGCCCTGACCAGGAATCGAACTTCAACCTCCTGGTTCACAGGTCAACGCTCAACCATTGAGCCACACCAGCTGGGCTTATTTTACTATTTTTATCTGTTGTTTCTGGATCGGGTCCCTTGGACTTTATCATTATTTCTGGATTATTTTTCCATCAGCCTCTTCCAATAAGCAGATCCTCGTACTCATGACCTGGTCCCGTCACCTCTGTGCGGCGGACACAGACCTGTGGTTCCGGGCACAGGCTGTGCGCTTGGAAGGACAGATGGTTCTGCTCTTTGGCTCTTCCTCCATAAAAGTGGAAGCTCAGGGTTTATTGCCATAAGCATCTCAACATGTTTGTTACTCAGTGGCTCATGTTGCTCAATTTGTTTAATATTTATGATATTCTTACTTGATATAAGACACTCAAAGTAGTTTTACAATTCGATTTAGAAAATAATTTTAGCACAGAAAGAGGAAAAAGTAATTTTTGTAATAAGTTTTAAAAACAAAAAGAAGCCCTAGCCAGTTTGGCTCAGTGGATAGAGCGTCGGCCTGCGGACTGAAGGGTCCCGGGTTTGATTCCAGCCAAGGGCACATGCCAGGGTTGCGGGCTTGATTCCCAGTAGGGGGTGTGCAGGAGGCAGCCGATCAATGATTCTCTTTCATCATTGATGTTTCTATCTTTCCCTCTCCCTCTCCCTTCCTCTCTGAAATCAATAAAAAAATACATGGAAAAAAAAAAAAAAGAAGTAGGAATGATGGCTTTTGGCATGCTTAGTACCTGTAGCTTTTTCTTCAATTCTCACATGCATATTTTAAAACTAACTCAATTGTGAAGTGAATTGTCTCAGGAGGCAAATCAAAAATGATTTCATTGGCCAATGTCTGAAAGAACTTTCAATATTGTATAGGCTTGGAATAGTGAACCAAACCTAGAAAAGAGAGCAAATGTAACATATAGAGGAGGCACAGTGTGTAAACAGCAGATACTATAAATCAGGCCTAACGCTCCAAGTCCGTGTATAAATTGTTTACAGTAATCTTGCTATAAACCCAACAAAAGGGAAACGGTCTAAATTTATAGGACATTTAAGTTAATGTTGTTATACAGGGTCATTTTGCAAAGAGTTACAGCTCCAAGGTACAGGGTGAGTCCATACTATTTCCTTATAATTTACCTGCAGGAAACATAAGCCTCCGGTGCATTTGCAAGATCAAGAGGATGGAGAGCACTAGGAGGTGCAGGCCAGGGAGTGAGTTATAAAAGAGCTGTTTGCTGCCTGGAGTTGAGGTTCAGAACACAGACTATGCTGACAGACATTTTACCTTTCAGATTTGGCTGCACATTCCAGAATTAATTCTACAGGACTGAAGGAAATAGGACATTGAAGCAGTTCCCTGAAAAAAAAAAAAAAAGCACTGAGTGCAAGGTGCACTGAACCCCAACAATGAAACCTTCTCCTCTGTGTCTACGGAAAACACTTCCAAGTCGACCGTTTTAATCAATTCCCGGCCTGAAGAAGAGGCTTGGGAATGTGACGCTCCTCTTCTTTTCCTTCAGGACTACGACCACAGTGCCTTTAATCCAGCCCTTCAGGTCGGTCGTGAATGGGCCCTGACACGCTTTTCACCCGTCATTCCCGCTATTTGCCCGCTGTTATCTCCCCCCAACCACTCTGAGGGTAACCCAGCCGAACGGCCTGGCAGCCTGCGTGTCCTTCCTCGGCTGGTTTCTTCTCAGGTCAATAAAGTCCCTAAGAACCATGACATCCAACATGATAAAAAAAACCTTTCCGATTTCACCATCTTCTTTTTGTTATTATTAGTTATTCAGACTGAACAAAAGCCAACCATGCCACGCATGTCAGAAGCTGTTAGATGTGCTTTGATAGGCTGTTTGACATTTTAGCCCAAAATTTAAACACATAGAACCTCTCTCCCTCCACACACACACACACACACACACACACACACACACACACTTGTTAGATATTCAACAGAAATATCTAAAGGTTCATTATTAGGCGATTAGCTCTATAAATTTCATATATAAAATAAAATACTAGGCAGCCATACAAGAGGATAGTGCAGCAGCCTGTGAAAATAATTGTGTGGAATGAGCTCACTCAAATCATAGCAGTGTTTACCTCTGGGTACAGTTTTCCAGAGACTTCCTTTTAGAGGGCTTCGGTTTCCTCATCTCCTCTCTACACGGTGATATACAAGCTGCAATTCACAGTGAAGATTAAAATCCGCCATTCTTATATGTATTTACAATATGAAATAAACATGTAGAGATAGGTTAAATGGAAATATAATGGGTTTTGTCCATTTCTCTTGTTTTATTTATTGATTTATTGATTGATTGATTGATTGATTTGCTGCGTTTGTTATTATTTTGGTTCAGAGCCATTTCTCCATTCTTGCATGAACTTCTCTCTTGCCAGGCACACATTTTCTGTGGCTTAAACCAGCTGCACCACCTCCGCTCACCAGGCAGGTGGTGAATCAAGCCTGAAGAATCCTCGCTCCCTGGATTGCCTGGGTGGAAGCATTCGACTCAAGCTTGCTGGATCAGACCTCCTTCAAGGACCCCCAAAGAGGCACTTTCTGTGGGTTGGGTGTGTGTCTGGGGTCCAGCAGTCCTCTTTATTGCGTGAGCAGCAAGCCCGTGTACCGAATGTGGTCATCAGACAGGGACAGGCCAGTACCCACATCGTTTTGGGCCACTGCATTCGCTGTGGCTTAGCCAGTCCTAGTCTCCATCCTGGGGAGGTGAGTAAATGTGTTTGCTTTCACTTCAGTTGGTCTGAGTTGAACTTGTGGCCTTTGGTCCTGCAAGTCTTTGTCCACCTCTTCAATAGCACGCTGCAATAGGTATGCCCCATTAGCCTTTAGGTCCAATCTGTGATTAAAGCATTGATCCGGCTGCAAGAACTGCTAATAACAAATGAGGATAAATATGCTCTAAATTACGTCATTTTATATTTTTCTTCAAACTTATTAGTACTTTGCTCCGTTGTGTCCAAATTTGCTCTTATGTCATTTTATATTTCTTTATTTAAACTTATAAGTAGTTTGCTCTACTGTCTCCAAATTTGTTGAAGTTTATCTTGAATTCACACTTTATCTGCTTTTTATAAAAATACTGATTTGAAAGATTCAGTCATCTCTCAAGCTGCCGAGATATTTCAAGTAATTGTTCAGAAAGGATACGTGGGTGTTATACTTCCTTAGTCCTTGCTTGTCTAAGTTCCTTTGTTCCCACACATAAATGATGGCTTGTCTGAGGATAAAATATTTGCCTTGCAATACAAAATTCTTTGAAGCAGTAGATACAGGATTTGTGGAAGTCTAAAGCCAAACATTTTTTCTTTTGTAGAAATTTAATTTGTTTTAGGACTCATAATCTTTTAAATTAATTGCATGGTAGTTCCACCTCTATTAAAGAAATTGAATTTGTAATAAAAAAGTACCTAAGAAATTTTAAACATATCTCTGACTTCCACAGTGAATTCTATTGAATCTTTAGATAGAAATAATCACAATGTTGCATGAGCTCTTCCAGAGCATATGAGATAAGAGATCATCCCTTCACTCTTTGCTTTTAGGGCCCATCATAAATAACATTGATATGAAAAAGTGACAGGCACTGGGTCTGATTCTGACCTTAATGAAGTATCTGTTACCAGGCCAGCCATTCTGCCTTCAAAAGTCATGCACCTGCAAAAATGATATGCAACAACTCCTTACAGATATTAAATAATGGGATCCCCAAGACACGGGGAACCAGCAAGATCCCGAGGTGGCTTTCTGTCTGGAGGTCATTTCCAGATAGAAGCACAGGAAGGAATTGCCTGCACAGAGTAAAACAACCCTGCCAAAGCAAGGAGGTAGAGAAGAGCATTCTGGGAGTGGAGGTAGCTGACCTTTTGCAGCAGGCAAAGTGGGGAGGCTTGCACAGAGTTGCATAGAGTTACCCTAAAGTCTTGGCTTTATACTTAGAGGCACAGGAGAGGGATGTTTTGGGAGCTGGGAGAGACCAGCCACTGGAGACCTGTAAGACACACACAAATGCTGAGAGTGGGAAACCTCAGAGAAACCAAGGTGAAGATTGGACACCGAGGAAACGGGTGTGAAGTGGAGTAATTCCAAGTCAAGCCCAATCAGACCTTCCCTGCCAAAGCCTAAAACAAGGCTCAGAGACCTGGGCAGAACTAGCTGCCTTCTGAGGAAGGATGTCACTAGCTTTGGAACCCATACAACCACAATCTAGATTCTTTAAAACATTTTACCAATGAGGCCAATGTGAGGCAATACGTTATATAACCAGGAAAAAGAAATATAAGACGGCCCATAAACTGTCTAAAGACAAATTAATAACCATGTTTTTCTTTTATCTTCTGTAATGTATAGAATATATTTATAATGTGATTGAATGTCCTTGTTTGCTGGTGTCATTGTCTCTGTCATTTCAAAATCTCTTTTTTATTGATTGAATCATAGCTGATAATTTGGGAGGGGGGGTGTATACCTTGTAATGAGTTGAGAAATGGAAGACATTAAAAAAACACGAAATAACTTTTAGAGATAAAAAATAACCCTAGCTAATAAAGAGGAAATATACTAATTGACTGCCCTGCCCTCAAAGGTGGCAGTGCCCACAGCCAATAAGGAAGGAATATGCTAATTGACTGCCCACCCTCAAAGATGGTGCCGCCCACAGCCAATAAGGAGGGACTATGCTAATTGACTGCCCCACCCTCAAAGATGGCAGCACCCATAGCCACAAGATGACAGTGCCCAGTCCCCTCAGCCCCAACGGGGCCGCAGGTGTGCGGCAAGGCCATGCCCACCCCCAGGCGGGCCCGGCCATTCCATGTGCCTGCCTCCAGAGTCCCCCAGTCCCCTCAGCCCCCCAGCCTCCCAGGGCCAGCCAGAGGCACAGGCAAGCTTTGGATGGCAGCTGCACAGCCACCCAGGGCCGCCCGAGGCTCAGGTAACCAGGGCCGGCCGAGGCTTGTGCTGCTGGCAGTGGCAGCAGCAGAGGTTGATGGCATCACCTTCCCCTGATCGCCCGGTCGCCTCCTTCCCCTGAGGGCTTCTGAACTGTGAGAGGGGGCAGGCCAGGCTGAGGGACACCCCCATCCAGTGCATAAATTTTCATGCACCAGGCCTCTTGTCTAAAATACAATATAAACAGTATAAGATTGACAGCAACCTATTAAAGATTGAAGGAGAGACGCTCAGAAAATTACAGACCAACCAAAAGAAGCTACAGAGAAAAAGAGGCACAAAGAGAAATATAATTGGGAAAAAAAGGCCAGAATACCAATTGCCTATGGAAAATACTTGGCAATGTAAATGTGTGAAACCCTCCTGTCTGACAGCATTGGAATGTTATGATTTTGTAGGTTATCCAGCTTTATCATCACTAGTGTTGCCGTTACACTTTTCTCAGCATCCTAGGCAGAAGTATAATCAGAGGCTATTTTTTTGGAATCAAAGTTCCAAATTATGGTAGCTCCACCACGATTGCAGAATTCGTCCCGTCATCTCTCTGTTACTTATTTATTCCCACAGTATAATGAGGGTGATAATGCATTCTATTCATTCATCTGCATGTCGAAACTTTGAATGAAAAGGTATGGTGTAATTTATAGAAATGTCTCAAGCATGCTATGAGGCTGAAAAATAGAAAAGAATCTATGGTAAAGGATAATAAGGTGAAAACCATCATAAGGTCTTAAATAATTGTTATGGACGGGAGAGCAAATAAAATATGTCCCCGAGAGAAGAACAAAACATTTTCTCAGGAAAAGAACACAGAGGTTCGAAGGAAAGTTAGTCCCCCGAGTCCTCCTGAAAGAGGCAAACTGTGATATACTAGACACCCTGAAACAGCATCCCCCAAATAAATACATGCTCTATGTGGATACAGGAACTGTATGCGTTCCTCTATGAAAGATGAGGACACGAACTCAAACTCAGTAGCACATGAAGGAAACAAAACTCTCCCTCAAACAAGCCCCTCAAAATCAAATTCCGTATACGTCATTCTCTTTCTTGATTTTTGAATAATATGTAGAATATAGGCAGGAATGGAGGGTCAAGGACTGCATGTCATTCAAGCGACTTGGTAAGGAAATTTGTTTCAAACCTGTTAGTTAACCCGAGGAGGAGTCTGTGTTCCATGCACATGGAAGCCATATGATATCAGGAGCCAGGGCCAGAATGCAGAGTCCTGGTGCATGAAAACTGGAAACAACATACGGTTGCATAGATGTATGTGAAATAAAGCACCCCAAAGGGTTCTGGAACCTCAATATATGCTCATCTCAATTTTGTATCATTAGGGAACGCTGGTCACATCTAAGTGAGGAGTCAAGATTTCCCTGCTCCCGAGGAAGCTGAGTATTGGAGGCCCTCAGGGAAAGTGCTATAAACCTCACACAGGTGTTGTGAAAGCCACAGGCCATCAGGTCTTTGAAGTTTTCATTAAGTCTATAGATTTATATATTCTAAAAGGTCTTGAGTAGAAACAGACTCATGGATACAGAGAACAGACTGACAACTGTCAGAGGGGACAAGGTTGGGAGCTGGGTGAGATGGGTGAAGGGGTTAAGCAAAGAAAAAAAGAAAGATTCAGGGACACAGATAGCAGTATGGTGATGGGCATAAGGAAGGAGGTGTGGGGGGAGGTAGAAGAAGTGAAAGGGGGGCTAAACGATGGTGGAAGGAGACTTGACTTGGGTTGGTATACACACAGTGCAATATACAGATGATGTATTATAGAATTGTACACCTGAAACCAATATAATTCTATTAACCAATGTCACCCCAATAAATTGAATGTAAAAATAATGAAATGTAAAATAAATAGATGCATAAAAATTTCCATTAAGTCTGAAAATTCATATATTCTAATTGGTCTTCATATTGGCCTTCAAATATGACCCTATGCATTAGATTCTCCTTTGTAAGTTCAATAATCTAACTCTTAACTTCCTGTATATGTCTTGCGGTCACTCTAAAGGAACTGGAAGCTTCTACTAGTATGATGGAACCAAGTATGTTATTTTTAAAGTTTCTGATCACATGCCCGGCAGGAGCTACTTGCCTGAGGTGGGAAAACAGAGCTTCACCCACTGTACACTGACTACATGAGCCCTTTGGTGGAGATATGATGACCTGGATTTTAAAAAATATATATTTCAGAGAGAGGAAGGGAGAGGGAGAGAGAGATAGAAACATTGATTAGAAAGAATCATCTATCTGCTGTCTCCTGCACGCCCCCTACTGGATTTAAGTCCACAACAGGGCATGCACCCTGACCATGAATTGAACTAGGGATCTCCTGGCTCCTGGGTTGACACTCAACCACTGAGCCACACTGGCCAGGCATGACCTGGATTTTTAACACCCATTACATTTTACTGATGACGACTTATTATTAGCAGAGTTAGGAGGATAATATTATCAATTCAGATTAGTGGATAATTTTTACTTCGGGAAGCTGTCATTCTTTGAAGAGAAACTAGAACAACCCTGGAGGTCAACTTGAGTGACGTTTGGTAAGATGGTGCCTTTATGCTTACGGAAGGGACGGTGCCCACCTCAGTGGCTCTCATGAGTTTCTCTTGGAAGAGGAAAAAGCACCAAAAAGCAATGAAATTAGAATCATGTTCCACAAGTAACATTTCCTTTTTATGATTATTCCTCCTCTGCCCTTGAGGTGAACTGTAAGATAATTAAGCACCTTGGCATAAACCCATTAACAAAAGCATTATTCTTTAAAGCTGCAAAGTTCACTTTAAATATTGCAATCTATTCCACTTTTACTCAGAGGGAAACTGGTCGGCAGCACAGTTCAGTCTGTCTTCGATGAAAAGTCCGCTCTGGAAGAAATCACATACTCCTGACATTGCCTATGCGTTTGAAATGACAGCTCCCATATAATTTCGGAAAACGCGAGTGTCCAATGACTACAAGTCAATATCCGACACGGAACTGGGTTGACTGGTAGGCGCTGGGGATACACATTTCTATTAGCAACACTCTGACAACAGGTTTCCAGCTGACAGCCGTTTAGAAACCCGGCTCCGGCATTTTCCAAGCCTCACTGCTCATCACACACTACCCAGAGTCCTGGAAAGTCCTCCCCCCATGTGGCACCCTATTGCAATCCCTTGTAATATAGGAAAATCAATCAGACCCGACCGCACAGGCGCAGCAGCGGAGACGGATGGCTCGAGAGCGGAAGAAATCACTGTTATTGACTGCGCGGATGATACTAATAGAATATCGCCGCATCTCATAGAAGTACGGGTTGTGACAGTTCTCAGGACTCAGAGCAAAAATCAAATGAGGGTTTTCTCGGGTGGAGGGATTGTGAAGGTCTGGTTTTCGCTTTTGAGTTTCTGGGAGAGGCCGCCAAGAATGCTGGTATGACTATTGGAACAGGAGGCAGGGGACCCACAGTTGAGGAAAATAGGACCACGTATAATTATGTGTTCCATTGCTTTTTGTTCCTTTTCACTTGAAAATTCCATCTAAGATCATTTTTCTTCGGAAAGAAAAACACACTCTAGTGTTTCCTTTAGGCCAGATCTGTGGGCTGCAAATGTTCTCACATTTTGTTCGTGCGGAAATTTCCTCTTCTAGCTTGAATTCTAGAATGGCAGTTATTTTTTTCTACCTACCATTATCTTCTGGCCTTGTTTGTTTGAAAATTGGGACATCAGTCTTCTTTCTATCGTCTCTCTCTCTCTCTCTCTCTCTCTCTCTCTCTCTCTCTCTCTCCTTTCTCATCTGCACTTTCTGCAGGTACTTGGTGTGGATTTACTTGTATTTCTCTGACTTAAGGTTGCGATGCTGGCCTTCTGGAGGCTGTGACTCAGTATCTCCCAATAGACTCTGGAAGTTCTCAGTCATCTCACATCTCTCGCCTTTTGGGTCTCTAAGTACATACATTTTGTTCCTTCACCCTTTAGCATCTACATTTCCTTCCATCCACAGTGTTTGTAATAGCAGTTACCTGTTTTTAGTTCTATATTTTTAATCTGGGTCATTGTTCAGATTCTTCCTTTTCCAACTTTGCTGAGGAATAAGTGACAAATCTAACTGTATATATATAAAGTGTACAATGTGATGGCTTGATACACATATACATTATAGAATGATCATCAAGATCGAGAAAATGAAAACGTTCTTCACACCACATAGGTAACTCCTTTCCGAGTGAGTAGTGAGAATGCGTGGGAACTACAGCTTTCAAGTATATAATACTCTGCTGTAACTATATTCACCACGCTGTGAATAGATCCTAAAGCTATTCTGATGACAAAGTTTTTACCCTTTGACCTACATTTCCTATTTCCCTCCTCCCAGTCCCTGGCAACCACCATTCTATTCTACGCATATTCACCAAGACGTGTACAGTCTTCTGTAGACGCATTATTTGTAGTAGCACACAGCAAGGAACAGCCCAGGTATTGATCAACAGAAGACTGGCGAAATACATCAGTACAGACGCATGCAATTGAGTGCTTTAAAAGCAATGGCACTTTGCTCATTAGATTCCACATGTAAGTGAGATCATATGGTACTTGTCTTTCTCTGACTGGCTTACTTCACTTACTATACTACCCTCCATGCTGTCGCAAAAGGTAAGATTTCCTTCTTTTTTTATTGCCGAGTAGTATTCCATTGTGGAAATGTACCACAGTGTTTTTATCCACTCATCTGCTGATAGGCACTTGGGCTGCTTCCAAGTCTTGGGTGACAGGATTAAGCAAAAACAAACAAACAAACAAACAAAAAACACCAAAAAACCCCACACAAACAAACTCATAGACACAGACAATGATATGGTGGTTATCAGAGGGAAGCGGGGTGGGGAGGTAGAAGAGGGTAAAGGGGGCACCGATGGTGATGGAAGGAGACTTGACTTGGGGTGGTGAACACACAATACAATATACAGATGATGTGTTATAGAATTGTACACCTGAAACCTATATCATTTTGTTAACCTGTGTCAGCCCAATAGATTCAATTTAAAAATTTAAAAGAAGAACATGGGCAGATATAGTGAAAGAAACACACACCAAAACCAAAAAACACTGGCATTGAATGACCAACAGCTACATGCAACACAATGTTGAGCAAGAGAAGACAGACAGACAGTATAAAGGTTATGATTCTATTTCAGTCATTATCAGTTAGAAACAAAACTAGCTTGTGGTGTAATGGTAGGATGTGGGCTACTTTCAGAGGAGAAAGAAGAGGATTGATTATAAAGGGACGTAAGATGGCTTCTGGAGACAGTCGTGTCTTGGTGTGGTAGCCACCTGTGACGGTCCACTTGAATATGAATGTTAAACAATGGTACAATGTCACCTGGGTGCCATTCCTCAACCTCCTGTGTTGAGTCCCACCTCTGGGGGCCCAGGTGTTGACCTGCACTGCACGGGGCGCCTTGCACTCTGTCCTGAACCGGTTAACTGCTCCTGGGTCTCCTGTGGTCTCGCCCTTGACTTTCTCTCTCATTTCGTCAGCATGTACTTCCCTACCGTCTTCAGAAAGGGTACAAGGGAAATCAGCATTTTGTGACTTTAAACATTATACTCTTTAATAACTTGACTAGAGATATAATTCTAGGTTGAATATTAGGGTCCTTCAGAATTTTTAATGAGGGATTTTATTGTCTTCTTGTTTCCACTGCTGCATTTAAATTTGCCCTGTGAGAGGTGACAGCACCTCTCTCTCTCTCTCTCTCTCTCTTTCTTTCTCTCTCTCTCTCTCTCTCTCTCTCTCTCTCTCTCTCTCTCTCTCTCTTCTCTCTCTCACTGGGTGTGTGTCTGGAAGCCTGTAGAATCTTAGTTATAATGATTGCTTTGGAATTTCCTAATGATACACTTTTCAATGGATCCATTTCAATTTACAAGTATTAGGGCCTGTTTAATTAATAGAAACTCCCGTGACTTATTTCATTAATGGTGTCCTATTTCATTCACTTCTGCTGTGGTTGTGGCAGAATTCTTACGATTCCGAGAGTGAGCCTCCTGGCACTTACTTTCTGTCTTTTCTTTCCCCCACTCTCTATCCCAGGAGTCAGAGAGGCGCTCCTTTACTGAGCTCCTTATTTCTGCTCTCGCGTTTTTAACTACCAAGGGCTCTTTTCCGTTCTCCTTTCTGTCCTGCGGAGGCAGTATCACTTGTGTTTATGAAGATGTTAATGATGGAGCTGCAGTGTTTTTCTCTGCCACGAATGCTCTGATTTCATATTTCTTTGTCTCTTTCTTGCACATCACCCGTTCCCCTGCTGTCCGGAAAGCTCTGGCTGGGCATTCCTGTGTAACTTGGAGAATGAAGAATCATCGTCAAGTCAGGTCACGTGTGTTGGGCTTCTTGTATCCAAGCTCCCCTGTGAGCTGATAAGGATGGGCTGTGTGCAGGGGGACTCTCATTTCTAGGGTTCGTTGTTGCCCTTTGGCTTATTGGAAACAGAGAGAAGAAAATACAACATTCTGACTTGCATGGAGGACTGACAGCCAGCCTGCCTGGCCGAGTGGAGGAGGAGGGCTAGGGGTCTCTGCATTCAGGGTTCATGCTAGCAAAGTTCCCGTGAGCCCTCTATTTTTGTCAAGGTACTGACACTCTCCGCTGAGTCAGCTCTTCTCCAGCCCAGAGATGCATTTTATTCTCCGAGGAATAAAACGCATTGGAGTTAGCCAGTGTCATTTGTTACGTAGCCACAAGGGCTTGGAGGAGGGTATGGGCATGTGTGTGGAGAGCGGCCACAGCGTTTGGACAGGTTCAAGCCTTGGACTAATGGGGCTTGAACTAAGTCCTCTTGTGGCAAAGCCACGTGCAGGTCCCAGCTTGGAGGGCAAAGCCCTCCCAGCACAATTACAACCAAAGGCTATGGCTGTAAGCTTGACCCTGTGGTCCGAACCTGTGGTCCCAGGTGGCTGAGTGACATGGGCTTGATAGAGTTCAGGTGTATGGAACTGAGTAGATTCGAAACCCTTGAGAATGTTGTGACCACGCCCTTACTTTGACTCGTGGAATCTGGCTATAAAATAAAGACTTGGCTTGCAGGCGGGGTCTCTGTCGCTCCATCAGAGAAGCAGCGTCCCACCGAGACCCAGCTTTATTCTCTTGTCTGTCTTTTCTAAATCCTTCACCCCCCCCCCCCACACACACACCTTAGGTTCACCCTTGGCCGTGCTGGCGTGGCACACACGTGCAATATTTTCAAGCCACTTTCACCCACTCCACAGTACATCCACCTCCCCACCCCATCTGTATCATCCCACCAGCCGGCCCCCCTGGGGAATCAGTGTTTCCAGATCCCCCCACCAGAAAGGGGGGAGCAGCGGCCTAGGTCAGCCAGCAGTCAGAGAGCTGAGGACCAGAATGCGGTAAGCCAGGCACACGGGAGCGGGGAGCTGGACGAGTTTAATGAAGGGGCTGCAGAGGTTTGCGGAATAGAGAGAACCCTAAAGAAACAGCGGGGGCCCCAGGCCGGCAGGAAGGGGCCGAGGGAAGGCCATGCCGGGCTGTGATGACAGCTGGGTGTGCAAGGCTGTCTGAGAGCAACTGTGGCCCTTGGCTGAGATGAGTGACATTTGGGGAGAAGCCCGGGGAGTCACAGCTCAGCCTCCCCCTCCCCGTCTCCTGCTGGACTTCCTCCTGGCTAACCCTAACGAGGGACCAGAGCCTCAGAGGGGCCGTGACGTGGGACACAGGGGAGCTCTCTGGAGCCAAGGGCAGGTGAAGAGGATGGCGTGGAATTTGTGTGGAGCGTGGAGGATGTCCAGGGAGGCCCGCCTGTTCTGTGTCCAGCACCCGGGCCGGTCTTTGCGTCAGCTGAGGGTCCTCGGTCTTGTCCGTCCGTCACACCCCTCTGGAAATCTCGGTCCTTCGCCGCTTCCTGAGCATTTTGTATCAGGGGATAAAGTGGAAAGGCAGTTAGGTTTTATAAAACTTATTTGCTGAAAACCTCTTTTTAAATTACACATTTCGCATCCTGCCACCTCTGCAGCCCCTGGCTGGACAGGTTCTCTATCTGGCTTTCTCCCTGGATGCTTCTTGACACTTAGATGACACAATTTCCCGCGGGCCGGGCCTGGAGGCACCTCTGCGGACAGCTCAGACGCCAGCCATCATTCTTCCCTGAACTGCCTGACAGCCGCCCAATCTCCACTGCGCGCCCAGGTCAGTCCCTCCGCGGCCCAGTGACTCCTTCCCTGGCGGTGGCGTTACGGGTGCGAGGAGCCTGATGACCAGGGACAGGCCCAGGGCCCATTGCACCGAAACCGACCGCGTTTCCATTGGGAAGCATCTCTCGCCTGGGCATCGCTGAGTCTGTATTCACAAGGTTGCGGGACAGACTTTGCATATATCTATAAGAGTGTCTTTAGTAACATATATATACACACTGAGTGGCCAGATTATGATGATCTCTGAATGCATAATAATCTGGCCACTCAGTGTGCGTGTGCGTGTGTGTGTATATATATAATTAGAGGCCTGGTGCATGAATTCGTGCATGGGTGGGGTCCAGCCAGCCTGGCCAGGGGGAGGGGACATGGGCAGTTGGCCAGCCTGCCTGCTGGTTGAACTCCTGGTCGAGGGGACAATTTGCATATTATCTTTTTATTATATAGGATAGGATATACACTGAGTGGCCAGATTATTATACGTTCAGAGATCATAATAATCTGGCCACTCAGTGTATATATATATACTGGTATATATACTAGTATATCTCCAAACAGGAGTGCTTCCTGCAGTGAAGGCGCTAACAGCTGGTCAGGCAGCGCGCCCCCATGGGCCCTGTCCCGGAAACCCGCATCCATAGTCAAGCGGAGCTGCTGGAGAAAGAGGCCGATCACGTCCCACCCCGCACATTGTCGCTAACTTCCCTTTGGCCGCTTCCTCTGTCTGTGTGAAGGGAGGTGCCAGGTGCGCTGTTGGACACAGAGGCACGGCACTCTGAGAGCTGGGGGGTGGGGGGCTTTCCTGCCCTCTGAGGACTGCGGGCATTTTGACTTTGAGAAAATAGAGTCTGAAGAGCACTTGAG
The DNA here is from genome assembly GCF_951640355.1 of Cnephaeus nilssonii. Lineage (NCBI taxonomy): Eukaryota > Metazoa > Chordata > Mammalia > Chiroptera > Vespertilionidae > Cnephaeus > Cnephaeus nilssonii. The sequence continues at coordinate 2,087,502 of NC_137083.1, forward strand.
TAGCTGACAGAGCTGATTAAAAATGAGGCCTTTAACCAGCGCCGTGGTGCGGCCCCAGCTAAATGGAAACATAAGCCGTGGCGAGAGCCGGCGCTTCCAAACCGGCCAAGATTGATGGGAGTGAATTACCGCTGCTCCCACGGCATCTGTTTGGGCACCAGAGAAAAATGAGACTCAATCCCAACCAGAGACTCGCATTACCTTTAGCAGTATGTAAGGACTTAAATGGGCAACTCCAGCGGCTCTCGGACCTGCTGCGGGGGTGCGGTGCACTGGGAGGGGACGGCCACAGGAGGTAAGAGTCTACAAAGCGACTCCTTCTATCGGGGCGGGAGTCCTTTAAAACCCCTCTAAGCTCAAGTCTCCAGAAAGCCTCCACCCTTGGGAACAAACATTGGAGCTGGAAATGCCGTCGCTAAGGCATGCCCTACGCCAGACCTGTGCCAGCCAGTTTCTAGTGTAGTTTATTTACGACATGATGAATGTGTTCACTGTTATGGAAAGGAAGCAAAACACGAGGTGAGAAGCGTGAACTGGTTTTCAATAAAGAAACGAAGATTCAAAGGGTGACGTCACACACCCTGAGTGCGCAGCGGGCTCTGAAGCGAGCGTCCGTGTCCGGGGAGTGAGGGCTGCTGTGCTCTGAGGTCTTCCTGAGGTCACCGCCTGCCCGATGCCTGGATCAGGAGTATCTGAGCAGAATGGCTCACAGATTTGCTTACTCAGGTTGTGTGCTTTTGGAACATGATATCAACTGACCAATGATAACTTCTTAACTACACATAAAATTAGTACTCAATACATAGATGCACATTCCACGCACACACGGGAAGGAAGGCTTATTAATTGGGTTCAGCGTTCCACGGTTGTGTCAGTGGGACAGGAGCACACGCCAGTGGTGCGGGTGAAATAAGGGGAGCTAACAGGTAGAGGCGGAATGGAGTGCCCCAGTCCTTTGGCCCTCAGCACCCGCGTCTTAGGTCAGGCAGATGGCGGGCATGCATGTTGGCCCGCATCCCCCTGAGAAGACCCCCCACTGTCCATGTCTGCTCTTTAGGATGGTAGGGTGAAAGGTCGGGGGTGTCTAGGTGACTATGTGACAGGAAAGCCCCCAGCCAGGAAGGGACCTTGCTGGGAAGGGGCCTCTCACGCCCAGTGGCTGGGACCTGCTTGTCTTGTGAGGCCCCCGGGATCTGCTGGGCCAGCTCTCTGCTAACCCACCAGGACCGGGGAAGATGAGTCTCCAGGACCCTCCGATTTGCCTCCCCAGCTCAGGTAGGACCAGGAGAGGGCGCTGAGGCAGATGGAAAAGCCCTTTCACTCGCCTCATCCTCCAGGCAGTTGGGGGGTGGGGGGTGGGGGCGGTTCCCTGGGGAGCGAGGCTCCTGCCGCGCATGGAAGCCCACTCTGCTGGAAATGGTTAGAAGTGGCGTGTGTTGGAGCATGAAATAGCCCCTGGGGTGCCCGGCTGTCCCGCTGCGGCTCACGCACCCTGGCTTCTCATCCACTGTGGCCCTGAAGCACAATTTGTTACACATATTTGGCGACCAAAGCGCTTTAGCGACACCCGCCCGCTAGGATTCTGCTCCTTCCAAAGGCTTGCTGTAGGGGAGAAGCAGTGTTCTCGCTTCCATCTTACAAAACGTTTAAAAATACTGGCGAGGAATATTGTTACCCGGTGCTCTAAAAACACGGTACATGTTAGAAACAGAAAACAATTCCAAGGGGGTAAAGTGCTCTTATCCCAAATTTGAGAGAGAGAGAATCGGCTGTTATGTTAACAGATATGATTCAAAATTAATTTTTTTGGCCATATTAGCCATGATGACCAGGTGCTTGAATGCACAGATAGGCGGTGGTTTATTACTGTATTTGCATGTGCAAGACCAGCCTCTGCGTGCATGTATGACCTCTAACATTGTTCACCATGGCCTTGCAGATAAGCTCACATTTTTAATTTTTAAAACTTCCTAATAACTGAATGATATATATGTGTATTTTTTCTAGGAACATACCACCATGATCCAGAGTTCTATTTTTCTAAATTCTGTTTTTTCTCCAAGCACTACATACAGTTAATTCATGGACAGCAAGTGCTTCTGGATTCCCAAATTAAGAACTAATGCTTGCTGGGGTCAAATTTAATGTGTTTTTATCAAGGCTCAGAATGATCATCACAATTCTTCTAAAACGTTCTCTGGGTGTCTGAGCAGGTAAGTAAGAGAGGATGAAAAGGAAGGGAGGATACACCCCCGAAACATTAGTGTGTAGCCACCGGAAGAGCATTCCTTGTAATGCCAGCAATCCAAAGCCGTGACGGATGTTGGCTTGACTGGCCATCCATTCAATGTGCATTTGTGCAAGGCAGACTTGGGGCTGGAAAACAGACCTGGAAGTGTTGGTCTCTCGTGAATGGGATTAACACATAGTAGAAAAATTGATGATATTTTAAGTAATGAATCCCTCTCTAAAAGAGCATGTATTAACTCACATTGGTACTTTTATTTTTACCTTGAATATAATTTGAATTTTTCATGAAGATTTGCAAGAGATTTGGTTGACTTCATTTATTTTTGTTGTTTTTGCAAATTTCATCATTTCATTGACTAATTATCAAAATGATCTGAGTCTGGTGACCTGGGCCTCCGACCCACTTTAATTTCACTTGTGGAAAGGGGGCCCACATTTAGATAGGTTGCTTTAGTTCAAGTCAGAACAGTTTTGCTCTTGGAATTAAACAGTCTTTATTCAAGCTCAGTATTTTCCTCTAAGAATGCGTTTCTATTACTTGTCTTTAATAGTTATACATTGATTTTAAGAAGTTATCCTACACTCTTAATAATTATGTCTCCTTATCCTAATTTGCCCCATTTATCATCATACTCATCTTCTTTATCCTTATCCTAATTTTTCACGTTATTGAATTTAGAGGAAAGTAAGATGTTGGGCACTGACAGTTTTTAGGTGAGTCTAAGTTTTATTATTATACAAGTGATTATTCTAACACTAGAGGTCCGATGCATGAAGATTCGTGCAAGAATGGGCCTTCCTTACCCTGGCTGTCAGCACTGCCTTTGCTCTGGCTGGAGCCTCCTTTTCGCTCTGGCCTGGAGCCACCTTCCCACCTTCCCACACTGCCCAGAGGCCCTGAGTGGCTGGGGCAGTGTGGAATGCCTGTGTCATCACCATGGTGACGATGCAAGTGTCCCACCCCGCCCCCTGCCGCTTGGCGCCTGCGTATGCAAATTAACCTCCCATCTTTGTTGGGTTAATTTGCATACTCACTCCTGATTGGCTAGTGGGCGTCGTGAAGGTACGGTCAATTTGTATCTTACTCTTTTATTAGTGTAGATCATATCCAAGAACTCTGCAGCACATAATGCACAGACGTGACTTGTGATTCTGTGTTTAATATGCCAGCGCACCTTTTTGGCCATAGGTGTATGTTTTTAAGAGGAAAATAGGCATGCAGGCAAGAAAACTTCTTTACTTCTTTCCTCCTCTGAATTCTGTAGCAGCAGGAAGCCATTTTAAACCTCGCTCCTGGGCTGACGCTGCTGTTATTAACTTTCTATTTCCAATGTGAGAGTGATCATGTCAGGAGTGGGAGCCTTTCCATTGATGTCCCAGGAAGCACTTTGCTTTCTACACTGAGTGGCCAGATTATGATGATCTCTGAATGAATAATAATCTGGCCACTCAGTATATATATATATATATATATATATATATATATATATATATATACACATACATATACATATATAGATAGATAGATGATAGATAGATAGATAGATAGATACATAGATAGATAGATACATAGATATAGATATAGGTATATTAGAGGCTCGGTGCATGAATTCGTGCATGGGTGGGGTCCAGCCAGCCTGGTCAGGGGGAGGGGACATGGGCAGTTGGCTGGCCTGCCTGCTGGTCGAACTCCTGGTCGAGGGGACAATTTGCATATTATTCTTTTATTATATAGGAGGATATACACTGAGTGGCCAGATTATTATGCGTTCAGAGATCATCATTATCTGGCCACTCAGTGTATTTGCAAGTCACTGGCTGCAGCATTTTTACCTTGTCAAGCGCTGCACTTCGGAGAGCTTCTCAGATGCCAGAAACACAAGCCGAAGACTCGGGCTCTCGGTAAAGATGCGAGACACAGAGCTCTTCCGCACTGGCTCGGAAAACTGAACTCGACAGAGCGTGGCAATAAAATAAAAGTCATTTTCCTTCTCTGTTCAAGAAGTAGAAAGCTTCGCCGTTGCATTAGTTAGAAAATGGGAAGACATTACGTAAGTATAAAGATGACTTCCATCTTCCGCTCGGGGAAATTACCCAAGAGACGCACAGCAGACTGTGATTCCAACTTCCATCTCGTGGACACGTGCTTACTATGTGGGGGTCAGTTAGACACTTGGAGACCAGACCTCGGAGGCCGCGGCTGAGCTGCTGACACATTCAGTTTATTGAACGTCCTCTGCTCAGGCGATTGAGTGGATGGATAATAAAGGATATCTGCACTGAAATGGAGGAGAAGCTCACAAACCAGGAAAGCATCGGATGAAGCTCGCAGAAGTCCATGTTGTAAGATGCACATGCGGTTTGAGCTGGGAGCTGGAGAAAGCTGGCAGGAGTGTTGTTCCTGTCAACGATAAAGCCAGGCACCGATTAAAGGGGTGAGGCGGGTTTTAATCAGTAAGAACTGTCATGATACAGAAGAGAGTCCAGCATGAACTCAACTTTGATGTGTACAGAGGTGACTGGGCTTTTAGAAGGGAGAAGGAGAGAACGGGGAGTGAGGCGAGCGGGGGCTCAGTAGAATCAGGAAGGTGAACAGTTACACAGGAGGGAAGGAGGGTTGGTCCATGTGACACCCACCTCATTGAATTGGGCATCTACCCTCCCACAGAGGCTGGGAGACAGGGCGCTGCCTTTGGTCTTGGCTGGAACAAACAGCGGATTCTTCGGGCAGCCTTGAATTTTCTCCGCCCTTTAGGGAAGGCCTAGCTCATCCCAGAGATGCAGCCTCGAGCTGCTAGAAGCTTTGTGCGTGTTTGTTCAAGTCGGGATAGGCCGAGGCGGACCTAGTCGAGGAGAGAACAGAAGAGCCTGGCTTGAATTTGGTCAAGAGCAAAAACATTATCCCTTTCCTTCTTACAACAAGGAAAATGCTGAAGAACTGAAAATCACAGAGTTCATCAGGAAACGGATTCCTCGGAGCAGATGACTAGCCTGAAATCTAGTGAGATCGAGTTCTGCAGCGCAAAACAGGACAAGGGCATTTGCTTAGCTGGACACACGTCACCAAATACCATATAAGGGGATGGAAGATTTAGCTGCGCATCCTCAACCAACTGCCGCACGTGCCGTGTGGGCCAGCGCCTGTTGGTCTCAGACACGGCGGGTTTTGAACTCTCTTGGAGGCAACGTTACATACAGAAGAGAGCCGAGACCCTCGTGAAGTCCAGACCTGGAGACCAGGCTGAAGTGCCCACCCGCCTACCACTGAGGCTTCATCAGAACATTGGAGAAGGTTCCCTTTCCTGCCCCCACAGCCACACTGACAAGTACTGGTATTGAGAAGCATGCGTGTTGGGAGAGCAGCGAGAGAGAGCGGTTCCTCTGGGGTGGGCCCAAACCTGAGCCCAGAGTAAACACTGTGGGAACCCCCTCGCAAGTTTGCTCAAGCCACAGGCACTATCTTTACAGGGATTGAAAGGCTGTGGTGCCTGAAGGTAACCATAGCAACAACAGACTTCAAACCCAGGCCAACTCCTAAGACGTTGACACAAATCCAGGAAGCCGAGCCCCAAGAAAAGGAAATGCGTGCTCACCTTGAAGTACAACGCTGGTTCACCTGGGTCCTGCAGGAGGTGTCTTTCAACAAAAAATTTAAAGCAAACAAATAGGCGAGAAATAGCACAGCCAGAGGAGCACACCACCGTGAGGAGCTGGCTGAGCGGGGAAATGTTGACGCTGTCAGATGAAGGCCCTTGTGCAAAACGTTGACAACATGCAAGATTGAACAGCTTGTTCCAGCAGAAAAATGGAAACCCCAAGAAATAATGAAGCGGATGTGCTGGCAACAGACGTAAGAAACTATTCTGATGGTCTCATCACAGAACAAGAACAGCCAAATGGAAAAAAACATACAGCCACCTCAATTCACAGAGGATAGGACTATCTATGGTATAAACCCCAAAGCATCGACAAAAATATCTCTAAGAATTAATACGAGTTTAGTAAGGTCACCAGTGAGAAGACGGATATACAAAAGCAGTCATATTTCTATATATCAGCAATGACAACTGGAACTACATTATTTCCAGTAGCACCAAAAATAATGAACTATGAGAGAGGAGATTGCCTCCTTGACTACTCAGTGCAGGGGACAAGGATTGGAACATTTGTCTTAGGTTTTCCTGACCCGCCCTCAGGTTCAGCGTGCCTACACTACGAGGGGTTTTCATTCAGGTCCGCTCTGCACCCTGTCTTTCTCACATGCAATCGGGAGGCAGGTAAAAAGAGTTGATGTATGCAGACTCCCTTATACTTAAGGCATCCAGAGTTTGAACAGTCACACTGGTTGATGTACAGCCTTTAAGGATGTGTTAAAATTATACCTTGATGCCTATATTTTTTTGTGGTTTTTAATGCCTATATTTATGAGATACAATGGACATTGTGTAAGTTGAAGGTGTACAACATCTGATGCTCTTAGATATAGCAACATGATTGCTACTGTTAGCTAACACTCCATCATACTACATGACTGTAATTTCTTTTTTAGAGGGAAACATTTAAGATCCACTCTCCTAGCAACTTTTATGTACATAATGCAGAGTTGTTAGCTGTCATCACAATTCTGGGCATTGGGTCTCCGGAACTTAATTTATCTTACAACTGGAAGCTTGGACCTTTTGACCAACATCCCCCCCGATTCTCCCACCCTTTTCCCAGACCTGGCACCCACTATCCTCTCCGTTTCTACAAGCTTGCCTTTTTAGATTCCACATATGAGTAATATCATACAGTATGTGCCTTCTCGGCCTGATTGGTCACAGTCAGCATAATGCCCTCACAGTGAGTCCATCCATGTTGTCACAAAAGGCGGGCTTTCCTCCCTTGGTGGTTGGATAATATGCCATTCTCTCTCTCTCTCTCTCTCTCTCTCTCTCTCTCTCTCTCTCTCTATATATATATATATATATATATATATATATATATATACATACATACACATTTACTTTATCCATTCATCTGTTGTCAGACACGTAGGTTGTTTTTATATCTTAGCTACTGCGAATGATGCTGCAATGAACAATGGGGTTTGTAGATATCTTTTCAATATTCTGTTTTTAATTCTTTTATGTAAATTTCTAGAAGTGGTATTTCTGGATCATATGGTAGTTCTATTTTTCCTTTTTCTTTTTGAGGAACATCCATACTGTTCTCCCTAGCGGCTAAAACAATTTACATTCCCACCAACAGTGCCTAAAGATCCCCTTTTATCCACGCCTTTCCCAACATGGATCTCTTGTCTTCTTGGTGGTAGCCATTCTAACAGGGGGAGGTGAGAGCTCACTGTGGTTTCGATGCAGCACCCTGATGACTCATGATGCTGAGGATCTTTTCATGAGTCTGTTGGTCATTTGTGTGTCTTCTTTGGGAAAAAAGTCCATCAGATCTGCTGTCCATTTTTAAATTAGATTTCTTTAGTTGAATGAATTACTTATATATATTTGGATAGTAACCCCTTCTCAGATATATGGTTTGCAAATATTTCCCCCATTTAATACGTTGCCTTTTCATTTTGCTGATGGTTTCCTTTGCTTTACAGAAGCTTTTCAGTTTGACACAGTCTTTCTGTTAGTCTTCACTCTTTCCTGCCTTAAGGCTCACTTTCCCAATAATTTTGTTCCATCTGGATAACTCCCATTAATGTTTCTTTTAATTTGGAATCCTGGCCTTCAACTTATGGTGAAATCTCCCAATCTCCCTAAAACTTAGTTTCTGATAATTAGGATATAAATGTTAAATTAAAATGTGCTATAAGGCAATGATATGAGATCATGCCGGTGTAAAGAACCCAACAAATGTTAGCATTCCTCTACACCTCTCGGAAAAATTCCTAAATATCCCTAAAATGTAATATTTGCCAAGCCTCAAAAGTGTTTCCCATGCTGTGTATTTAAATTTTTCATATACTACATCTTACATAATATTGTTTTAATTTTTATGTAGGTATCCACATAATTTATATATTTAAATTTGTATGTAAATTGTTATTATATTGCATTTCTACATAGATTTTTTTCTTCATGTATATTTGCTTCCTAATCTCAATGGGATTTGCACTGTTGTCTTCTTCCATACAGATTTTGTTACTGATTACAAGACAATATTAAAACAGTATCATTAAATATTAATATTTAATATTATCTTATTAAAATGTGCTGGAGAAGTTGAGGCTGATGAACTTGGATATATGTGGGTGTACTCAGAAGAGAATTTTCATTATGGAAGAGGGATGAAACTGATGACAGCAATAAACTGAAAACCAATAGCACCCATAGAAAACCCGTCAAATATTTACGAGGTACTTGAAAGCCTACAGATCAGTGTGTGCAAACTTCAAGTCTTCAAGTTCATGGACACAACCAGTGTTCTTCTCTACCCCACCCCCACATCCCTAAATGCAGAAGCAATGATGGCTGATGACCTGGCAGGTGTGGTGACGGCACAGGGACACAGTCAGCAGGTGGGGGCTGGCAACAGGGTGGCTCAGGAAAAGCAGAGATTTCTCGGCCAGAGATGGCCTCCAGGAACCTGAAGAGCAGAGAAATCATTAGGAAAACAATCATTTCTTCAGAAAAATCTGACCCAACACAGACACATCTTATTCTTTGAAGTCCCCAATATGGCAACCATTCTACTCTAAGACAGGAGTAAAATCGTCATGAGAAAGAGCTCTCAAAGCCTGCTGCAACTTCCCTCAAGAATCCATGTCACATCTCTGAGACTCTCAGACGCCTGTGCCATTTTTGTACTATTTTTTAATTTAGAGGGTATATGCTCTGCTTAAAAAACCCCTTCTTGCCCTTTTCTGTATGGCATACGTATGAAGTATTTTAAAACTCAGCAAGACATCCCGTTACTGTGGCGTTTAGAGCCACAAGCAGAGGATGGAATGAAGCCATTGCATGCAGGAGCAGAAGCGGAGGGCGTGACTCGGGCAGCACACATTACTGTCACCAGGTCCAGGGGAGCGTGCAGCGTGGGTTCCCCAGGGCTCATGCTGGCTTCCTTTTTTTTCCTTATTAAATACATATTCACACAATCTTCTTCCTGCCCAAACCTTCGGGAAGCACATTACAGGTGCCGTTTCCGCGTTGCTTTTCTGCAAGATGAGTGCTTTCACGCACTCCGTTTGCAACGCTCCATGTGCTGGTGGGCTTGAGACAATGAGCACAATCCCCTTTAAAAAGATCATTGACTAAACAGATGCTCAGAGAGGGGACAAAGCACATCTACTTGCAATTAGTGGGAAGAAGACAGAAACTGTTATCTTTCTCCAAGCATGGTGCTCTCTCTCCTTTATCAATCTGTCTGCCTGGTTCGAGTATTCATGATAACGGGCTTGGAATGAACAGTACGTTATTGGACATCTGGTGAATAATAATGCTTCACTTTTGTCAATGCTGTAAATAACAAACTATTTAAAAAATTAAATGGAACTATGATCCCTTCCAATGGTGATGTAGAAGATGGATGTGACGTACACTCGCTTTTGTGGGAGCCAGACTGTGGGCTGCTCCACAGAGACGTCAGATCAAGCACCTCAGAGCGCCCATCACTGAAGGTCCTCGTGGAGAAGTGATGGACAGGAGGTCTTAAAAATGCAAATTAGACCCAAGTAAAAGAACACTATATTTAACATATGAAACCCGTTCTGAGGTCTCCATAGCAACTACTAAATGTTAAGCATAAATGATGTGATCAGAGTTATCAACGATGGCTTTCTTTCAGCCTCAGCAATTTCTAACCCGATGACGAGACAGCTTCCCCCCACCCCCGCAGAACATCTTCCCCAGAAGACCTCTGAAAAATCATTCGAGCAGCTTCGATCTAGGATTGGCAAATCTGACGAATAATTTTGGAAGGAAACACATTGTTTTAATGTAAATGGAACCTGGGATTAATCTGTCTATTAAAGAAGATGTGTGTGTATTAGTTTTGGCTGCTGGAGACGGTGATGACCGTGCACAAAAAAAAAAGTTGGGGGAAAGCCTTTCATTGTATCCCCCAATTCAGTGATGAAAACCACAGATCAATCAGTTTTACTCTTTACATTATTTTGTGTGATATAAATGTGTGCATGTGTGTGTGTGTGTGTGTGTGTGTGATATAAGTGCGTGTGTGTGTGTGTGTGTGTGTGTGTGTGAATGTTAAATACGTTTTCTTGAACCATTGCTTATTATGCTTTGGTTACAATATCTAAAGAGACTCAATTGTTAATAAAATCCTAGATTGATCATGAGTTGCTATGCATTTTGCACACCTTTGGATTGAGTGATTACATGCATGTTCTGCAACTGAAAACATGTAACACCCGGTTTCCTGCAATTCTCTTCAGTCCCATACGGAGTCACGACCGGCACTATTGCAGGCGGCTTTTTGTACTTCTGTGGATTTTGGTAAATTGAGCTCCGAGAGACCTAGCTGGACCCGAGACGTTGACTCAGCCAGTCTATAAAAAGCTGTCAGTGCAAATAAACCTAGATACCAGAGAATATTAAATTTGGGTCTAAAAAAACCCGCTATACAAAAATGATCCAGACAAAAAAGGAAAGAGAGGCTTTCTCTTGTGGAATTTCTTCTGTGGAACACGCATATTCCATACGTGTCAACAGTGTAATTGAAAGCCCCAGACTCATCAACAAAGTGCCGCAGATAACCATCTGGTACAAGGACAGAATCACATATTGAAAATATTGATGTGGCGACTTGTACAGAAGAATGAAAAGAGGCTTGCGCATGTCCAGCCAATAAGACATTTCCTTTCTATGGCCCCGGGAGTCCGCAGGGGGGGTAGAGACAGGGGCTCTGTGTGCTGATTGTGCGGCCCACATGCTTTGAGGAGCACAGGAGCGCAGGAGGACGCCTCCCGAGAAATCACAGCTCCTTTGCAAGGGGTGCTGGCAGCTCCCGAGGCGCCTTGTTGGCCGGGGCAGCGATGATGCCACGCGCCAGGGGAGCCTTCAGACCGGGTGGGTACCTTGCACTTCCGACCTTGGACCCTAGAACTGTGAGAACGAAGGTCTGCGAAGACGGGATCTCAAAACCCATGTGAACATGATGTCAGCGACACGGCTGTTAGGCAACATAAACCCCGGAGGCTGCTTTCGAAGCGTTTTTCTTTAAAAAACCAGATTTTCCCTTTGGAGAAACGGGGTGTGGATGGTGGTGTGTGGGGATGTGAACACGTGGCTTAAGATGCCGCAGCCACGCCGTCACGGCATTTCTCCCGGACCTTCTCGCTCATCACCTTCCAGGTCCAGGCCAGGGTCCTGTCTCTTGGAAACCTCAGATTTCTTCACTGGTTTTGCCCAGCAGCCCTGCGAAATGAGGCGAGGAATCTCGTGAATGCACCACATTGCAAAATATTGTATCTACCGTTGGTATAAAGTTTATGATATTTGGGGTTAGAAAAAGCACGGCACCACCGTGAGATCGGGGGCGGGCCAAGCATCCATCACTCTCTCCTGAGCTGGATCCCGCCGGCCCAGCGCCCGCAGGTGGACTTCAGGCTGCGGCTGGGGCTGGGCAGGGGCTGCCCGGCTGGCGCGGCTCCTTTTCACTGAATGCCCCTGGGAAACATCCAGGTCCTCTCAGTCACTGATCTCTGGCCCTGCTGTCAGAGTAAAGTACCCCCCGTATCCACATGGTCTGCGTCTATACACTCTGATAACGCACCGTTTTACTACGCTGCCTGGTGACCAGAAATGGCAATGTTGATCCTTTTGCTTCTTAATCCTGTGCTCTTAGGCACCGCTGGCCTGGGGGTCTTAGTTCCCAAGGGATGGAGGTTCCCAGCAGGAGACACGCAGTGATCCCACTGAGCTGGGTGCGAGGGCTGCCCCGGCCACCCTGAGCTGCACATGCCTCTGAATGGACAGACAGCAGGGCAAGTGCTGTGCTGGCTGGGTAACTGGTTCTGATACTCAATGAGGCAAGGAAAAGTATGGCTGGGACACAGGAGGTCGCCTAGGGAGGCTCTCAGTGTTATCACGCTCTGGGATCACAGTCAATGAAAAAGCACAAGGAACCAATTCAAGCAATTCGACTGATGGGCCAGACCCTTTGGGAATGAAGTTAGTCACCCAACCGGCGTAAGACCATGGCCAGCTGAGGTGCTTGCTGAATGCAAAGGGCATCCAGAATGGGTAGGTGAAGTTCTTCCTTATCAATACCAGCCACAGCCACATGACCAGTTGCAAAATTGAGGACTGTAATGTCATGAGTAGCTCCTCTTTAATTTTTATCTATATAAACTTGTGTGAATACACATATAGATCCATAAAATACCTTGGTTTTCTCTCCTCTCTTATGTAATACTAGTAGCCCTGCACACGAATCCGTGCACCAGTAGCTCTCCAATAGCTCACTGCAGTCCTCTAGTAGCTCTCCGTCTGCTGCCCTGCCCTCCTGTAACTCCCCCTACCCCCCGCCCCCCCAATAGCTTGCTGCCCTACCCCCTGCTGTAGCTCTCTGCCACCTGCTTGTAGCAGTAGCTCACTGCTGCCCTCCTGTGGCTCCCTCTGTCCCCCTCCCCCCTTCCCATAACTTGCTGCCCTGCTCCCTCCTGTAGCTCTCTGCTGCCCACTTGTAGCTCGCTGCCCCACCCTCCTGCTGATCCGTGATCCGGTGGTTGGTCATTATGCTTCACAGCGTAACGACCATTTACATATCGCATCTTTATTATATAGGATAAGATGCATTGACTTTATATATAACATCATATAAAGTAGCATTAACTTGACATACGAGTATTTAAGTTACGAATATCAAGAAGACTGAACATCAGACTCAGAGTCTGCATCCCATCCTGGGGAGAGGGAACTGTGCTGTGGTTGTATGCTGGTAGTTGTGTCATATTAGGCAGAAGCGGGACTTTGTTCGTTGCTTTTATTTGGTGACTCAGGATGGTTTCAGGAGATATGTACGAGTGCCAAGTTGATGAGGGGTGGACTCGTGATGGTTAATTTTATTTGTCAAATTGCATGAGATTAACACTTAAATTGGTGGGCGGGCCTTGTCCAATCAATTGAAAGTCTGGCCCTAGATGGTTTGGCTCAGTGGATAGAGCATGGGCCTGTGGACTGAAAGGTCCTGGGTTCAATTCCCAGTCAAGTGCACATGCCTGGGTTTCGGGCTTGATCCCCAGTGGGGGGCGTGCAGGAGGCAGCCAATCAATGACTCTCTCTCATCATTGATGTTTCTATCTCTCTCTCCATCTCCCTTCCTCTCTGAAATCAATAAAAATATATTTTTTTAAAAAAGAAAATGAACAGAAGCCAATGGTCAGACCACTTGAGCAATAGGGGATTCCTCAGCAGATGGTCCTTGAACCCTAGCTCCACCATCACTTCTCCAAACAACTTTTTCTTTTAGAGGTTTAGGTAAAAAATCAGAAAAGGGAAATTTATTTCTGATCAATAATTGAGCAAAGAGGAAATGCTAACTATAGAATAGAGCCTTAAATATTACACCCTTGACTCAATTACTAAGACTATAGCTTAAATGGCACAGGGCCCATTTCCACCAATGTTACCTTTCTTGTATTTTTGCCAGTATTTGGAATGAGGTCAATATCAAGAAAATGTCTTGAAAAATAAAAATAAGGGTCAGCTGTCTAAAAAAGAATTGAGCAGTAAAGAATAATAATAATGGTTTCTCATTTTTAATTAAAATTTTTGTAGTAGTTATTACTGAATTGTGTTAGAAATCAAGTCAATCTAGATTAATTAAAGCCATGGCGCATCATAGAATTGGGATAAAATTTATTAGTTAAAACATTTAATCTCATGTTTAAAAAATAAGGGTCCTCAATATCTTATAAACATTTGAAAGTCAGGGACAGGATCTCCCTAAGCCCTCTGTGCCCCACTGCGGTGGGTATGTATCAGGTGTGTGCTTGACACTGATTACATATCAGACATTTCTGACATCTTATAATTTATCAAGATTATGTCAGGGAGTTAGTAAAAGACCCCAAAAGAAAGCTAAATTAGTGGCTTTCAAGATAGTGGACTTTTTACAAGGTCTGCTAGGATACTAAGAGAAAATCTTGAGAAAAATAATAAACGGGAAACTTTAAAAGTAAAGAGGGTTCCAGGAAACCGTGGAATACACAATGTGGCTACCTTTCATCTTGTGACTCAGCACCAGGGGCAGGATGCATTAGAGATGCAAGGTGAATCAGGCACATAGCCTACTAGAACAAAAGCCATTGGCGTTATCTGACTAATTGAGGCATAAATAATTATAATGATCAGTCTTGTAGAAAATAGAAAATTCCCATCGAAGGCAGGGGTGAAGAGGAGTGCAATGCTAATTTGGTTAACATTCTTAAACCCTTATTGACTTTTAAATTGCCGTTCGTGAGTGGCCCAAGTTCACAATTCCAGAAAGACCTGGCATAGCACTCAGCTTCTACGCTCTACAATGAACGATCTCAGTTCTGTGAAGTGAAGTAGACGTTGATGTGTGTAGGTGGATTTTAGAGGTTGGAAGGAATGAGTAGTAATGTCATAATTCCATAGGCAAAGGTCTTTGAGGGACTAGGATGCTTACCCCTAAAAGGAAGCAAAGCGCAGCCGTTAAAGTGTGGGGTAATGGGGGCACATTAGAGGGTATTCCCACAACTCTCTTGAAGAGACCGCATCCTGACTCAGTGACTGGAATTCCACCAGAAGACAACAATCTTAATCTGAAACATTTCAAGTTGTTTTAAGTGGGAATCTCTCTGTCAGAGGGGACGGAGCCCTTGTCTCTTGAGGAGATGAATTGTCATGCATCCTTTGATCTCATCTGATTGGATGTAGACCAGCTGATGTCTGTGCACCCAGCTTTACCCCTAAAGGAAGAGAAGGGGTGGAACTCAGGGTTCTGTACAAAAATAATTTTCTTCCTTCCTATTTTCCTGCTTCGCCTTGGGCTAAAGATGGTAAATCATAACATGGAAATTAGAACCATCTGTTGGCAAGATAGAGAACTGGAGAGAATTTAGCAACAAAAATAGGGAATAATGTATTCTAGAACTTGTCTCAAATCATGGGAAAAATATAAAATGTCTACTTTTCTTGACAAAGGTATATATTGTGTTCTATGTACTTGGTTATATTTTCTAACATTTATTTTCTCCTAAGATATCTTTTGTTAGTCCAGTCATAGAGTTTACTCCAACTTATAAAGTGTACTTCACCCAGGAATATTCTCTGGAAAGGAGTTTAATGATGTATAATCATGCTTATTATAAGATGGTTTATAATGCTTTCTGATTTAAAAAAAAATCAGTAACCCATTATTCAAGGGTTTTGGAAATGTAAAGCAAAACGAAACAAAACAAACAAACAAACAAAAACACACAACTTGAGCTTCTGGGTAAAAACAAACAAACATGGTGGTTATGTTGCTTTGTGGAGTTCACTTTCGTGAAGAGTCCCTGTGTTTACTGATCCTTCTGGTCTATGTCCCACCGTGTACTAGTAAATGGTGGGCATGTGTTGGTCAGCGCCAGGACCAGAGCAGTGCTGGCTGTTACTGAAGAGGCTGGATCTACGTTGAGAGCTTCCATCTGGACTCTTCATGTAAAGCATATCCAGTGCCATGAAAGGCAGAGCCATCAAAGGAGCCGGTGAAAGATGTCTGCACAGGGTCATAGCTCTTTTTTCGTTGTAGTCACGGCTAAGAATAATTACAGCAAAAGGGAACATGCGCCAAGGGATAAGGGGCATGGTTTCCGGAGGAAGCCAGGTGCCCTTTCCAAGAGACCCCTGCCCCCGCCCAGGGCCAAAGACGATGCACGAAGCCCCCCAGCAGCAGAGAATATGTGTGATCTGTCCTGTACCTGGGACGCTCCTCAGAGACACAGGGACTGAGGTTTTTACTGGGGCTGCTCATCTCCCTCTGGCCAGCATGTCCCCAGTTCCCAGCTTCCAGCAGAAAGGCAGGTGCTCAGCATAAACCATATTTGTGCACCAACGATTTAGGCACGGTGAGCCACTCTTGGCCTTTAGGGAATGTTTCAAGTAAGTGTAGGAAATGCACATAACACGAGTTCCCCTGGGTGGGCCAAGGGGCCTACTTGCAAGTAGGACTTTCTCAGGATGAGGTTCTGAAGCCTGCTATAGGAGCTTTGTGCTGCTCAGATTCCATTGCGATAATGCACTAGTGACCCCCTAAATTGGGGGGAAGGGGGATGCCAAGCATCAAGCTTTGTCCAATGGAAGGAGGGGTCTATTTCTTTTGGGTGAGTGCCAATACTGAAAACACAGAAGCCACAAAAAATCCTTGTATTCCCCACTCAACAGTTACTTTTCCATGTTATTTTCCATTCAAACCTTTACCCATATTTTTAATTCAACCCCCCCCCTCTTTTCTGTTTTCATAGTTATTTTATCGGCAGTGGTTCACAGATGCCATTTAAATGAGGACTTTCATTCTTGAATATAAAGTGGACTATTTTCTCATTTATAAACATTTGAGGAGCATCACATTTTCAAAGTCTGAAAATAGGTGTCGGTTCAATTACACTTTAAAAAATGCGATACTTTCAGGTAATTTAAATCAAGGTAATTCACATATTAAATGTCCCCATGCAATTAGTCTCCGGCCTTGGTGCTCCATGACAATGGGGCTCGTAGCAAGTCAGCTGCTGAGGGAAGCGTACTGCCTGGGTTAGAATTCCGTGCACCCCAGTGAAAGGTAATCAATTCCGTTACAAAATCAGAAGGTGCAGACCACCATCATTTATTCAGAGGCCGAGGTGTGCACGGGGTGAAACAGGTTAGCAGATGCTCTCACTGCCTGGCCCCCGGCAGCTGTAGGTCATCGCGGTGAGCTAGCTAACTGCTTCCCTCTGGACTATGGCCGCGGCCCCCATGGGACAGACAAGATGCCCACGGCCAGTGGGAAGCATCTGGGATTTCCTGTGCAAAGCAGCCCGGGAACCAAGTAGAACAGAGAAAGAAGGAAACCTCTCTGTTGTTTAGTGCATTTGGAACACATTTGCACCCTCACTCAGCTGAGCGGGCGTCATGGACAAGCAGTAGGTCAGCAAGGCAGATGGAAGTCTGTAAGGATGCGAGTGTTTTATGATAGGGGAGGAGCTGCATTCACCAGGGTCCTGGGGGTCAATGGGGAATTCAGTGCCACGCTGAGGCTCCGAGTCCTGAGCCAGCTGGCCCACCAGTCCCCTGGGACCTCCGGTCACCCACCTGGGCCGCAGCCTTCTTGGGAGAGACCCTGCTTTACAAGGTGCGCCTGCCCTGCACAGCAGGTAATCCCTGCTGGGGGTTTACTCCCTTGGGCGCAGTCTTGTCCCCAAAGCTCATAAAAGAATAGACTGAGGCAATGGTAGCTCGGGGCCCACTAAAAGGTCTGGATGCCTGATACTTACCATGGAGTACGAAGGCATATATATGGCCCCCACACAGGAAGAGGGGAAAGATGAGGGTCTGTTTCTTCAAAGCTCAGATGCCTCCTTGAATTAGAAAATGCACTGTACTGCGTAAAAGGAAATCGAGTTAAGAGCAAGGTTTTGAAAAAGAAAATGTTATAATTCAGTGGCAACCCATCAAAGGGTAGTTAGGAAAAGAGAAAAACAGTCCAATAGCCCTCCTAGGAGACCTTCACCCGGTCTGATCGGTGATGCTTTATGCAGAAGAATATCTTTCTATTCTGTTTCCTTCTAGAGTAGCTGCTCTGAGAGTAGATGTCAAGATCATATAACTCAGCGCCCTCTTTTCCTCTAGGCAATGCTGTGGAGCCATTCTGGGCATCAGGCGTGACGGGGACTCAGGGTGATGTATCCATATTAGCAGCATAGATCTTGCTAACTTCCTGCCATGACATTTTGCCCGGCATTGCCATCCACACATCCACCAAATACTCAGTTTTACAGCCAATGTACTTTAATTTTCAGTACTTGGCTCTGCTCAGACCTGTCATCCCTTATGTGTCATGCAAGCCTGCAACAGGCAGAATGCAACACCGCCCATTCTCCCACCTGAGACACTTCAGCGGGTAGAGCCCCCATGACAAATCCAAGGGAAGGTCTTCAGCAGGTGAGCAGGTCGGGCACCCATAAGCAATGCTGTCCCGAGGAACGGGCACCGTGGAGCCGCTGGCCGCAATCAGGCTCGGAAACCAGGCTGCCCAGAGGCCGAGCCACGCTCCCGCACGCACTAGTGGGGCAGGTTACGTAACTGTTCTGTGTATTTGCTTCCTGGACTGAAAACTGGTGATAAAATGGTCCCCGTCTCCTATTAGGCTGTGAGAATTAAACAAGTTAGTGACTTGGTAAACGTTGAAAACTGTGCTTGGCACAAGGTATGCACACAGTCACCGGTAAGTACTGTTGACCCGTTTCCAATGAGACTGTCAAGTCCCTGGGAGGGAGGGATTTTCACACTGTGTCCTCTGCTGCTTCCACAGAGCAGAGTGCCTGCGTGTAACAGGTGTTCAGTGAGCGCAGAACGAATGGATGGATGGATGGATGGATGGATGGATGGATGGATGGATGGATTGATGGATGGGTGGGTGGGTGGATGGATGGATGGATGGGTGGATGGATGGATGGATGGATGGATGGATAAATGGATGGATGGATGGATGGATGAATGGGACACTGGTGTAGTTTTTTTAATTTATATATTTTTTATTATTTTAGAGAGGAAGGGAGAGAGAGGGAGAGAGATAGAAACATCAATGTGAGAGAAAATCATTGATCAGCTGCCTCCTGCATGCCCCACACTGGGGATCAAACCCACAACTCAGGCATGTGCCCTGACCTAGAATCGAATCGTGACCTCCTGGTCATAGGTCCACACTCAACCACTGCGCCACGCCAGCCAGGGAACACTGGTGTAGTCTTAAGGCTAACTTCTTCACATATGGAACCCTTGTTCTAAACAATTTTAGGATTCAACTATGCAGGATTCGTGAACCCTGTCTTCACAAACAAGCAGTTTTACCTCATTATTGGTATAATCCTCTTTTAAAACACATGACACTCATTAAGTCTGGCTTTAGTATGTCATCTCCATGTTTGTATAAGAAAAGAATTCATTCACAGTTTCAAGTAGTCAGACTGATAAATGAATAGCACGTCATGTAAAATCATATGAAGCAATATAGTCACCCAACGGATGATCTTGACAATTTGGAAAAATCTCCATATTTTCATGGAAAAGTTAGAAAGTAAAGGTACTCTCGGACAAGGGGTCCTTCCACATGGAAAGTTCGTTTTTTGGGGACAGAAACCAAATAAAACTTTGCGGACACCCACCCAGATCTTATAAACAGAAAGCGATTAAAAAGTTATGCCAAGCAAGAAGGGATCATTGTTTCCGGGGCAGGAGGACCAGTTTTTATCCTGTAGGTGATGTGTTATAATCTAAGCAACCCCAAAGGTCTGGAAAATACAGACATCCAGCACTCACTTTGATTTTGTTGCAGCCACAGGTGTCCAATGGTGGATGCTACAGAGACTCTGGACCCTAAGATAGTAGGGACACCCCATTTCTAAGCTGCATGGCCAGGTAAATTAAGGCAAAGAAAATATGCTCCCCAAAGAGTCTATATTTTTTCTAAGACTTTTAAAATCTTCACTCTGAATACATGGCACATATCGACTATACATATGTATATTTAAGTTAAAGTAGAACTGCCATAAAATATTATATTAGTTTCAGGTGCACAACTTAGTGATTAGACACCTGTATACTTTACAAAGTGATCACCACAAGTCTAGTAATCTCCTGTCACCATAAAAAGCTAGTATGATATTACTGACCACATTCCCCATATCATACGTTACATCCTTGTCACTTGTTCAATAACTATAAATCTGCACATCTTAAACCCCTCCCTCTTTCTTGCCCATCTCCCCATGCCCCACCCTCTGGCAACCATCAGTTTGTTCTCTCTCTCTGTGAGTCTATTATCCTTTTTTTTTTTTTTTTTAGATTTCAAATATAAGGTAATCATATCGTGTTTGTCTTTCTTTGTCATCCTGCATAATACCTTCTAGGTCCATCCATGTTGTCGCAAATGGCAATATTCCATCCATTTTTATGGCCTAGTAATATTCCATTGTGTATATGGAGGATGTATTTTTTATCCCTACACCTATCAATGAGCACTTAGGTTGTTTCCACGTGTTGGCTGTTGTAAATAATGCTGCAATGAACATAGAGGTGCGGATATTTTTTCAAATTAGTGTTTTCAATTTCTTGAGCTAAATACCCAGCAGTGGAATTGCGGGGCAAAGAAATCTATCATTTATATTCTAGTTCCACTAGCCTTGGCGTTTGGGAAGCGGCACATATATCTTCCATGTGAAAACTATGATGGCAAAGATTTTTCCATCATAAAACAAGGGGGAAGCTGACACTGTTATTTCTTTTGAGGGGCCTGAAGCCATCGATTCAGCTGGGCTCCAGCAAGTGTGCGGATACAAACATGAAGTCACAGAGCCGCCCACATGCTTCTGGGCTGGAGGTACCCTCTGTCAGACAGAGCCGCCCGCACGCGTCTGGGCTGGGAGACACCCTCGGTCAGACAGAGCCACCCACACGTGTCTGGGCTGGGAGACACCCTCGGTCAGACAGAGCGAGGTGGCGATAGGTATCGCTGTAGCTTAGGAAGCTAACTCTCTCTCTCTGCTGCCTGTCAACACATCAAGAAGAAAGGTCGGCAGCTTTTGAAGAACCCATTTTAAAGTGTACCCACGTGTCTTCAGTTGCATTGAGTTATACTTAATGGAAGAGCTCTTTAAAATTTGGTTGCATGCTGCATACATTTTGGGGGGAAACTATAATAAAACGGTGTGATGACTGAAGCCCCATACATGTTCAGCTTTAGGAAAGTGTTCATATTGAAAACAAAGCCTGCAAAGAAGAAGGCACAGCGGTTTACCTCAACAGAAGCAAAGGCAGAGCGGAACGCGGTAAATAATGGCAGCTCAGGTGGTACCCAAGAGTTCCTGCAGGATGCTTCAAGCAGCAGGGAGGATCTCCTGAGGAGACGCCGACGTTTGATTCAATAATTTGTATTCTGTAGCCAATTAGAATGAAGTTGAGAGGGTCTATAATTTTGTGGAATCTAAACTTGGGGAAACATTCAAAAAAGAACAAATTGATCATCTATTTGATGAATTTTGCTCTGTAACAGTGCTTGTGAAGAAAGGTTCGCTGTAAGGGGACAGATTGAAAACATCCCTGAAAGCATCTGGGCTGAAATATTGACACATTTCCATATGAAAATATTTGAATTGTTGATGTCTCCACTTGGCACAATTTCCCCCCTGAGCTCACCAGTTGTCTCACATCTGTAAGGAGGACATTTTTTCCCCGTGGTCTTCAGAAGAGAGTCGATGAAGCTGTCAACATCTTCAAATTTATTTACCATAAATTGTGATGGTGGAGAGGATTATAGGTGATTTCCTACAAACGGATTAAAACGTAGAGAGCATCTTTTACACCTGACAATCTTCAGAGAAATACCCATGAGCTAGGAGGAGACACAGATTTGGCTAAGCCCCTGGACATCACGTGGGCTTGCTGAACCCATCCTAAACATTCAACTCTGGTGCTGCCTACACTGGCTACACTACTTGTGAAAATGCAGCTTTGCCATCAAAGACAAACCAAAACAGATGGTGTGGGTGAAAATTTTAAATGCCACATGTAGATAGTAGGTAGTGAATGGGTATGGGAAGTGAATTAGGAAGCAATCAGGGGACACGTTGACGTGTTTAGATAAATTATGTGCAACACAGGTGTGTAAAGGAAGGCAAAGGAGAGCCAAGAGGAGCCACATTCCTGGGACACTGAATGTGGCTGAGGCCCTCGGGGTCCACGAGGTCTTATGTGATACACTCATTAGTGACGCCTCTCTAGACCCAAGTGCTTCCTGTCCAAGGAACCCAGACAACATCCATACCTTCTCATCACATTAGGCAGAAAGCCCCAGGTGGCCAGCCTTCCGCATCCTCCCATCAGCCTGAATTCTGATGCTTGAGCTGCAACTGGGGCAGGGACAGCCTGGAGAGTGACACGCAGGGGCCACGTGTGCTCCGTGTTCAGGGTGTGAGCTTTCTCCCTGTTGTTTCACCTATAACAAGATCATATGTGCAACTCCCTTATGGGCACCAGGACCCAGGGCAAGGAAAGAAAGAGAGAATGATGAGAAATCTCAACAAACTGTTTATTCAAGAGGCCAAGTTAACCTGGAAGAGAGTAAGATTTAATTAGCAAATGACTAAATGATCTTGAAAAAAAATAGTAATGTTCACTATTGGGAAGTTATTTGAGCTCATGAGAAAATTGAACTTAGTTATAAAATTGCATTTCATATTTCTGCACATTGAGCTTCTGAAAGTAAATGCAAATTCCACTCTCTGTTTATGTAAATAAGTATACTGGAATTATTAAGAAATTTAATGACGGCGGGACTGCAGGTAAATTCTATTTTGTGTGCTGTATTTACTCTACACAATGCATCTATAATGGACTTGCACACATTTGGAGCTATCAGAAAAGGAAATGCTACTGTTAAAAAGAAAATTGAACAAAAACCGTGGCCCAGTGGGTGTATGCAGCCCCTTGGGAGTGGCACACCTGGTTGGTTTTACTGGGACATGAGAGAGTTTCTGTGTCAGAATCGCCAAGTGGTCATTCGAGCCATCTCTGCTGACTCTCCGTCACTGGCCTCCTTGTCCTCTGGCTTCTTCTCTCCCGCTCATCTTTCGGGTGGTGGCCTGGTCGATGGAGAGTCCTTTGGGAAAGGTCTGATTCAAAGTCTCGAGAACACATAGGCCGTGGGTGGCAGATGCCAGGGACAACCACCAAATGCATAGAAAGAGGGGAGAGCAGCATCATGGGTAGGGAAGAAAGCCAGGGGTTGTGGCAAAGGCCCGGAGCGGCGTGCCTCTCTGGTGGCCGGCGGCCAGTGGGGACCTGTTCCAAATGTGTTTGGTTTCCCCCCAAATCTTCTCCGTGCGAAGTGATTGCTTCATCTCTGCGTTCATTAGCGCTCCTTCTAAGCTACAACGATACCCATCGCCACCTCGCTCTGTCTGACCGAGGGTGTCTCCCAGCCCAGAAGCATGCGGGCGGCTCTGTGACTTCATGTTTGTATCCGCACGTTTGCTGGAGCCCAGCTGAATCGATGGCTTCAGGCCCCTCAAAAGAAATAACAATGTCAGCTTCCCCCTTGTTTTATGATGGAAAATCTTTGCCATCATAGTTTTCACGTGAAAGATATATTTGCCACTTCCCAAATGCCAAGTCTAATAGAACCAGAATACAAATGATAGATTTCTTTGTAGCCATCAACTCTTTAAGTTTATGACATGATGTGACATACCTATTTGTCATGATAAACTAAGCCCTTTTACTGATGTCTGGAAGCTTTGATGTTTTGAAGTGCTGGAAATAGTCTGGCTGTATTCTGAAGTGTACAAATTTTATAGCACGTATCCCGTCAGGCCTCATGGGTAGTTCAATGCTACCAGTGGTACACCTGCACACATATTTCACTATAATAGCAAGATTTATCAAATCGTTGTACTTTAAGTGAAAATAAACTTTCAAGGATAACCAAAAGAAAGTGATGTAATCGGAGAGAGCCCAAAATGGCAGCCATTGCTCCTCTTAACACATACTGTATAGTTAGTCAAAACTTTGCTTCTATAATAAACCCAAGATTGCTGGAAAAAGTAGACCATAGATCATATTTAAATAACTCAGAGGATGTGGGGAACACCGTTACAGTCAGAAGGCTTGCATACAGAGGCCCACCGCCTTTTGGCTGCGTTTGGTTATATTTAGAACTCAATGTTTCCTAGGAGGAGGGACGAAAGCTGTTGCCCCCATTTTGTATGAAAAAGGAGGTGGGCCCCGTGGACGCCACTGATAGGAAATTCCTAGCTTTGGATTATGGTGGAAGGATCAAGAGGTTTACGCACAAACTAGCTGGACCCAGACAGGATGTGAGTTGTGACACGGGTTCAGACATGTGGCCCACGATATGCAGTTGGTGCTGCGTGGAGCCCCTACCGGCACCTCCTGACCAAGCACCTCCAGAAGAAACGCGCAGAAACTCATTTTTATGAGGCCTCAGGTGGCGCAGGCTGAGGGTGACAAGTGGTGGGAACTTTGCCCTAACTTTCTGCACAGACAAGGGCCTCCCCTGAATGGGCCCCGACCCATTGCAACTGTTCTTTCCTCTTGCGTGGCTCCCCCCTGAGCTGTCCCGTGCTGAGCGGCTCATGCCCCTTGGCACCCACTCCGCCCCAGCCTCGTCCTGGGCAGGGAGAACGCCCAGGTACCTGGTGCATGCAGGGGCCCCTCCGCTGTGCAGCCTGCTTTCGTTTGGTGTGTTTCTCTGAGAGTGTCTTCTGGGGGCGCTTGGTCAGGAGGTGCTGGTAGGGGCTCCATGCAGCACCAATTGCATATTGTGGGCCACGTGTCTGAAACAATGCCATAGCTCACATCCTGTCTGGATCAAGCTAGTTTGCACATACCCCTCTTGCTCCCTCTGCCATAAATCCAAAGCTAGGAATGTCACATCAGTGACGCCCACGGGGGCCCACCCCCTTTCTCATACAGACTGGGGGCATCAGCTTTCGTCCCTCCTCCCACGAAACGTTGAGCTCTAACTATAACCAGGACGTAGCCTCAGCGCTGACCCCGGCAGCCTGCAGCGGTGGCCACGGGCCATGGGCAGCAGGGGCCCTGCTCTTGGAGTTTACCTTGACGCATGTTTTTCCTCACCACCCTTGCAGCTTCCAGAGTGTTGCTCTTCATGGGGTTGCTGTCGGGGCTTTAGATATCTCCTACAGCCCTAACCAGATTGGCTCAGTGGATAGAGCATCGGCCTGCAGACTCAAGGGTCCCAGGTTCGATTCTGGTCAAGGGCATGTACCTTGGTTGCGGGCACATCCCCAGTGGGGAGTGTGCAGGAGGCAGCTGATTGATGTGTGTCTCTCATCAATGTTTCTAACTCTCTATCCCTCTCCCTTCCTCTCTGTAAAAAAAACAATAAAATATATTTTTAAAAAGATATCTCCTAGAGCTCCGCGCAAAAGGGAATAGTTGAGAGAGCCGGCTATATCGTCGGCACTGGAACTTTCTAAAGGCGGGGTCGGGTCATGGGAGAGGAAGACGGTTGTTTTAGTTCATCGTTTTGTAAACATGTTTTTGGCATGTTTATTTACAAAGGCAGGCCATGGCGTTGGTGAGCCGGGTGCTCCTGCCTGACGACCAGAGAAGAGGATCTGCACTCCGGGGCCTGTTCAGTTAGACTGCTATTTAACTGTGCAGATGGAAAATTCCAGCACTGCACGTGCCAGATAGAGGAGGGAAAGAATGTGAGGGAACAGGATGGTGGTTGTGCAATTTAAGATGTATTCACAAATTGTTTCACAAATGATAAAAGATTCTGAGCTAACGGTCCTCAATGAATTGGCATTACTTATACTGCCAGAAAGAACAGCTTAGGAAACGGAGCCAAAGGCAGCTGCTATTGAGGCTAAACAATGCTACTAACAAGTAACCCTTGTAGACTCATTGAGATCAGAGCCTGCCTAGATTAGAGCATTTGCATGCATTTTTATGATGCCGGCTTGAAAACAAAAATGATTAGAACTGTAATAATAAAGTACTAAATTGGGGAATTAAGGTCTCACAAATGACCACTTCTGGACACTTAGCTCTGATTTAGAATAATTTTTATGTTTAGTGTATATATTTTCATTTAAACTCTATTAAATTCTTAGTCATTTCCTGCGTTTTCCAGACAGACAATTGCATTTCTCAATCTATTTTCCCATTCTTTTTTTTGGTAATAATCATACATCCTATGCTCATTTCATATGTTATTCATCAGCTATACATTTCTGAATCACTTAAAATAATAAAGATGTTGAAAATCACTGGTGATGCTAAATTTTAAAAGTAGTATCCCTAGTATTTTGCCATAGAATAAAATAATAATTGAAGATACATATCCCTAGTTATAAATAGGAATTATCCTTTTGTTCCAACTTTGAAAAGTTTTTTTCTTATTCCTTTTTAACCAGGGAGTGTATTTAATTGCATTGAGTAACTTCTGAGATAATGAAATCTGCCTGTTGGGTTTATGTGTTATAGAAATAGATCCCCAAATATAATGTTAGCCTTGCATTCCTGGCCTAAATCCTACTTGGTCTTGGTAGATTATTTTTTAATATACCATTGAATTTAATTTTCTTGTATTTTAATTTATTTTTAATTGCAATCTTAATTGGGATTGGTTTATCATTTCCTATTTTTGCACTTTCTTGAAGGGTTTAAAAGTGCATTATTCATATATTGCTTCTGGTATAACTAAAGGCCAAAATCAAAGCCCCAGTTTATTTCTTCCTCGAATTATATAGGTCTTAAGGTCATCTAATGTTCAGCAAATTCGACTTTGGGAAATAGAAAAGCGTGCCTTCTGCTCGGATGAGTCTGTACTGTATGTGCCATGGGGACCCCAGGACTGTCCTGGGTTCTATCAGGCAGATGATCCCCACTTTCCTGTCCCCTCATTCAAATGTGCTGACCTGTGTTTGCTCGATTCTGATTCGTGTTATGTTTCTGCCCTTGTGAAAGGCCCTTCTAGGAAGAATGAACAATTACAAGGCAGTTGTAAGTCAACAAAGCATAACATTTTCCAGGAGTAAAGAGGTCAGTACGCTTGGACTTCAGAGTGTGAGGCAAAGCATGGTGGGTGGCGAACCAGAGCATGCAGGGCTGCGTGGTCTAGGGCAGTGGTCAGCGAGCCATGGTTTGCTGCTCTGTTGACTAATGAGTTTGCCGACCACTGGTCTAGGGGTAATGATATTGGTCTTTATCCTATGAGACGTGGAAAGGCATTTCCTTACCAAAAAACATCAACTAACTATATTGCGGAGGAAATGGGATTCTGAATAGCAAAGAATCAGAGATTTAGAGGATAATTCAAGGTATTTATAATTCATGATTATTCATGAATGGTTGAGGAGAAGGTGAGGGTCTGTGGGAAAATTAGAGAGAATTTTCCAGATAAAATCAAGAAGATCATAAAGACAATGCAGAGAATTAAGGTGTGGTGTCTGCGTGAATTCCCAGATTCCCCACTTGTTTCAGGTGGATAGAGAGCCATAAACTGAGACAGGGAACCCTAGGATAATGCCAGATTCGGTGACAGGGAGAGATACCACGAGTTTAGTGCTATAGATGTCATATTCGAAATGACACTATGTTCGGTGTGCATGGGGGTGCGCCTTACAGGAGAGGGCCAGCCTGGAGATAAAAGAAGTACTGAGTCAGGCTGAGAAAAAAACACACAAAAACAACCCAAAACAGTACAAAACCGAACCACCTATGCCCCCTTCTTTCCAAGTGGCATGTAGATAAAAAATAACATACGTTCTAGACAAAGATACTGAATGGCTACCCACATCCAAAGTGTGATGAGCACCCTTTCAAGCACAAAACACATCTTCTTTTGTCAATAAAAATCGCTTAATGAGACAACATTTAAAATTGTAAAAGGTATACTAAGTATCCACTTTTAAAATGCTTTAAAATATCTTAACTGCCTTAAAGAAAAGCCGGTAGAGAAATATGATAAACACATTTACAGCAGCTGGGAAAGCAGATCTTAAAACACTTCTATTGGACCTGCATTAGCAGTCATTACCAAAACCCCACTAGTGAGTGCATTAGAGGACCGGAAAAAGCACGACACCCCAATAAATGTCTATATCTTGCTTATGCATTTGCACAAGTATCTTTGAAATCGTTTTACAAGAGTACTTAAAGCTGTTTTTTGTTGTTCTCTTCAATGCTGCATGTTATTGCATTTTGATATATTTGACCCAGCTATATGATGGGTGGTATGGCATTGCCAATGTTTTCAATTGTAAACAACTACTAAAAATAATTTTTGTACATACCATCGTTTTATTTATAGGATAAATACTTGAAGGTAAAATTCCCGCTGGCCAAAGGTGTAACCTGTGGAATTTTGGTCCCAGAAGCACACCGTAATTTCCTTTCCTGAACTCTATATGCCAATTGGTATATTTAAGTGTTTTTTCATAAATAATTTGCAAATTTGTTCTTAGCTTTAGTAATTGAATTATTTACTTTTTAAAATCAAATTACCATTTGTAGGTTTTGTTCCAAATTGTACTCCCAAGAGAAAGATGTAAAGTGGACTGTTTATCTGGTAAGCAAGAGTGTCCTTAAACTTCGTGACATTTGCCAATATTTTAGGTGAAAAAGCATGTTAACTACATTTAACGTGCATCACAATTAAGATTAGCAAAGCCGGGTAATGTTTAACAGTCATTTATAATTCCTGTTCTGTGAATTGTGTTTTTACTCTTTGCTTATGTTTTCTATCAGGTTATTTATTGTTTTTTTTTTATAAAGTTAATTATATGCCATAGGGATTGGAGCCTGGACTTCCTGGAATTCAGCCTGCTGTGACAAATGTCATATGAGTCCAACTTGTTTTTAAAAATATCAGCAAACAATTGTTCCCATAGCTTTTACTGAATAAAGTATTCATTTTTTGGTTAATATTTCTATCTAATACTATAGTAATACCATGCTAAGCATTGTGTTTATATATTTGCTGTAGTTATTCTCTAATCATTTCTTTTTGTTTTCAGAATTTTTTGAGTATTCTCTCTGGCATTTTGATAAATTTATCTTCCCATTTTGTGGGCTGGTTTGGATATTTTGAATCTGTTTTACTGGTTGATGCATAGCTTGAATTGTTATGTCTTTGTGGTTATGTTGCTGCACATAAGCCTTCATATAAATGGATATAATTATTACTAGAGGCCCGGTGCATGAAATTCGTGCATGGGAGGGGGGTCCCCTCAGCCCAGCCTGCATCCTCTCCAATCCAGGATCCCTCAGGGGATGTCTGACTGCCAGTTTAGGCCCGATCCCTGGGATCGGGCCTAAACTGGCAGTCAGACAATACCTCTCACAATCCTGGACCACTGACTCCTAATCGCTCACCTACCTGCCGGCCTGATCGCCCCTAACTGACCCCCCGCTGACCTGGTTGCCCCTAACTGCCTGCCACCGGCCTGGTTGACCTTCACTGCCCTCTCCCGGCCGGCCTGGTCACCCCTTACTGCCCCTCCACCCCCCTGCCAGCCTGGTCACCCCCAACTGCCCCCCCCCCCCGCCAGCCTGGTTGCCCCATGCAGCCTGCTGTTCAGTCATTTGCTCATCCCTCACTAACCCCCCTGCCGACCTGGTCACCCCACGCAGCCTGCTTGTTGTGTTTGGTCATCCCTCACTAACCCCCCTGCTGGCCTAGTCATAGGCAGCCATCTTGTGAAGGTGTGAGGGTTAATTTGCATATTACCTACTTATTATATAGGATATGATACAAAGTTGAAGTGTTATCTTTTTTTGTTTCAGAGCTAAAAGTTTAATAATTTATGTTGTCAGATTTTATATATCAAATAGTGTTTTGTAATTGTATTTTAAATGATTAAATATTTGCCTCCAGTATTTGTATGTAGCTTCGACACTTCTTTGCTCATATCCTGAAGGTTTTTCTCAATATTTCCCAATATTAGATTTCAAATGTTTGGATACATTTTGGAACACAAATAGTGTCACTTAGAAGCTCCATACTCTCAGCATATACTTAATGCCAGACTTGTTGTTCCTTCATTTGGACCATGTTGTGATAGAACTTAGTCACTGAGTTTATATTAGCATCTAAGAAGCTAATGTGAGGCTCAGGGACTTTTCGCTTGACAAGTTCTTCAGCAGAAAAGAATATGAAAAGAATATGTTAAGAAACCACAGTTTATAGTAGAAACCCACTGAGGATGCATGGAGGACTTTTCTTTCTCTTCCTGACATATGCAATTGGGTGTCATGAGACATTTATAAAGTGGGAGAACTGAGATTATTTAGCAAATAAAAATGAATAAATGCAAAGATAAAATGACGTATAATAGATGGAAATGCATTGTGTTCTAACAATCATTAACTGCTCCAAACTAGCTCCATAAAACTTAGATTTGGAAACTGTAGGTCTTGGGTCTGGCATGTCGTTAATTTACACCCCTTCTCTGTAGATGAACATGCTTCTCCATGTAATGTGCCGTTCATCAATTTGATTAGCAATTTCGGTGCAAAATCTAACAACTTAATCATGTTGCTGGGAGAAAAGCAACACCAGAGCTGATCCGACCAGGAGCAGGAGTGGGCGCTGCTGCTGGATATTTCAGGGGCTGCAGGCAGGACCGAGACTCCCCCACGGCGTCCACACCACTCACAGGTGGGAACGCCTGGACTTCACACTCCTCAGCATCTCCATGACGTCAGGACTCGTCTTCAGAAGCCCACTACCATTAATCCCCAGTGCCATGACTTGGACATCTGCAAGCCAGCAGGAGGAGCTCTGTGGGTTCGCTCCCCCGTGAAATAGTGAATTGTATACACGTGTATGCAAACAACAACAGCAGCCAAACAACAACCCTGAATCATTTAAAACATCTGGAAATGGTCCTAGAAGCAACTGGCAAATAAAGAACCATCTATTAAGAATTCTAAACATTTGCCAAGAAAGATAAACGTTTATGGCATTTGAGCCAAGATTGCTCCCTCCCTCATCCCTCCAAACTCAGGAAGTGCGATCCCACTACAGACTGCCACCTCCCAGCCACTGGGCTCTCTTCCCAAGAAGAAAAGACCTTCCATGTTTCTCATCCTGCCTCCCCCTGTAGTGAGGCTGAGTCCCCGGCAGTGCGGCTGAGAGATGGGAGTCCCTTCTGCCCGTCACCCTGATGGGACGACCTTGGGTGCAGAACGTTTAACATACCCATCGCGTTCCCCTGGCTCCTAAGACAGTGAATCTTATGCCAGAAAGGACATGCCAAGGGGGCCTCAGGCTGCTTGAAACTCCTCCAGCAGGTTATCAAGTTCCTGGAGCCAGGTCACTCAGAGGGGAGCAGCCACTGCCCCGCTCCCAGCTCCAGAGCCGGGTTGGTGCTGAGATATTCCTGCCAGGAGAAGGCAGCCACAGAGCCCACAGCTCCACGTACTCATGAAGGAAGGACTTTATTGAAACAAGAAGAACTTCCAACCAGAAGGTGTCCTGGAGGAGAGAGAGGAGGCCGTCAAAGGCCCTGGGGAGGAGATATATGGCCATAAGTCGTATCTTATGACTTCCCCAACAACTTAAAACAGCTCTCTTTGGTCTATCTGTTTTTTGAATTTTAATTGATTTGGAGTATTATTATAATTATATACCTTATTTTTCTTATTCTGAAATATAATTTTGATAATTGTATGTTTGAGAAATAATTTTATATAACTTTACTTTAGGTGTGAATCTTACAAATATCATGCATTTGAATTCTGTTACTTTTAAAAATGAAAACCCAAAAATTTTCTCTTCCTTTTTTTTAGAATTTTTTTCATTAAAATGTCTTTGTGACAGAAAATTCAAGAATCAGGATTTTTTATTTCCCACTGTTTTAGTCATTGTTGATTATTTTCTTTGTTTTGAAGACTATTTTTTTTTAACATACTGGTTGTTACAGGTATTTTTTTCAAAATCTTTTTAACAGCTTTATTTTCCCCCTGATTTTAATTATCAGGTGGGTTTTTCCCCAGTGAAATAAAAGCATTCCAGGTATTTCTCTCTTTCCCTCAACTAAGTTTTATTAATAGATTCTCGTCTCACTTCTGAGGAACGGGTGCTCCTCCCAGACCTCTCCAGCCCCGCTTGGCAGGTGTGCTCGCT
Organism: Cnephaeus nilssonii; assembly: GCF_951640355.1. Lineage (NCBI taxonomy): Eukaryota > Metazoa > Chordata > Mammalia > Chiroptera > Vespertilionidae > Cnephaeus > Cnephaeus nilssonii. Next base: position 2,119,599 of record NC_137083.1, read on the forward strand.
GCTCGCCTTCTGATGTTCCCTGGCTGCTCCTGTGACATGAGTGAGTGGAATGGAAATTTTTACCCAGATGTCAGTTTGAGCCTGAAGTGATTAGTTTTGAGGCACAGCCTTGGCTCTGCGCTAGCTCCCTAGTTAAGGACACACTGCTCCTCACAGCAGCTGGGAAGACTCATCCAGTCCTGGAAATGAGCCTCCTTCTGCCTTTCCCATCCATCCTGTGGCCAAGCCTCCGGGCAGCAGGAGAGAACTGGGACGGGGTTTTGCAACCCTGTTTTGTTTTGTTTTCCAAACAGAATTACGTATTTTTGTAGTAACAAGTGGAGTTGTAAAACACAACCTGTTTTTCATCCTCAAAATGGATGGGGAGAGGGAATTGGAAAGGGATTGGTGTTTGGTGCGATTTGCATATTTTAGGAAGATGCTTTACATTTGCATGTTTTCCCTCCTATAGGGTTGTGTTCACACAGAGTTGCTGCCCAGTGTTGAGAGGAGGTGGAGGGGGTCCATGGAGCGAGAGCAAGTCACAGGTAAAACCATTCTCCCCATAATGCCTCAGAACGTTCCTGGTGAGCAGGGGGCTTGGGAGGAAACAAAAGCAAAAACATTGCTATATGCAAAGTGTCTCAAATTATTATTCTGATTGTATAAGCGGAGAAATTGGACCGAAGGGTCGGATAGAGTGCTTGCATAGTCAGTGATGATGAATTCAAATTTGGATTTATCTGATTCTGACGCTCCTGACTTTGGCATTGTTCCCAAAACACCTCCTTCCTTTGAGTCCCTGCGAGTGGCCCCATCCTCCTGCTTCCCATCTCTGTCCTTCCAAAAAATGGAAGGTTTTCACCCAGTTACTAACGTTGTTAATGATAAAGTCTTCAGAATCCAAGTGCATCCCTCTTGTGATTCTTCATGGGAATTCAGTTATCAATAGAAATCTAGTTCACAACTGTTGCCCAAATGTATTTCTAATAACGCATTAAAAGTACATTTGGAAACAAGCTGTGTAAATTCTCTAAAATCCAGATACCACCAGAAGGACTTACCATAAATATATTCGATGATTATTACTAAATTCTCACAATGTGGGAAGCCATATGGAAAATGCAAAAATGAATGTGTGGAGTATCAAACACCTGTGATTTCTTCATGGTCCCAGGTTGATGCGATCATGACTGTAGTTATAGAAGAGGCGCATTATGATTATTTTTAAGAAGAGACAAGTCCTGTTTCCAGTCAATAGGAAGAGGCCCTATTTCTCCTTGATCCTTTTCTCAAAACTAAACATCCCTGAACATAACACAACAAACAGACACAGACAGGTAGGAAGAGAGGGGGCTGCTTAGGGGGCTCAGGATTGGAGGGACGATGCCAAGGTGTGTTTACTAGATTATTTTATTTTATTTTATTTTATTATTTTATTTTTTGCCAATCTCTCCAGCAAGCCTGAAGTCAGTGTGGGAGAGAATCCACAAAAGCAAGGACACTAGGGGTGGTGCACTGGGAACCGTCACCTTAACGACCTCCTGTAGGAGAAACGAGGTGACATGCAGAGGTGTGATTCTTGGCCATACGAGGAAACGTATTATCTACAAGAAGCCATGGAAAACAAGAACACTACCCCAACTTCCCAGAGATACTAGGACTGTAAAAGGGGGAAAATCTATCTATATATATAAAAGCCTAAGCGACCATCCGACTGTTCGACTGTCTGACTGGTAGCTATGACGTGCAATGACCACCAGGGGGCAGATGCTCAATGCAGGAGCTGCCGAGCTGCAGTGACTCGGCAGCTTCAGTTCTCAGGTGACGCACCCGGAACCAGAGAGGAGGGAGCCCAATTCCAGAGTGCATCACCCGAGAACCACCCTCTCGCAATCCAGAACCCCTTGGGGGATGTTGGAGAGCTGGTTTCGGCCTGATCCCCACAGACCAGGCCGAGGGACCCCACCGGTGCACGAATCCATGCACCCAGCCTCTAGTATAAAATAAAACAAAATAAATATAAAGGGAAATATACTGAAGAAGCGTCATGCTTAAGGTATACTCAAGTTTCTGCAAAGTTGAGGAGGTGGGAATTTCCATCAACCTGTCATAACTGATGGAGAGTTATAGTAAATGCTCATTATGACAAACATACATTTTTTAAAAATTATAATAATAAATAAGAAAGTAAGTGGTGAATTTTTGAATTCCTGTGTGTGGAGTTTGAGGACAGTAAAAAACAAACTCAAGCCAGAAGTTAGAAGACAATAAGACTTTAACCAATAATTAATGCAATAGCCTTTGGATGGAGTTCCACCTGAAAAGTTAATTTAATGTGGGTTAAATATGAGTTTTGACATTAAAAAGAACTGCAGTTCAAAGACCATTAATAACAACTATAATAAATGACAGTGTCTTCAGGGAGGAAGTATTCAATGAAGTGTCACAGAGGCCAACAGAATACCTGATATCCAATAACTTCTTAATTAATTATATGATGAAAGGAATAGGCCTCAAATAAATGAAATTCTCTGTTGATAAGCAATGAGGGATGGTGACAACATTAGTAAAGATGCCAAGTGCAAACTGACCTAAAGAAATGAGGAGATTAAGCACATTTTGCAAAGAAGTCCTTGCTTTCATGATGGACAAAATTAGGAAAAGAAGATATTAGGATATGTAGGAATTTGAAAAATCGGTGCAATTTTTTTATGACATATATTTGTATATTAAATTAAAAGGAAAAGGAGTGCAATTAAATTTGTTATCAAATGACAAAACTGAACTAAGTATACCTAGATAGATGGTCTCAGCATAGTGTGCATATCAGGTAATGTGTATACCTATACTTACATCTAAATGTAATATTTAGGACTGTAACAACTTAGCAAAGTGCTGACATTTTTCATTTTGCATAAAATCCATTGAGCATAGAGGGAGTTGGAGCCCATGGGGCCTCCAGTCCTGCAGTGATGCCTGTGCAGCCAAGGGCCTGGGTAGGTGGTTCCGTGGCCCCACTCAACAGGTGACTGCTGGTGGGCAGACATGGCACTGCATCTTCCCCAGACTTTTTTCACAACTTGGGCAAGAAGGCAGAGTCTTACAACTGACAATGGCAATAAGGAGATATTGGTCATTCTGTTATACTAAGAAATACATAATTTGTATGTATTTATTTCAGAATGGAATGTGTTAGCATTATGCCCATTTTACAGACACTACCTTGAAATTTGCAGTGTAGTGACAGCTTCCCTTGAATATTGGTCAATGCTCATCGCTTTCTAATTCTAAAGCTGTGCTCTTTTCATGACTCAGCAATCCCTCAACCTACAACACTGCACCAAATGTTTCAACAAGGAGAGAAATAAATTATATTTAGACATTACATCATTGACTGAGATTCCTACATTGAATCAAGTACATTCCATGCTGTTCTTTTATAGACAAACTATACAAGAAATATGACCTGTATTTTACACGGAGACTACAGCGATAACACTCTGATGAGGTGTGAGTTTGAGACAGAGCTGGGCCTATGTTAGTGCTGTGTCTACATTAAATCAAAAATATATTGAAATAATATTGCTTCATTTATGATCTTCACATCCCATTTTTCAGGAGGAAAATATTGACAGACATCCCAGGGAAGCGAGAAGAGTGAAGTAACACACTGAACTCATTGCAAACTGACTGAGCAGGAAAATGATTCTTCCTGGGGCTGGGTATTTTTTGTATAGATGGCTGTCCATCGTATGCCTCTTTCATTGGGAACACATAAAGCATACTAATGTTTCTGGAGTAAGGTGATTTTATGGGATTAGGACTCCAAGGTTCAGACGGTAATGACGTGAAGTGGTCAGGGACTCAGGAAGGGGATCTTGGCAAGGCCTCCAAGGGAAAGAGGTCAGAAACAGGGCATGACCCAACCTACAGGGCATGGGGCTTGACTTATCCTTAATCATGCTCAGACCCCGCCTCAGAGGAAATCCCTGAATATTGAGGATATTCAGGAGAATACCCTTATTATTTTTGCCCCCTTGGCATCCATGAAAGAAGGCAGAGCCAAGAAAATATGGCATCGTTCTCAGAGAGATTGGTGCAAGACCTTGGTGGGGACAAGACACAGTATCTGAGCTCCTCTTCTTTTGATTACAAGGCTCTCTCCTTGATGTTGCACATGGAGCCTGATATGTACTTGTAAAATACCTAGAATACAGTATACCCTGAATGAGAGGCATTCCGAGGAAGGTGAATGAATTGGCTCTTTCCATTTTGTTCTCACTCCCCACCTTTTTTTTTTTTCTAGAACAAAATGAAGGTAAGCGTGTGTCACGATATGATGAACGAGGAGAGAGGTTTTATCCTTAATATGTAATTTAATGCTTTGTTAGGATCCAAAAATATAATTTAGCTGATGAGAACTAGAATTCAAAATGCATTACACAAACAAATCATAAATCACAGAATACTGAGAGAGGAAAATTGATTAATCAATCTGTTGTTGAAAATAACAAACAAACTCCTTCAAAAAGCATCTCTAAAGTTCCAACGGGGGAAAAATTGTGATTAATGCATTGTGCGCACCCACTCGATTTTAAGAAAAGATAGAAATGAAGGCTTTCTTGATAAATGAAGACAATTGAGAAGAGAATGGAAGTGAAATGCAAAGACACTAAAAAGATGGGTTTCTTAGTCTTGTGGTCAACCTATTGGGCATGGCTCTCCTCTCGTGGAACGAGGAGAAAGGCAAGGCTCATTACTCCTGGTGCTTATGCATCTGGCTTAGGGGTTCACTGAAGAGAATGTATGAGGCAGATCCCCACTTTATCTCCAGGTGTAGTACCTTGGGTACCTGATGTCCCTTGCTTGATGTTCTTGTCATTGATACTTTATCTTATGGTCAATGCCACAGGGATCATGTTAAATCTCTAGGTTATAAATGATTTTTATAAAAGAGCAGGAGGCACCCTTTAAAAGTGCATGAGATCCTTGAGAAGAAGATTCTGTGGGATCACCATTGACACCTGGCTCGTTCTGTCAGGACTTCAAGGTCTGGAGCTGTGACCCAAGAGGGTTGTCTATTTCTGTGGAAGGTGCTATTTCCTAGAACACAGGTGTTCAAAGATAAGCAAGGCGAGTCAGAACATTAGCAATATTGGGAAAAATACCTCAATCACAAAATACATTTTTAAAAAAGATACCACTGCATTAACCACATCATAAAATGAGTGGCTGCATTGCAAGCCTTCCCTTGGCCAGCACCTGGCAGTGGTGGTTGACCACCAGCCTTCCGCCAGGACCTATGTTGAATGACCGAGGGTGGATTCCCAGGACACATCCCATAAATCCACTCCATGGAACCATCGCATGTTGCTAAAATAACTGCACGTAATCAACTCAAACCGAAGTTGCACATGTCATTCATGAGGCAAATCTGGAAGAGAGGATGTCTCGGGGACGTGCCAGGACTCCATGCATCAAACAGCAATGGTGAAGAGTGAAGTCAATGTCGAGGATGCTGGGGGGATGCAGGAGGGCTGAGCGCTTCCGTTATGCATGGAAATGATCTGCTGCAGCCTGGCTCACAGCCTCTCCTTTATCTGGAGAAACCGAGTCACAAATCAGGTGGTTAGCAACGACGATCTCCATTGCTTGGCCACGAGTTCCTCCCGCAGGAAAGGCTTTGCATCATTCATGACGTAGCGTGGGTTCATTCATTCTCTTGCTCTCGTTTCTGTCAGATCTACTGCATTCAGCATGCCAGCCCTGGTCGTGTTGGCAAAGAGTAGATGGCAGTGCTCACCTTTCGCTCCCTTAATTCAAGGGTCAGTGGTCTGCGTGCACTAAATACTCTCTCCCACTATGTAGACAGGGCTTCCATCTTTACCCACTTGTCAAGTGTCCTGGATTCCTAAAAGAATATCTTTAGTGTGGGAGCCCGCTGGCTCTTCTCACCCAGCATGTGACAGTGCAGGGAATATGACAGTGTAATCTCAGGAAACACTGTGGGTTCATCAGAAAACGTCTGGGAGAAGTTCCCTAGATGGGACAGGAAGCAATGTAGGGTGTGTTGTCATCTTACTGTCATTACAAGGCACTGCTGCAGTTGAGACCCATTTAAGAGGGACTTTCGATGACAGAGAGATGCCCCAAGGCAGTGTCTATGCCCCTCACATGCCAGAAGTTATCATCCTGAAGGGAAAAGTCACCCTAAAAAGGTCCAACGGGGATTTGGAGAATGGAGACTTTTGACGATTTTTGGGGACTGGAAAAACACCAGTTGTTCCTTTGCTAAGGAGGTTCCTTCCTCAGCAGTTACCTGGAACTGGGTCGGGAAGGAGCCCAGCATTAAAATTCAAAAGCTTCTCCAGCTGTGCACCCCTTCAGCGAGCCTGTTCATTTTTAGGATTCTTAGTGTCCCGCTGGAGATATTGATGTTGGAATCTCACTGGGGAGAGTTACGAAGGTGAGCTGAGGCCCAGTGTGCTGAGGTTCACATGTGATACCCCGGGACCCCTGCCTGCCTGCTCCCTCTCTCACTCCTAGCATAGAATTCCCAGCCAGCTCAAGCCCACCAACCTTCAGCTACACACACACACACACACACACACACACACACACACACACACACACACGAGCATGGAGTCCTGGCTAGTCCCTGCAGCCTGCTTTGCTCATTTTGATTTACAGACCATATGAGAGCCTTTGCCCATTCCACTTACAGAACATAAATATGTCTTAACCTCACAGTACCCACAGATAGCATTTTCTCTTACCCTCTCACATCAAAGCTTTCCCTGAGGCACCGCCACACGGTTTGGTGGTTTCATCCGAAGAAAACAAAAGTCAGTAATACTGACCCTGCATTTGAATCCCCATCAACCCCTCAACTGGGGAAATAATTTTCTCACCTTTACTCGCCTCAAGTTAGAGTGCAGCATTGAATCCAAGTTGGACTGTCTGTGGCCGTAAAATTTCTCCATATCTGTAGGGAAGTCAAGTGGCATGAAAACACTTCAGTAGCTGGCTCTCCAGTCTCTGATTTAACTTGTACTTAAGTTTAGCTTCTTCAGTATCTTCTTAAGGTGAAGTAGTTCAGCAGGAGCCAAATAAAAGTGGAGTGCCTCTTCTCATCGAGGTGTGAGAGCCTCTCGTCTCCATTTCCTTTCCTAGGTCCTTCTTTCCTCCTGGGTCTTAATTATTATTATTATTTTTTATTTGGATCCCTAAGGAGATCAGAGCACATGCACAGGTGCCAAGTTCTCCCCGATGAAGAATTCGCTCTGCCTTTCACCACCACATTATAAATGAGAGGAGAGGGCAGGTGCTGAACACGCATTCTATACCTAGCTTCTGCGGTGTCGGGTGAATAATAGACTTTTTCCCAAGGGTCACTGAAATCTGCTGGGGAGGTGAAATATCAGCAGCATCAGAGGAACGCGTATTAGCCAGACACTGTTTTAAGTGCTGCGCTTCTAACAGCTTATCGCATCATGGCGGCCATCTTAGAAAGCAGACACTATCATTACCTCTTCCACAGAGGTGGACAGTGAAACACACGGGCGTAGGTACCTGATCTAAGATAACCAGGTTAGCAAGAGGCGGAACTGGAATAAGAATGCAGGGGTCAGATTCCAGAACCTGACTCTTAGCCACTATGGTCAACTAACTGTGTCTCCAAGAGCAATTACCGTATTTTTCAGCGTATAAGACGACTTTTTAACCCAGGAAAATCTTCTATATGCCCAGTCGTCTTATACGCCGGAAAATACGGTAGTGTCTGTACAGAAGCGTCCACCGTCCTGACAGTAGGTTACATGGAAGGGGCATGGCAGTGCTCCTCTGCAGGGCACGGCTGCTGCCCGTGTGGCATGGGGAAGGTATCAGGGTTGGTGTTCTCCACCAAGTCCGTCTTTCCTAACAATTCCCCTGGAGCTAATGGAGAGCAGGTCCCTGCGATTTTCTGAATTCTCCCCCCTCCAAGCGTTTGCTGCAGGAGATCACAGGCAGGTCCTTCACCTTCACCTGTGACCCGCCTTTGCCTGCAGCTGAGATGCTTTCTCTCTTTCATGCCTCTTTTCTAACCCCTTCTCGGGTGACCATGTCTCTCTCTTCTCCACTGTAGCTAACCTTCTTGACATCATTAAATCAATTTACCTTGAGCCGATAGGCATTTTAACAGAAGTCAGGTTTGTGTAGAAGGCATTGAAATAAGGGTAGCAACATTTAAGTTTAATCATCTGTTTAATGGAACACTTCCCTAGGGTCCAGGGAACTGTCAGTGACATTAAAGACTGTTTAACTGCTTAAGGACCATTAATCTGGGTGGTAACACATCCTGGATTTCAGGGGCAGACTAAATGAAGTTAGAGTTGCATTGTGAGGGGATACTTGCCATATTGACTTGAAGGGAATACAAGGAGATAAAAGCAAAGAATCACGTAGTCCAGATAACTAGGAAAACAAGGAGAAATAGTTGGCCGGGAGGGATGGCCAAATGCACGCAGACAGGAAAAGCAGACTACTTGCAGACCCTTTTCTTTAAACAAACATTTGCAAAACATGGATTTCCTCTGTCCCAGGACCTTACAAGCTTGGCTCCGAAGGAAAGCTGATGTGCCCATGGATGTCCACAGGTGTTTATTCAGTCTTACTTTTAGCGTCCCTCTTCACATGCAGCTAGGTACCAAACTGCTTGCAAATACCACCATTTCTCTGGATAGGTTCTTGTTCCATGGGGTCCAGCTCTGCCTTCCTCCCTTGTTTCAGGTAGGATGCACATTGTCATCTTCAGATCTCTCCCCAGCTTCTATTTCCAGCCTGTGGATTGCCTTTGTTCTTGCGGACTAAGAGGCACAGGTTGTGTCTTTGATAATATGCTCGCATCGCTAAGGGGGAAATAAGTGCAGCGATGAAAACTTCAGGCCAAGAAAAGGGAGAAAAAAAATAGCCAAGCCAATGGAAAGCATCTGATGGATGTCACAGCGGGAAGGGAAACTTATTCCCAGGGGACACTGCCCTGCTCACAGTGAGTCCACGCAGAGACCTCACAAATGTCTCAGGATAAAATCCTCATGACACTTCAGGCCAGCATAGAGGCAGGCAAGGACAACTGTGTCTCAAAGAGTCAGGTAGACCAGAAGGAAGAGCCAAAGATCAGACAGGGCATGTTACCAAGCATTGTCTGATGATTGTGTTGACCTATATGTTTGAGAAAGAGTTTGGGCCATCATTCATAATATTCTGTAATTTAGACAAAAATCTGTAATGAGAGGTTGAAGCATTTCTGGTCTTTCCCTAAGAATAGGTTTCCAACCATTCTGGAGAAATGGGAATTCAAAATATGAATTAAGTTTAATATTAGAAAAATAAAATCAGGTGTTTTTACGTCCAAGTTGTCAATAGAATTTCACACCTACTATATACAGAAACACTCAAAGAAATGCATTTGACTATTAATTCCACCACCCAAAGCTAACCACTGTTAAGACATTTATATGCTTCTTTCCTGTTACTTTCCTTAGACATATAACTTCTGTGTTACCAGTAAAAACAAACAAACAAACAAACAAACAAACAAACAAACAAACAAAAAACCCAAAACACAGCAGCGCTGAATATTAGTTACCTCTGTGAAGCCCCTTAGGGGGCTACCAGTGTATGTCTTCATGGGTACATATCTAACCACACACCTCACACCTATGTGGCTACAGTGCATGTTCTGAAAAGACAGAGAAGAACAAAATGGAGATGAGTTAGTTGGCATTTCTGGTTCATATTGGAGAGTAAAAGTGAGGGATATCAATGTATCAAAGGACCGTGGTTCCATTAAAGATCTTAACAGATAAGAAACTCCCATTGTCAGGCAATTTTCAAGAAAATTTCAGGAAGTTACTATCTAGTATATAATTTTATCTGTGTTTGAATTTTGCTTCATGCAAACTCATGTAACACATTCCTTAGAGGTCCTCTCGGTGCTATAACTTGTATAGGTTGTGCTTTTGGGAAATCTCCAGGTAAGGGTGGATCACACCTCAGAGAAAGAACAGCTGGTGCCAGGATTCAGGCAACAGGAAAAACACCCCCAATGGGTCATGTCGGCTGCTCGCCCACTGATCACCGCATTTTCTCCTTTTCTTTGCTAAGATGACCAAAGTTGGATCTTTAATTTATGCCTCAATCATCTTATCTAGGTGTGACCTCAGTTGAGTCAAGGAGATTCCTACTAATTATATTATTAGCTCAGAAGTTGAGCCAATTCTATTCATTTAGAAGTGAGGGGAGGTTTGCTAGAAGCTTCTAAAAAAGGTCAGAGTGACAGGGAGTCAACCTTCCTCTCCTCCTGAGTATCAAAAAGGAAAAGTGTCTGCCCAGGTGCTCCTGGCATCCATTTCCTGTCCATAAGAGACCAGGTTTATGCTAAATCTGACCGTCCACAGCAGAGGAGGAAGTGCCAAATACCCGCTTCTCCAAGGACCCTGGCGCCATGCCCCTGTGTACTGGAGTCTTCTCTTGACCCCTCCCCCCCCTGTATACCTGGCACCTCCTTCGCCCCCCCCCCCCCCCCAATCTGGCTGCCCCACCTTTTTCATAATGAAGAAAAGACAGAACCTCCTCCCATAGTCACGGAAGCCCCTTTGGAGTAAAACATAAGGAGAGCTACACAGCTCCTCTCACTTATTTCCATGAATAAAGGCAGAACTCTGAGCCACTACCGAAGACTTCCCAAATCCAGACCAATCGGTCATTGATCCTGCCTCTCCCAGGGGTAGCCACCTCAGGGCGCGGTGTGGCTTTCTGCCTACCTGGGACACACAGTCAGTTCTTTGTTTTGTTGACAAGAGGGACTGATTCTTGAAGCTGATAACCCTCTTGAGCCCATGCACTTGTTTTATACTGCCAGAAACATGTGTGTTTCTCAGGGCTGAAACCTGGCAAGATATTTGAAAAGACTTAATAACATTTTGGATCAGAAATTTGGTAAAGGCAGAAGGTGGAGATAAGGAGCCTTAGAAGAATTTTCAAGGCCTTCTCCCCAAAGCTAAAATGAGAGCAGGTACCCAGATGGACAAAAAGCAAATCAGAGGTGATATAGTTGGACAGGTAGGTCAACCTATGAAGTTGCTTAAAGTATACCCATTTCTTTCAGGACTTGAGAGCAACTGTCTTATCTTACCAGGAATGCGGCTCTAAAAGTAGTTTAAAGTCCACTTGGCATCACCATCCCCATTTCCGAAGAATGAAGAAAAACACAAGAAATGAGGTGTTTTGTTTTGTTTTTAAGTATGAACTACTGCTTTGGCTCCAACACCCCTTGACAAGAACGCATATAAATCTTAATTGTCTCCTCCATAAATATTAGTAAGAGAAAGCCATACCATTGGAGTAGATAACTTTAACTTATCACCCCACCCATCTCACGGTTAAAAATGTAAAACACAGACGGGGAGGTTTCTGTTTGCTCTCTCTGTACTTACGTGTGCTGTGTGGCGCTTCCACCCTGGGCGGCCTTGCTCATTTGTAGAGAGCTCCAGTTAGCTGGCCTAAAAACTAAGCGCTTAGCTAAAAATTCTCAAAAATCTAATGGAAACGGACCCGAATGCTTTTCCAGATCCCGCCATCTGGGAAGATATTTGACACGAAAGCTGGCGAGAGGCGGCTCTGTTAAATAGGCATCTTTAGAGTTATTATCATCTATTTCATCCCGGGCCATTCCAGGGGACTCGGCATTAAATACCTCAGACAGAGGATGTGCTTTCAGGAAGGTTATATTTAAAAGCAGTAATCATGTAAAGATAAAATATGTGGCTTCGCAGTGGTTGGCATACTCATGAAGGAAACTAAACCAGGGAAGGGGGGCGCCTACGGGAGGGTGTCATGAGAGGTCACCATGTAGCAGTGAAGGGTCAGTCAGAAGTGGTATCTGAATACAGACAGAAGCAGGGAGAGTACAAACCAGGAAGCCCTCAGAGCAGAGCTGCAGGAGCTGCAGGCGGAGAGAAGAGCTAATGCAAACGCCCCCAGGAAAGAGCAGGCCTGCTGTGCTCACAGGGGGAGACGGTGAACCTGGAACACAGAGCACAGGGAAGCGTGTGCTCGTACACACACACACACACACACACACACACACACACACACACACACGGTCAGAGAGAGTTGGGGAAGGGGCCGCACACTACAAAGGGTCTGCAGGACCTAGAAAACAATGATCATGCCTTTGGCCATTTGAATCAAGGGAAATGGAGACTGCGGTGGGGGTGGGGATGGAGCTTATTTCGTGGGGATCTCAGCCCATCAGCAGTGATGTGATGGGCTAGGAAAGCCTGGCACTCAGATCCGTACTCCTCACGGCCAGTGCCCACGGCCATCCCCATGGCGGTCCCCAATGCTGTGGCTGGCCTGGCCACTGTGGGTCTTATTATGAGAGCAGGATGCACCTCAGCAACCCCCATCGGGGAACTCTGACCAAACAGGGTTTCTTTCTCACAAGTCCTGCCTCTGAAACGGATGCCCTGGCAATCGAAGCTTCATGTCCGCCACTTACACAACCACGCAAAGCCAGTGTCTTGGTCTATTGTTTTCAGAAATGGTCACGTGCTCCCAGGTTGCTTTGCAACGTGACTCTGCAGATCTTTCCATGAGCGGACGGCCCCCCTTGCCGAGGGGCTAGCCGGGGAGGCTGTGCTCGTCGGTTCTCACTGCCCCAGTCGAGCAACATAGCCCGGCGGCTTCACAGAAATGAGCTTCTCATTGTTCTGGAGGCTGCATGTCCAACATCACACATATGTGATACAGTGTATGTATACACACACATGCACACACATGCACAACACAGACATGGTTTTCTAACTTGAATGATACCATGACCTAAAATAGGTAAACTGTCCCTGTAGTGCTGATAAAGGAACAGGTCAGAGGGCTGCCCGGCCAGCCTGTGGCGGAGCTGTTGTCTTTTTCCCAACAAGGCGTGCGCCATGGAGGTCCTCCTGAACCGTAATTAGTTGCATAAGTCATTATTCACTTCACTGACTAGGAACGTCCTGTGAACGGGGATAATACATCATTAATGTACGCTGCGTTCCCTCGGAAGGGCCTGGAAGATAGTTGTCATGAAATAAAATGCACGCATGCTCTTCAGGAAGTTTAAGTTCTGCAATTCCATCTAATTTTCTTTAATAAAGTATTTTGCTACTGTTGACAAAAAGAGGCAAATTTCTGCACTTTCTACCTCGATGGGCGGCTTGTGCATGCCTACGTGCCGAGCGTGTGGTATCATATTTGTAATTTCCTTTATCTTAAAGGAGTGGCGCCAGCTTACTCGCTGTATATTTGTGATGTTCTTTGTCTGGACGGGGCTTTAAACGCCACAGGGCCCATAAATACTGCGGGCTGCTTTCCAGAGGGCATCCAATTGTCTCCAATCAAACCCAGGACATATTTAAATGTTAAGTAGATGCTATTTCTGATTACCGCGTCTGAAGGTTTTTCCTGCCTGCCACCAAACATAACAAAGTCAAACTTAATTGATTTATTCAAAGTTCAAAACAGTCCTCCTGTCTACGATTTCAAGAAGTTCATTAGCCTGGCAGCCCATTCCCGCTTACGGTCTCTGCAGCAACAGATCCGGAAACGTGTCCTTCGTTCACAGAAGAGCCGCGCAGCACAGGCGGAGGCACGAGGAATGGGGCAGTCACCCTGGGGGTGCCCATGGCCCCTCGAGAAACGGCAGTTGTCCCAGAGGCCCAACCAACGTCTCTGGCTTGCAATTCCTGAAAGTCAATCTTTACTGCTCTTGACAGGGTGATGCTGGGGTTTCTAATCATGACCTCCCTGGGGTCCACAGTGTTGCCCTGAGGACAGAGGCCAGTCGGTGCCCTGGGTGCCGGGCGTTCTTCTGTCCATACCTCCCGGATCAGCAAACAGGGTGCCAACGTTGCTGCTCCAAGCCCAGCCCCAAAGAGGGAACATTCATGGGAGCCAATCTGGATGCATATCACCTCATTCTCCCGCTCCCACCCTGGAACCCAGCCCCATAACAACCTTACTCCACAGTCAGCAGAGACGCCGCCAGCAAGACAGGCAGCAGGAGTGTCCAAGGCAGGAATGCCCTCCAGCGCGGGGATGTCCGTTCTCAGGGCTCTGGGCTGACCCTCTGGTCGGCCTCCGGTGTTCTGGCTGCTGAGTTGCACCCAGTCCTCATGGGAAAGCCATTGCTGGGGTCAAGGACCTCCTGAGCTCCTGCGGGCAGGGACACTGCTGACAGTCACGTGTTTTCTGACACTTTCATCATCAGGATGTTAGCAAACACAGGACAGCACAGATAACAAAAAGCGAAGGTGAGGACGGAAATCATTCTTAGGAGTCTCTCTTCACCTTCCTGGACCGCGGTCCACAGGGAATTGTGCCTGAGAGATATGAAGGATAGCATACACACTCCCACACCCTCAGGCAGAGTGAATATCTTTGTAAACGAACTTTTGCTAACTGTCTCCTAATATGTTTTCTTTGCATAGAGCAGTGATCGGCAAACTGCGGCTTGCTAGCCACATGCGGCTCTTTGGCCCCTTGAATGTGGCTCTTCCACAAAATACCACGGCCTGGGCCAGTCTATTTTGAAGAAGTGGCGTTAGAAGAAGTTTAAGTTTAAAAAATTTGGCTCTCAAAAGAAATTTCAATCGTTGTCCTGTTGATATTTGGCTCTGTTGACTAATGAGTTTGCCGACCACTGGCCTAGAGCATTACTCTTTTGAATCGTCTAACAATGTCTACAGTGAAGAAACTAGTTTAACTCTCATATCATTCAGTTTCCCCAAATTCCTTGAGCGCTGATGGGGAACAGAGACTGAGTCTTCCTGCACACCTACCAAGTCCCCAGGATAAGAGGAAGCCCGGGGAACCTCTAGGAATGTCACGTTGGATGCAGACATTGTCTCTGGTCAAAGGGGAGAGGAGTGTGGCCTCCCCCGCAAAGAGGCGTTGCGGGGTTCACCCACCCTTCCCCTATCAGAGGGGTCTGATTCCATTTACGACAATTTTTTTGAGCATTTTTGCTTTTTTAAAAAAACTTCCTAAAAATCGCCAAATGACAATTACTTCTCAGGGTTCTACAGAGACTTGGGAATTTTCTACAAAGACATGACTCCAACGATGCATGGTGGTCGGTCGGTAGGCGCTGGGTCGGAGGTGTGGCACGGTGCTGTCACGCGGGCCGGAGGTGGGCCAGTGGTACGGAGCACGGACTACAGGTGCCTGGATTTCCAATGCTGCTCCGAGGAGCCTGCCCTGGGCCAGCAGCGAGCGAAGCCAGCCTTCCCGGGAGCTCAGGGCACCAAGCTCGGGTCTTGGCGGCCTCACAATTTTGCCCGAGGCCAGCCCTGCCGTGGTCCCCACGGGCACACCCCAGTGAGCCTCACAGTGACACTTCTTGACAGGCCATGTGTATTGTTTCTTTCTGTTCCTGTTCTCCGGATAAATATAGGATTTTTGTTGCAAGGGATATTGATTCTTTCAAGCACCATAAATTCTCCCTAAGAAAAGAAACACATCGAAGTAAAGAAACTAGGCCTTACTTTCTCTCTGCAATCTAAAAAATAAAAACCCGTGTATTTTAGGAAAAGACAGCATAGGACACCTTCCCAGCAAGGACGGAAAGTTAGATTTGTTCTAGTTTTAAGACATAGCTTAACCATTATAGCCCAATACTAATTAAAGTCTAAGGATTCTGAACAGCTCCCTGTGTATACCTTTTGTTTTGTTCTATTAAATTTTACATTTTGGGATAAATGTTTTTCTTAAGGGATGAGATTGCAAATCCAAATGCCTCCTCCAAAAATATGTTAGAACTTTATTTCAACAGTAAAACGTGGTGTTTTCCTGGATATTAAGCAACAGGCAACTTATTTGAAAGCATATGCTGAGTACTAAAAGACTCCACATGTTAACGTGTACCAAGTCTGGCGTTTTAACCGATGTTCTCACTACTGCTGTTTAGAAAATGCATTGAAATAAAACTTGTTGTAAAAAATAAGTGAATGAATGACTGCGCCGAGCTGTTGCGGCTCCCTGAGCTCCGTTTGCGAGTGCTGTCCTTGGCGAGCTGTGCAAGCCCTCATTTCGTTACGCATTAGCCTGAGCCACCGCTGAGGCCCTGGCCGGCCCGTGGACCATCACAGGAGGCAACGGAGCCCAGGGCGGAGGGGCCAGCCCTCCTCGCAGCGAGCCAGGCGAGGTCCCCGCCCTGGTACTTGATTAACCACATGATTTGACTAAGTTTGGGAATGTGCGGGCAGGGAGAATGCAGAATACACGATACAGATCCTGTGTTGGTGCCCGGCTGGTGTTGCTCAGTGGTTGAGCATCGACCTATGAACCAGGAGGTCGTGGTTGGATTCTGGTCAGGGCACAGGCCCGGGTTGCGGGCTCGATCTCCAGAAGGGGGCGTGCAGGAGGCGGCCGACCAGCGATTCTCTCTCCTCATGGATGTTTCTATCTCTCTCTCCTTCTCCCTTCCTCTCTGACATCAATAAAAATATATATTAAATAAAAAGAGTCACACAAGACACAGGGAGCTACAGGCATTAAAACAACGTTAAACACTTCAAAAGAAGTGTTAACCCTTTCTAAACTAGATCCTAAATGCTAACCCTTTCTAAACAGCTCACTCTGCTCTGTAAGGAAAAGGGCTCATCGTCAATGTCGCGATGCTGGGCACCTGCTCCCCACGTGAGCCTGCTCCCCAGCTGTGGTCCTCCCTCTCTTCTCTCTCAGGCCCCCATGCGATGCTCACCCTCAGAGGCCTCGCTCCCTGAAAGGAGACTGACCACCAGGCGGCAGGACGTGGAGTCCGGCGCAGGCACCATTAGGTGGTCAGTCCTGCTTTTCCTTCCCTCCACAAGCTCAGGCGCAGGCCCAGGTGCTGGCAGGTGACCGTGCTTTGGCCCAAACAGTAACGTGAGGACAGACGTTAGTGCAGAGGTAACAGGGCTCTGTCTCCCAAGCAGAGCTTTCCAATCAGCGTCCTTAGCCCAGGCTGCCCCCCTGCTGGGAGGCGTGTGCCCCTGCTCTCCGGGAACTTTAGGGGGGCAGCTTCTGCCAGCAGGAGCTGGGTGCCACCTCCCTGAAGGGGGGACGCCTCTGCGGGAAGGAGGCCCTTCATTTCCCCCCTCCATTTTTTATTAAGGTATTATATGTGTACATATCTTACCATTGCCGCCCCACTCCCATACATGCCCTCACCCCCCAGTGTTTTGCGTCCATTGGTTATGCTTATATGCATGCACACAAGTCGGAAGGAGGCCTTCACATTCAGTTGGGGAGCCGGTGCTCGTTCTGGGTGGAGGGAGGTGTGACGAGGATGTGGGGAGACAGTGGAAAGTACCGCTGGAGGCTGGGGTGCTGGAGTCCCCCCCCCCCCCGTCCCCCCACGCGATCGCCCCCGCCTCTCGCAGGCCCAGCACGCCCGAGCCTGCCGGGTGCCTCACTCTGGGAGTCTGGGGATCAAAGGCGTGTGTTAGTTACTTATTTTATATCAAAGCTGAGGTCCTGCGAAGAACGTCCGCGGCCTTATTGCATCGCTGACGTGTGCTTTCACGCAGTGGAGAAATGTGCAACGTTCTATTGTATACTCTGTCCTTCACCGCAAATGCACATTCTACAGTCACACGGTGCTCAGCGTCACGTCATACATGTGCTGGGGACGCATGTCTGCGGTGAGCCATGTCCTCATGGAGCCCACACCCTGGGAGGCCAGGGGCACAGCAAAATGAGAAGGAACGGAGTTTGAGGACGAGCCCGACCGTAAGCACATGGTCTGAGAGTGGGAGAAGCGGGCGGTGTTCTCGGGGGGGGGGGGGGGGGGGGGGATGGGCAGGGCGCAGGTGCACAGAGTAACAGTCCCCTCCCAGCAGGTGAGCCTCACAGGGAGGTCATGGTCCCCCTCCACCTGCCCCCCCGCCGGAGGCTCTGCCCCAGGAGTGAGCATTCAGGCCTCACACCCGCTATTACATTAACGAGTTTGGCAAAAACCCGTTTTGCCAGTGTTCACCGTGTTTCAGCCAGAACTGGTCCCACGGCCCAGCCAGCCGGGGCCGACATTCAGGCTTCGGGGTGTAGACGAGAGCCCAAAGCGGGGTGTCCCGGGCTGCAGTGACCACGGCCGTGGAGACCTGGGTGGGTCCAGGTCAGAGGAATCCCCCGGAGCTCGCCGTGCCGTCTGTCCCGACCTCAGCCATTGGTTGGCGTCAAGTGCAAATGGCAAAGGTGGCCCGCGAGCCAGGCTGGCGCTTCTTTTTTATCCCTGAAACCGTTGGTTAAATTTATTTTCTCCTCACACTGCATATCCAGAGCCTGGCCTTCTGTAAATATTTACTAAAATGACTAACATGTGGCTCACACTTCGTGCCTGCTAAGGATGGAGTCGGGATCAGTGTTTCATGGAAATTTTTTAACACTTAAATAAAAAGCACCAAATTAATTTGAAAGAAGTTTCAATACAGATGTCCCCTTAGATATTGACAATTAACACAAGTATACTCTAAATGTAGCTAAGATTTATGTCATATGACATAGGAGTTTAAGGAATAGGTTCAGGAGCCAGGTAGTGTATTATTTTTTTTTAATCCTACATTTGCCATTAAATTTAGTAAAAATTTTAATCTTTCTGGGCCTCAAATTCCTGTAACTGTGTAATGTTGGCAATAATATATATCTTATTATTGCTTTAGTTAAGCTATACATTACATAAGGCTCCTAACCTAATATCTACTCCCTTATAAATAAATGGTAGCTATAATTACTATAATTATCATTTTTATTGTTACTATTTTATAATATTATAAATCAGAATGAATCTCAAATTCTTCTTGCCAGTAGATATACATAATTTTTGTTTAAATTTAAAGGGAAATTATTATTCACATAACATTCCATAAAATTTCATTAATGTATTAAAACTCATAAAATATTTACCTTTCCAAATTTTATGTGAATAAGATTTCAAACCCTAATTAAGAAAAGGATGGTTGGTACCTTTGGCTAGGTAAAGTTTATAAAAATAGACACAGATTCCAATGATAAGAGCAGAAATGAGAACATTATTGGCAACTCACAGGACAGATAAAAGTTTAAATTTCTTCATGCACCTAAAGCTCTTACAACCAACAGTGTAAATAGCTAAATACCAAAGAAAGGGGCAAATGGTAAAAGCAGGCATTTTTTCAGGTTTCACGGATATAAAATGACAAATACCTACTGCAAATGTAAAGTCCCTCTCTCTTAAAGAACCACATCTTCAAACTACAATGAGGCACCCTCTTCGCCAGCCCGTTGGTACCGGTCCCTTGATGGAATTCTGACGCGGTTGTCAGGGAAACCCCACAGCGAGGCTCTCTGAACTCAGAGGGCACATCTTTCTCCGGCCATTTCTCTGGCTTGCGCATTTCTGTTTGCTCTATCCCAAGATGCTTTAGATATATTGCCTTTTAAAGATTGTCTCTGGGAAGAATCCATCAGAATCACATATGCACACTGCATGACTATGTAACAGAAATATTTTCTAAAGTGCGATCCAGAGGTTGTAGCTCTCTGGGGTGAAAATTGTGGGACCTCTAAAGAAATCAAACATAAATCTGGCTTAAACCCCGAAATATAGAGACCAAGGAAATAGCAAAAACTATTAATGAAAAAGTTCCATAAATTCTGTAGAAACGACGAGATGAATGAAAGCAATAGGGCAACAGATGCAGATGGCTCCTCCGCTCCAAACAAGCAGCCGTGGGAGGCTGTTTTTAGGAGACATGACTACACCCAGCAGAGCAATTCACCAGGGGTAGCGGCTCGTGTGTTGCAGATGCCGATTAGCCAGAACCAAAAGGAATCAGAACCGGTTGGTAAGGCCATTCCGATGTGTGCTGGCTGGGGGTCAGCTCTGTCGGGACCCTGCATGGCATGGGAGATTCAACCTAGAACGATGGGCTAGATTGCACCTGACAGATGAATAGCAGGTATGCATCCCTTTAGAAAGTAACAGCCTGAGATTGCACAGAACAGGTAATGTACCTACTCAAAATAGGTAGAAAATGATAGCTAGATGTATAGGTAGGCAGATAGATGATAGATAGGTAGGAAGATAGATGATAGATAGCAATATAGATAGATGTCAATAGATAGATACAGTAGATAGATAATATAAACAGACTAGAGGCCCGGTGCAAGAAATTCGTGCACCCCGGGGGGGCAGTGGGGGTCCCTCAGCCCAGCCTGCACCCTCTCGCAATCCGGGAGCCCTTGGGGGATGTCTGCCCACTGGCTTAGGCCCACTCCAGTCACTGCTGCTGAGCTAGCCAGCCATAACCCTGGATTAAGGCTGAGCGCCACTCCCCCTGTAGAAGTGCACTGACCACTAGGGGGCGGTTCCTGCATTGAGCGTCTGCCCCCTGGTGGTCAGTGCATGTCATAGCGGCCGGTCATTCTGCTGTTTGGTTGATTTGCATATTAGCTTTTTATTATATAGGATTATATAGGATGATAGATAGATATCAATAGATAAGGTAGTTAGATAATATAAGTAGATGATGATAATATAAGTAGATGATGATGATAGATAGATAGATAGATAATCTTGGTCCTGATCACTGTTCCCAGGCTGAATGTTTTACAAGAACCATATCCATAGCAAGTCCTTGTAAATAAATAAACCAGATCAAACTCTGTATTTTCTGAAAGAGGAGATGAGTGTATATCTTTTACATTTTGTATTGCATGGTATTTCTGTATTGTATTTCTATCCAATTATTTCAAGAAAAATTACTGTATATTTTTTTGAAGTGTTTTCTCTGTTGAAGATTCATTCAATATTTTTTAAATGTATCATTCTTGGTTTATAGTTTACATTATCTTAATATTCTTTCTCTGAGTTTTATATTCCTTCTATGCAAGTCTAATTATCCCTGATATATGCTAGGTTCTAATATTTGGTAAGAACTTTACTCCTTCATTTCTATTCTTTTTATTTCAGAATATATTAAAGAGTTATGCCTTTATTTTATTAATGACCATTAGGATCTTTTTGTCAGGTGATATAAAGTATCTCATTAGGCTTTTAATTAGAAATGCACTCAATCTATAACTTAACTTGGAAAGAGCTGTCACATCTTCCTGCATCCTTTCAAGTTACAATTAGGCACATCGTGGGTTTTCATGCTAGCCAGAGGCCATAAAGAATTTCCTTATTACGGCAGTGCGCTCGGCGGCCCGGGTCTGTCTCCTGCTTCAACAGTGTTTGGGCGGAACAGACCCAGGGACGCCCCTTCTTCCAGCCTCCGACCCCTCCAGCGTCTCCCCCTTCAGAACCACCTCCGGGACCAGCCGGCACACCATTGTGTCCCATCTTAACTCCTATTGCGGGACAGCCATGAGCTCCCACATGGGTCAGAACCACCCCACCGAGGTGGAGGCCCCTCAACTGCCTGGCCTGCCTCTGTGGATCCACACCCCCCTCTCTGGGCTTCTGTTCCCACCGCGACCTGTGGCCCTGGGTCGGGGGGAGGGAGTCTTCTTTCCGAGCTGGGGGAGAAGGAGCACAGGGCGATGGCATGGAGCATCTTAAAGATGCCAACCCAGTGCGTGGCCGCCTCCTCCCAGGACAGGAGCCCGGGGTGAGGGGCTGACCCTCAGGACGCCATGGAAGCGCCTGGCCTTGGAGAGCACCCTGACCCAGCCCCTTCGGAGCTGCAGGCCCTGGTTCTCCCCGCACAGACCCTCATCGGCTCCGTGACTTCCGGCAGAACCACTTCCGGGGCGAGGAGGTGAAACTCATGGGGCAGAGGGGCCACACCTGCCTCAGCTCCGCAGGCCGCGGCCCCCAGGCTGGGCCAGTGTCTCTCCGCAAGGCTCCCGGGCAGCACAACCAGGAGCCCGTGGAGCCCCGAGCCTGGGAGGGGCCCCTCTGCACCCGCCTGGGGTCTGGCTTTTGCCTGAGCCTCTCCCCAAAACTACTAGTCATTCCTTTAAGCACCCTGGAGCCCTCTCCCATGCATTGGGCCAAATGAAACAATAAAGCTTTTTGCAGCAAAAATAAATAAATAAATAAATAAATTTTCTTACTACTGTTTAATGCTTGGATTTTCCAGGCAGGCTTACACACAGATCATGCGTTATAACAATATGGTAAGTGTTTTGTTGTTGTTGTTCCTTTATTTGTCTTAAATACTGTTTTTTCAACAAATAAGCAAACAAAAATCTCAATATAGCATGAGTCTAGAGAAGGTGCATAGAGAAG
Organism: Cnephaeus nilssonii; assembly: GCF_951640355.1. Taxonomy (NCBI): domain Eukaryota; kingdom Metazoa; phylum Chordata; class Mammalia; order Chiroptera; family Vespertilionidae; genus Cnephaeus; species Cnephaeus nilssonii. The sequence continues at coordinate 2,141,857 of NC_137083.1, forward strand.
GTGGCATATAGGAGGGGTCTTAGAGTTGAGCGAAAATAAAGAAAAGTCTTACTTCACAATTTTTTGTGAAAATGTGTGGTTTTAAAGTAAATTGCAAGTTTGGAAAGTTGTGAAAATATCAGTATACTTATATTTAAAAGTTTTAATTCACTACAAATTAGATCCTGACTAAACAGAGCCGACCAGATAGAGGAATTAGTGATTTTGAAGACAAATTTGAATAATGCCTAGAGTTTAACAGCCAAGTACCAATGTTAGTTTCCTGGTCTTAACAAATATGCAATGGTAATCCCAGAGAATATAAGGTGATGGGGGGATGGGGAAGACTAGCTGGGGGAGATACAGAAACACTCAACATTGTCTTTCCAACGTTTTTGTAAATCTAAAATTATTGCAAAATAAGTCATCATTTAAAAATAATAATGAGGACATATTATGCAAACACTTCACGCCAATACATTTGGCAACTCAAAAAATATACAAATCCCTTGCAAATCATATGGTGAGCCTCATACTGGCTTTTTATTCTTTGGTTTCCATATTTATGTATTCTTTTGTTATCATTGTTTTGTTTATCCAGATAATCACCTTTAAAGGTATAATTTAATTTTAGCAAAGGTAGGTTATAAAATTATTGTAGGGATTTAATTTTTTTATAGATTGTAATAGATTAGTAATATCCTACAGTCCCAGGCATATTCATTAGAGTCGTCCAGATACGTGAGGTGAGAACGTTCTGTGGCTCAGAGTGGGAAACTGTCCCACGTGTACACTGGAGACACAAAAGATAATGTCAAGGCCAGCACGTGGGTCACTTTGCCACCTCCTTTATTCCTTCAGCACAAAGTTGTCGAATGCCTAATGTATGCTAGACAGAGTCCCAGACGCTGAGCAGAGGGAGTAACCCTCTGGAAGCTTGTATTTCAGTGGTGGCTTGGACAATGAGCAAGCAAACAGCTGGAAGCATCGCCCAGGACCACGACGGTCCAGGGCATCAGAGCAGCATGAGAACAAGGAGCTTGCATCCCTGTGGCCAGGGTGAGAACATCAAACTCCTGTGGACGTTGAGACTCGCTGTTGACCAGCCTTCAGAAGTGGGTGCCACCGCAAGGCAAAGACTTTCCCTCTGGCTTCTCCGGGGGAACCACCTGCTGGAGAAGGCGAGCAGAGAAGTCTCTGGAAACCACCCTGAGAGCGGAGCTCCGGTGATGCTGACCGACGGAACGAGATAGAAATAATACGTGCAGCTGGGCAGAGCGCTGGCTCTGCATGGGCCGCATGCCTCCCCCTCTAACTGTCCGCATCTTTGGACACTGCCTGGGGAGCTCATGGCCGACACCTGCTCCACCCGGAACCTCGGCCCGTCCCCTCAGGTCTCAGACGCTGGTCACAAGTCAGGGTTGCAAAGAGGGGCTCGCGGGGGCCTTGCCGATGGGTCAGCAGCACACAGAGCGGCATCCACGTCTTGGGAACGGAAGGGAGAGGCTATGAAATAAGCCCGTGACCACTGCATGTGCTCAACGGCTTCATGGAGGCATTTTCATTTTCCTTTCACACAGAAATCGGTCGTCATTTTGTCATTTTAGAGTTAGGTCACTAAGCTGTTCCAACAGCCTGCATGGTCTGCTATTCTAACCATCAGGATAAATATTTCTAGGAATTGATCATTAGAGCAGATCATTTAACTCCAAAATGTTACTTTCAACCTTCATCAAAATCAGCAAAACCTGCTATGTATGTATGTATGTATGTATGTATGTATGTATGTAAAGAAACAAACTCATCCACTTATTTATCCCCTCCACAAATAAAACATAGGACCTGAAAATTCTATCATTTTAACATAAATAATGGCACACTTGACTGCCACCAGGAAATCAAGTGCAGCAAATTTCTGTTCCTACAGTGGTTCGGGAGGGACTGATCTCCCCCAGCTATGGCCTTGGGCCTATGTCCTGTGCCTATGTCCTTGTGCCTATGTCCTTGTGCCAATGTCCTTGTGCCTATGTCCTTGTGCCTATGTCCTTGTGCCTATGTCCTTGTGCCAATGTCCTGTGCCTATGTCCTTGTGCCTATGTCCTTGGGCCTATGTCCTTGTGCCTATGTCCTTGTGCCAATGTCCTTGTGCCAATGTCCTGTGCCTATGTCCTTGTGCCTATGTCCGTGACGGCAGGCGAGTCAGAAGGCCAGCTGACATGGATGGTCCAGCCGCCACTCGAGGGCAAGGGCTCTGCCCATGAGAAGCTAATGAGTCGTTATGGGGCTCAGACTCACCACCCGGCCCCAGGAGAGCTATGTTCCAACACACTGACCCCATCACTAATGACTTAGCGTCATTCCACACGCCCTGGATCTGATTGAATTTGTGACACAATAGCTGCTTTCCAACGATTGTGACATCTGATTCTCTGTAAATGAACAGGACAGCAGCACTGCAATTAAAACAGATGAACGTGCTTTTAATCGGTGCCCGGGAGGATGGGGCGGACTGATTAGAAATTGCCAATATCCTTTGTGGTGGTCTCTTTGGACAAAGCTACTTGAAGGTCCATTTTTTTCTTTTCCCAAATAATTTCAACAGTAATCCCTATTTTTTTTTAAAGTCTTTTACAGACTTTCATGTTTTGAATTTTTGTCCCGAAGTCCTTAGTAATATTTATGACATCAATGCCAACACACATTCATTGAGTTGCTCATTAGGCTACTCACTAATGGGGTGCTTTATGTAAAGATTTCTGATGCTAAGTCGGGTGAAAGCTGGAGCCCAGGGTGGAATGTAGACCCGTGTTTGCTCATGGAGGGCTTCCAGTTAACAATGCTTTTTTGATCGGGGCTGTTGAGTGTAGAGTGTTGTGTCTGCACTATTTGGTTTTGAGTTATTTAGAGTCTTCCCAGGGAGAGGAATGGAGTGGGAAGGCAAGGTGGCTCTCTCAGGCCCAGCTCCTCAGGCTTCCGCTGTGAAGAGAGAGCTGAGAAAAGGTGAGCCAGGTGTTTACACAAAGCCCTGGGAGACCCAGAAGTAGGTCATGGCTGCACCGAGACACCGCGAAAGAGACAAATTCTTCCCATTTCTGTATGGAAATTCATAAGGCGTTCACATAAGAGAAACTCAAGGAATCTGGTCCGGTCGTGCCCGGTTTCCCCCAGAGGCGTCCATTTCCTCAGGGGCACCAACCTTCGCTGCAGATTCTGACCCTGACACATCAGTCACTGCGGGCAGCGGCGGACACTGCCTTTGTGTGGCTGAAGGACAGAGAATATCGAAGGCGGCACGAATGAGAGAACGTGAAAAGAAGTTAATGGCTCGGATGACACACCCTTGTCCGTTCCAAGAAATAACGTAGCAACAGTTGAAGGTCCTCAGGGGTTCTGGGGGCAGAAGCGTGTGAGTAGAGAAAACAGGATTTCCTATAAATGCTGTAGCCAATGGCATTAATGGTGAAAAGTTAAGAGCATTCTTAAAACTTAGCTTTTAAGAATAAAGCTTAGCCTTGCTGGGTCAGTGTATCTCTCCATACCCATATCTACCTGTCTCTCTATTATCTTCCTACCTGCCTTCACCTGGGTCAAGATAGAGACTCTTTCCCTAGCACTAATGGTCTTTAATCAGGAAAGAGGGTCAGTCTTGTCTTTGTTATTTCCTCTTGGCCAAAAGGGGGAGTTTTGTGAACACTTAAAAGGCACCTTGACGTCAATATGAATATACTGTGATTTATTGATTTTTCTTAGATATTTTAATAATCGGTTCTCATTCTTATGGGTAATTTAATTTTAATACCCATTCTTATGGGTAATTTTAATACCCATTCTTATGGGTAATTTTAATTTTAACAGGGTTTTATATCCTGTTTAGTAAAATTTTTTTTCTATTTCTAGTTTACAAAGTCATCATATTGCATCTTTTTCTAGAGGAATTACATTTTTACCTTCAAGCCTTTGGTCCATCTCTAATTTTTTTTGTGTCTGAATGGTTTAAAATGGGCTTTTTCACAATGGCAAGAACAATGCAAATGCATGTTCATTAATGTTAAAATTTGGTAATATTTTTTGCTTTGCACATTGAAATGCTGAGCAAGAGTGCAAATTGATGAATCACGAAAAGCATCAATGAATAAATGTGGTAAGTACAGCACTGAGCAAAAAACGCCAGTCACAGAATAACACCCACATTATGGTTTCATTTATATGAAATTTTAAAGCAGGCAAACTGAGCAATGTATTTAGAAGTACAGAAGTAATTTAAAAAATCAAGGAAATAGTTCTCATGGATTTCAGGAAAGTGAGATCCCTGGGAAGGCGAAAGGCCAGCAATAGCAGAGTGTAGTATGGAAGTCGATGAAGAGGCTGATCATAATGGATTTCTCAAAGTGGGTGGCCGGCTGTTTTCCTCTTAATCAAATAAATTTACACTTTTTCTTCATATAGGCTACCTGTAATAATAAACAGGATTTTTTTTTTTTTTACAGCAAAAACACAAAGTGGGAAAACTTCAGAGACGTAAGTGGACAAACAGTGGAATGATACTTGAAGTTGATATGAAAAATACATCTTGGGGATTCATTTTGTTTTTTTGTTTTCAGCATCTGAAAAAATGCATTGGACTTATGCATCAGTAGAATAACTATTTTTCCCCATTTATTCCATAAATAGTGCAAGTAAGAAATATCTAAATGTGCAGATCCGTTTTGTGGCAATGTGTAGCAGCTGAACAATTAACAGGTTTGCAATAATTAAAATGGTCCCTCATTGCTATGGAAGTCCTCAGGGCAAGCCTCCTTCTTGCAAGATCAGAAGCCCCGCCCACCGGCGCTGAGGTGGAATTCTCTGAGCCTCTGGCAGACACAACGCTTCCCAACCTGGAGTCTCCACTGTTACAGTGATTAGATGTGATGATTTATTGAACTTCCACTCGCTGGTCACTCCTGGCCAAACTCTCCTCTTGAATTTCCAGGATGATGTCATTCCTTTGCATTTAAATAAAAAGAAATTGGCATGTGTTTCTTTTTTCCTTAATTTAAATAAGAAGCCTATTTAAGGCTACTCTGGAGTGAAACTCACTTCTGGAAACGGTGTTGTCTATGTCAGGGGTTCTACAACATCACTCCACATCACAGTCGCCTGACAGTTATGCAAAACACTGATGCCTGATCTCACCCCAAGAAAATCAAGTGTAATTGGTCTTGGATGTGAAAAGGCCTGAGGAATTTTGAAAGCTAAGTGATTCTAACAGGCAGTCAAGTTCGAGAATCGGTTAGCTTCATTATCTGCTTATAAATGTAGCAGGATCTTCAAATAAATAAATGATTATTCATTGTTAATGTCCAGTTATTATATCTTGGCATCGAAAAAAGAACTAAGCAGCACTAGAATAAAATCACTCAGTCATTCCCAAACAGAATGCCATTTAGTATTTGAAAGTTTTCATTGTATTTGATTTCAATCCAAGGAGACAGACTCATTTTCCCCCTTAATTAGGATTTCTAGTTGGTGGTTTCTGAATTATTGTGAGTTAGAAGATATAATACCTAGAATTCTTTAGTCAATAAGTGACTCTTAAAGTTGTCCAGAATCCTTCCATGTGGCCCAAGGAAACTGTCTCCTTTGTGTGCAGATGCAGGGACACCATCAAACCTGGGAACGCAAACCATAAAATCCACGTGTGCAGAGTCCATTGCAATGTCTGCAGAATCTCAAATAAAAAAAGAAAAGCTCACCCGGCTGTGTGGCTCAGTGGGTGAGCATTGACCTATGAACCAGGAGGTCACAGTTCGATTCCTGGTCAGGGCACATGCCTCAGTTGTGGGGTGTGCAGGAGGCAGCCGATCAATGATTCTCTCATCATTGATGTTTCTATCTCTCTCCTCTTCTCTCTTTCTCTTTCTGAAATCAATAAAAACATATTTTTTTAAAAAAGAAAACTTCAAATTTTTACAAAAAATACTTTAATATTTATCAAATTACTGTCTTGTGTTCATTTTAAAGATCATAAAATGGCTAATTTTATGCAGTTTGATGCCCTTCAGTCCTTTCATGGTGTTGATGTTCACTAAACTTTGAACATCGTAGTTTTGGTTGTCACGGACGCATTAATTATATAAATGAATCGAAGTAATGAGCTAAACAGAAACTAATCATAACGGTAGCTTGGATATTGTTAAACAGAGAGCCAGAGAGTTCGCCTCCAGGGCTGCAGCTGTGTGTGTCCTTTTGTAAAAACCCTTCCCAGCCCAAGTCATGTTAATTCACAACAAAGTCCATCAAAAGGAGTTTTACTGAAAACATGTCCAACTTGTCCTTTTTCTTCTTAATGTATATTTTGAAATCATTGTAGATTCACATGCAGTTATAAGAAATAATACAGAAAGATTTCACACAATCCTCTCCATGTTTTTCTAATGGAGACATCTTGCGTATTATAAAACCAATGTCACAGCCAGGAAATTGATTATTGATACACCCCACCGACCTTATTTAGATTTTACAGGCACTCGTGTGTGTGTAATTTTACAAAATATGCAGGTTCCTTTGACCAGCACTGCAGTCAAGATCCAGGACATTTTTCTCACCGAAAAGATGTCCCAGGCTGTGCTCTCCCAGATAAGACACCTCATCCCCTCTGCTTCCCTACCTCCTGGCAACAGGTACCTGTTCTGCATGTCTATGCAGCTATCATTTTCAGATTGTTACATAGATGACATCGTATGATAACATCTCTTTTTTTCACTCAATATAATTCCTTGGAGGTATAGTTACATTTTTGTGCCTGTCAATTGCTCTTTCCTCTTGTTGGCAGGAACCTTTCCATGGAGTGGAGGTACCACTGACTGTTTCAGCATTCTCCTGTTGGGAGGCAAGTGAGTTGCTTCTAATTCGGGACTATTGAAATCAAGGTGTTATCAACATTGTGCACAGGGTTCTGTGTGTACATAGGTTTTTATTCACTAAGATAAATGCCCATGGGGCAATTTCCGGGTTGCATGTGTACCTTGGAAGAAGCTGCCATTTCACATATCCAGCACTAACTTATGAGTTTCTTGGCGTTCTTGCCATCCTTTGTGTATTTTCACCAAAATGTTTTATATGGAAGCCATTTGATTGGGTCTGTTGTGACAGCTTGTTATGGATTTAATTTGGAATTCCCTCATCGCTAATGATTGTGAAGCACACTCCATTTGCTAGTTTGCCATCTGTATCTCTTTGGTGCAACATCTCGTCATGATTTTTAGTTTATTTTCCCCCCAGTTTCTAAATGGATTGTTCTTTTGTATTTGTTTATTTTCTTATTGTTGAGAGAATAGATATTTATTAGTATTTCACCTAATTACAATCACTTTTAAAGTTCATAGGGCAGAGTTTTTTATTAACTAGTTTTTAAATATCTAACAAATGAAACAAACATTTTGTTTATTAAACATCACTATCAGATAGCTTTTTCCATTCAGTTGATTGCAAGGAAAGGTCTAGCTATATAACACATATCAGTTCAATGGCAGAGCGACGCCTTTGTGCCGGGTAGGATCAATGGAACCAAAAGACCAGTCTCCAATGTCAAAGTAGTGAGTCCTCAGTTCTCTACCCTCTTCATGCTAAACACCCTTTTTTCAAAAGACTACCGCCAAGTTCCTTACCCTGCTCCAACATGCAGCAGCCTAAAACACGTGGCAATGAAAACCCCTACGTTCCTTCATCTCTCCATCTTGATTTCTTATTCCTTCTGATGCCCAGGCCACCTTTCACTGCCTGTGACAGTCGCTCTCATGATGATCTATGCTTTGCTCAGCCAGCTTCCCCTTGATATTTCCAGTTAGTTTTGCCCACATCCCTATTCATGGAGCAGCATTGACAACATGGATGTTCTATATTTGAACTTGTTGGAGGAAAACATTTCCACAGCATTTCAAAGTCATGGACTAGTCCGAAGGCTTACTTGTTCTCTGTTTACAGCAGGTCGCTTCTCAATTAGCCGTCTGTGGTAAAAGGGATGGGTTCTGCCAGGTAAACAAATCTTACTCTGGCTCGGGCTCATCCTCCTGGGATGAATTGAAATCTGTGAAGGCCTATCTTGCCTGAGTGTTTCCTTTCTCAGCCTTAAGATATGACCTGTCAACAACCAAGATTAAATCTGGAGTTTGGAGGAGATGTCTAATAAATCTGGTCAAGGCGTAGGCAAGTCTCAATCAGAGGAGAGAGTCATTGGGTCTCTCCAGATAAAGAGAAAAGACTAGCGGAATTTAAGGTGCTATCACATTGGATAGTAATGTGTGGAACATACAGTATTAAAATGCCATAAGAGCTAAAGCTGCATACTGAAAAATGTGGCAAAATTTCAGTAAGCAGCAAGGATTATATAGCAAAGGGGTCCTAGTGCTGAAGAGGCATCCTAAAATTAGATCAGCACAAACCTTCACTTATTTGTCTGCTGCCATGATAGCCCTCAACAAGGAAAATGGGATTTTGCTCCTAGATTAAAAAAAAGACTGAAGTAATAAACTGGTATATCAAAAATTTTTTCAAGTTAAGTCAGAATCAAGGTTTTGTCCAGATGGATCCTGTAGAAAATAGTTGTAAAATTTATAAATGAGGAAGGACAGTGTGAGGAGATGTTAAAGATCTGTTTTTTAAAGTCACAAAATACCATTCGCATTCACATTGAGGGGGAGAATCGCTCACCAAGAATTGTAATGCCGGTTATATTTGGTGATTATAAAAAAATGGGAAAGCCTTCGCCTACGATAGCCATTGAGAACTAGAAAAGCTCTTAATGGCTTATTAATAAGGAGCCTAAATTATTTTTGAGTGGCTTATACTTAATTTATCAGGATAGAGATATTTAACTCTTTGGGATTGTCTTTGCTCAGGCTGCTATATAACAAAATACCACAGACTTGGTATTAACAGAAGTCCAAGAGCAGGTGCTGGCATGGCTGAGAGAGGGCCTTCTTCTGGATTACAGATTCCTCATTGTGTCCTCCCATGGGGGAGGGACCGGGAGTTCTGTGTGATCTCTGATAAGAGCACCGATCCCACTCATGCAGGTTCCATTTTGTGACCTAATCTCTTCCCCAAAGCCCCCTCTATTTGTACCATCTCTTACGGGATTGGGTTTTAAACACAGGAATTCTGTGCAGACACAAATGTTCAGACCGTAGGATTAATTATGATCCTGGAATATATTCATTCAGACAAAATTGCACATTTTATTTAAAACCTACATTGAGATAACCAGTATATGTTAGGGGTCACTTTTATCTTTAGAATATAGCAGACTTTTATTTACATAGTGTTTAAGGGCAGAATCTCAGGGAAATTTAAGATCCCCTATAGCCCTGGTGAACAACCTGTGAAAAAGAGGGGTCTACAGAGGCACCACTGTGGAGGTGAATTGCTGAGGTTCATAAAAAGAGTCAAATAGTTATCGATTATCTTGACCTAAAGCAACACTGAAGAAAGCAAAGCAAATAACAATAAAACGTGTCGCCTTAGTACTGTCTATAAAGTAGTACAATGGTTTTTCCACAGCATGACACACATTTTGTGGAGATTTTTAAATCAGCATCGTGTGGGCTACCTGTAATAATAATTGAACACAAATTTTAGATCATTTCATATCTAAAAAACAATTTCTAACTTGGGCACACTCATATCAGAAATTCATTGTCTAAATTAGCTGAGAGTTGATTATGAATAGAAGCATTCTGAAGGGTCTCCAAAAACGCCATTGGTGGAGCATCTGTTTTGAAGAATCTGTTTGCCTCGTAGATTGCAAACCGCTAATCTAGCGGAAGGGATGCCATGGGAGCAAGGACTTCCTGTTGGAGGGTCTGGCAGGAGAGTCATGGATGAGGCTGAGTAGCCACTGAGGCTGAGGGAGACCTGGTGACAGTGGCAGGGTTGATATTGTAGTGCTTGTATCAACAGCATTTTTGCAAGGTTGTCTTTTTTTTTAAATTTCTTTATTGATTAAGGTATCACATATTTGTCCTCATCCCCCCATTCCCATCCCACACCCCTCCCCACACATGCCCCCACCCCCCCGTTTTCCCCAACCGCTGGTTAGGCGCATATGCTTGCACACAAGTCCTTTGGTTGATCTCTCCCCTTTACCCCCACCCTCCCCTACCCTCCCTCTGAGGCCCGACAGTCTGATCCGTGCCTCCTTGTTTCTGGGTCTGTTCTTGTTCATCAGTCTATGTTGTTCATCATTTCCCCTAGATGAGTGAGATCATGTGCTATTAGAAATACACTTATAAGAACCGAAAATGAGACAAGCAATAATGGTTATGGTGACAGGAAATGAATCAGTCTGTAGTGAGTTTCTTTCTGGGCCAACAGTTCTTTTGAGACCCAATTACAATGTCCAACAGTTCCTTATGTGCACATGTCAGCACTGACATTACAGTTCTGGATGGTGGACAAATGGTGGGAATGCAGGTCCGACTCTCTCTGGTTTGGTCCTGGGCAACCTGCAGTGATGCACAGCTGCTAACTGCTAGTATGGGCAGACCACGTCAGCGTCTTCCATCTCTGGACTGCTTCTCTTTTAACACTTAGAGAGATTTCCTCTTGTGAGTTCCAGGGTAGAATAGCAAAGTGGACTGTGATTCCTTCTCAGAGGAAGATAAGCCTCATGAAAGAGTGCTTAAATATATAGACCTTTATCAATCTGCCCTTTCATTTTTTTCTTCAGATTTTTTAGCTACTGTTTGGTAATTGTTTTTCAATGTCCTTTTTGTTTATATTATATACAGGTATTTTTATGAAGTATTTTCCTCCACTAGTGCTTAATGACTCAGGGGAAAGGATCTAGTACTATAGGTGATCGGCACATCAGTAAGTCTTTTTCTTTTTTCTTTTGTTCTTAAATTCTATGAAGATGTACTGTGAGGAGATTGACAACACAGTTTTTTAAAAACATTCAAGCATTCGTTTGTATATTTAATCCTTTATGTCTGGTTTAAGGTCATTCACAAAAAGTAAGTGAAGAGTTGAATTCACATTTCTTCATAATCTTGTCTTGAATGGTCTGTAAAGGTTAAATATCTTATCCCTAAAGTCTAAAGAATGTTTGGCAATGGATTAGTATTCAATATATTTGCATGAGAAAGCTTTGGAAATAGCCTCCAAAATATGTTGTCCAATGGCTATAGCATTTCCAAATCTCTGAATTTCTCATTATCTCCCCACTCTGTATTTGTATCTATCGGATGTTCCTACTAACATCTGAAACCATTTATAGTTCTCTGATAGTCTTAGATTACATGTTCCTAAGGCTATTCCAAATTTCTCTGTAAATACTTGTTTTTCTTACTTAGGCTTTAAAAGTCTTTGGCATAAGCTGTCAGCTCAGAGGGAGACTAGGGCTGAAACACCCATGGGGCCACAGTCTGCTAGAAAGAGATTTAAATATAGGAACCTCTTAAGCTTTGCAGGTTCCTGGCTGAGCCATATGAGAATGTAGATCAGAAAGAGGAGCAGAGATAGAAAAATCGAGCCTAAGATAGAAGTGAAGGAATATTAGACTAAGGGTTACCAAGTTCCAGTTGTCTTTTGGGGTAATCTAAAAAAAAAAAAAAAAAAAAAAGCTTTAAATATTCTACATTTTTATTTCCCTTTGCTAAACTATTTTATAATGAAGCAATTTGTGTATCTGAATTTCCTTTGAAAACTTCTTTATGCCACTAAAAAAAATGCAGACTAATTAATGAAATTTTACTCCTGTTCTGCTCTTTAAAAGATTCCTGGTCCCAATAATAGCGTGGCAACAGTTTGAGGAAAACCTTGTTTAAATGTCTTGTGTTTTGGACCCCACACGTAGGCTTTCACCAATCACAGTCTCGACAACCTGTGATTCTCAGTAGACAAAAGCTTAGAGAAGAGATCTCATTGAGAATGAGGTGCTCACAGACAATACAATACAAAAATGACCTTATGATTTATTGATAACTGACCCAAAGCAAAATTTGTCCAAAGGACTCAAGCCAGGAAGTACCTTGTGCACACCTTAGGCTCTGAGCCGATTCCAGAAACCAATGTATTAAGAACAATATCTGTTCTTCCCCACAACATTCTCCTGCATCCCCACAACAAACAGAAGGAGGACAAACAGGAGCAGTTTGGCCTGGGGTGGGATTGGGATGTCTTAGGACATGGCTCTTCATGCCCACAGGCTGCTGTGGGAGGTGTCCAGTTTACACCCTTCCATTTCCCATCTAGCCTTCAGAGTTCTAACTCAGGAACGAGCTTAGTAAGAAATCAACTTATCACCAGCAGAGGAGCTGGCCAGAAGTTAGAATGATTCGAAAAGTTGTTGCATCTGTCAACTGTAGATACGTTGTTCTGAAAAGGGACCAATCAAACATTACACAATAATTTCTAGAAAAAGAAATGTGCACTAATGGTAAAAAGAAGTAGAAGAATAAACAAATGGATGGCATAATAATAGAATGGTAGAACTAAAAAGACAGATGATTTGAAAGATCAAGTTACGCAACCGACCCAACAACAGGGATGATGCAAGAGATGAAAATACGTGAGAAATCTTAGGAGTATGGAGCTTCAGGAAGAGAAACTCGATGGAATGCAGAGGGATAAATAAAGATTCAGGAGTAGCCAACTTAGCAGCCAACTGCTCTTTCATACACAAGACACACATCAGAACGGCCCACCCATGAGGAGGGTGACTATGAAAGACCCAAGCCTGATGTAGCCTTGTAATTACACAATTCCAAACTCTATCGAAAGTCCTTAACCTTCCCAGAGACATAAGCTGGTTACATAAACAGCATTGGTAGATCACTAATAATAAATGATTTATATATGCGATATGATTTCCTGTCAGTAGGAAATCAATGCAGCAAGTCCTTCAAAATTTTCTGAGGGAAAATTATTTTTTAATATGTAAACTCAAATTAGCAATTAAGTATGGAGATAAGTGCTCTATATGCATTTTTTACATTCAGATTCTTAGAATATTGCCTTTTCACTGTATATATAATTGACTGGTTCTTTCTTAATAGCTCTATATTTGTATAACCCAAGTGTTAGCTAAGGTCACCCAGTTCTCTGCAATTTAAGTTAATTTGGCTCTAGTACCCAATTCTTCTGGGACTTAACTATTTCACAGTCATTTCCAATTCCTCCGTTCTTGTTTTAGCTGGCCTCTTAATCTCGCTCTTGTTTTATTTCAATTGGCTGTCATTTCTCTTTATTATGCACAGCAATTGAGCTCTTGACTTTGTACTTACATTGTGTCTGCCTTTGTCTATCAAAAGAATCTTTAAAGATTTGCTAAAACAAAGGGTTATAGGTTCTGGGCCTCACTTCTGAGCAACAAAAAAGAAATGCCATAGCTTTGAGATGGGAAGCTTTTATACTCTCCTGGCCCTCACGTCTCTGTAAGTGGATGGAAATGCCATAGGTTGAGGGTAAGTTTCAGAATGTAGGGAATTATCCGCCCACAAGCACCCTCTTCTTATTAGAAAACAAAAGAAGCATTACTCAGCATCTCTTTAAAAATAATTTTGTCCATCGCACTAATGACCAATTAATGTACGGGGCATACTCGACAGTTTTTGCATGGAAATATACCAATGTTTTCAACTGAATTACATCTAATACATGTTTAGGTATATCTGACAAGCTGGTTTTGAAGTACACTGCAGTGTGATTCTGTGGAGACTTCTTGAAGAGTATCAATTTTAAGGAAAAACAAGCAGCCAAACCAATACAGTCCAGTAGGGAAGATGTGTACTTAGAGAACAAAATGTAAGAGGCAGAATGGGAGTGAGGTGACTTACGTAAGTGATTGCTGGTAATGATGTCCTGAATTCTTTAGGGGAGAAGAAAAAGCAACAGATACCTAATGAGCTACTTTACTTTGCATCCAGTGTCTGGCAAAGCCTTGATGGATGTCCACTTACACGGACATTCAGACTCAAGTCACTTTGATGATTTCTTCCTTTTGAACTATGAGGACTTTATTGATAAGATAGAGACTATTTCTATCTCCTGAAAAATCTTTTCAGTGAGTGCATTTTCTTTGAAATTTAAAATATCTAAGTTATGTTTCTTGAGCTGAACTAATATTTCATATCTAAAAAACCAAAATCCAAAACTGAACAAAAAATATCAATTTCCTGAAGTTATCAGCATAGATTTGGGATGCAATAATTCTATCCCTTTTATGTGAAGAGCAGGATTGAATAAAATAATTTTGTACCTTTCTGCACATCCTATATAATAAAAGCCTAATATGCTAAGTGTCTGGTAGTCTGGTCAGCCATTCAACCAATCAAAGCTAATGATATGCTAAGGCTGCTCAACGGCTCGCTATGACATGCACTGACCACCAGGGGGCAGATGCTCTGACCAGTAGGTTAGCTTGCTTATGGGGTCTGAGCAAGATGGGCCGGACACACTCTGTAGCCCTCCCGCAGTCCCTACCTGGCTGGCTAACTCCCGCATGCCTCCCCGGCCCTGAACGTGCACCAGTGGGGCCCCTCGGCCTGGCCTGCATCCTCTCACAATCCAGGACCCCTTGGGGGATGTCGATAAGCTAGTTTCGGCCTGATCCCACAGGCCAGGCTAAGGGACTCCACTGGTGCACGAATTCGTGCACTGGGCCTTTAGTAAATAAATAAAAGTGTGCTAAAACTCCTGCAATATCCACAAGAAATTTTAAGAGCAACTCTTCTTAGAAATATTAGAAAATTTATTTTTTTACTTCAATTAGGTAATAAAAACTTTCAAGTAACTTTATTAAATGAGTCTATTTTTTTCAATAAAGCACATATACTTTGTTGGAAATTAAATACAGCATTTAAGATAATTTTGCTATTAGTATTCAAGGTCAAAAAATAGCAGAACGGCAGAGAAGGAAGATTCAATATATCTGTCAAAAATAAAAAATTTACAATGAAAAGTTACTTATCACTAATTGCTTTGAAATATTGAAATATTAGGCATATGTTCCGTGGGGCTTACTCATCAAACACTTGCACACAATCTGCTCCTGTGAGTTGTCTAGTGAAGACATTGGGGTGGGGATGGGGTATGCTGAATGAGCAATGAATTATGGGAGCTTTGTTGGGCATGAAAAGTGCACACAGGTCAGGAGATCTACTTGATGAGAAATGGAAACATTTGATCAGAAGTTCAACATGAGAGATGGATTTATTTTCAGTGTGATCCCTTACTTGCTGCTATCCATCTGTGGAATTCTGGCAAATAGGTCCATTGTATCTTACTTCTAAAAATAGGCTTGTCCTGCCCTAGCCAGTTTGGCACAGTGGAGAGAGGGATGGCCTGCAGACTGAAGGGTCTCAAGTTTGATTCCGGTCAAGGGCACATGTCCGGGTTGTGGGCTTGATCCCCAGTTTGGGGCGTGCAGGAAGCAGCCAATCAATGATTCTCTTTCATCATTGATGTTTCTATCTCTCCCTCTCCCTTCCTCTTTGAAATCAATAAAAATATATTTTAAAAAATAAGTGAAATAAAAATAGTCTTGTCCTGGCCATGTTCAAAGGAGAATTGTCTGGAGAGAGAATTACTATGTACAAAAGAGGAATTTGAAGAAACTCATTTCTCAGTGAAGATCCTTTTATGTTACGAAGCTCATTCTGAATCATTGTCACTGCATTTTGAACATAAAAATTAAATTCAAAAATAAAAGCATGTGCAGAACACCGACTTTCCGATTTGGTACTACCCGTCAGTAGCTGAAGGGCTTTGTATGACTTGACTATACTTTACAACAGTGCAAATGTATATATTGAACAAACATGCCAGGTGGGAAGTTCATTGCAGGCTTGGAATTCTATGGTCAGGGTGCTCTCAGTGGTATTAGACACTGTTGATCTTACACAAGTTTGTTTTCCAAGGTGGAAGGCTGTGTCTGTCCGGATCTAGCCAGGAAAGTGGGGATGATATCACGCATTTCTGACAGAGGGTATTTAATGCAGGGAATAGAGAGACAGCTGCTGAGAGACTATGGGCCTGGACCACTGTGCTTAGACCTCTAAGGTAAGCCCATTTTGCATAAGTGACTCAAAGGATTTAAGCAAAACAAACTCAACAGAACAGAACAAACAAAGGGAAACCTGCCCCTGCTGGACCCTCATGGCCAGGAATGAGAATGCCAAAACAATATGCCTTCTCCCTCTTTCCTCCCAATGTCCCTGTAGGGTCTCCAGTTGGCAGACCCTAACAGGAAGCTGACTGCCAAGAGAGCATGGGGATTGGAGTTTGCAGAACCCAAGGCAGCCTCGCAGAAGGCAGGCCAGTAAAGGTGGGGTTCATGCTGAGAAACACTAGGTAAACTGCCCCCGGAGGGGAAAGGCATAATGTTTCCTCCATGAGTCTACCTAACAATTAGTGCTCAGAACACGGGGTCCCTCCATTGCTTATTACCTTGTGTGAGACCAGTGAACCAGATACGACAAATTAACTGATGAGAGGCACAGAGAACCCGCCATACATTGGTCTATAGGATGTGTCAGACACTCAACGTTTTACAGCTGATGTGACTGTTTCCGTTGCTATAAACCTCGATAAATCAAATGCATATAAGATTTAAATGAGCTTTTACAAAAAAAAAAGAGAGAGAGAATAGCAGGTAAGCCTTTGTGAACCCTTGCAGACAGGCGTTGGGTTATGTAGAAGCGGAGAGCCTCACGTGTGGAAGGGTTATTGAATTCTAATCAAAGAGTTTTTTAAGGTGATGAAGTGCAATCATTAGTAATGGGCTAAGTGAATGCCTCATGACATCAAAATTGCGCCCAATTGATTAATTAGGAGGAAAAAACCCTTTTTATTCTTAATGCAGAGCTGATGAATTGCCTTCTGGGCTAACACAAGGACCCCATTCCTCTGCATGGCCTGCCATCCATACCGCTCAGAGCACTGCAAGTGCTGATCTGTTGGTTCCATTTCTTTTGTGTTAAAGGCCTTTTGCTCTTTCCATCTGCATTATCCAAATATCGAATTTCATAGTGTTTTTTTCCTCTTTGCTTCATTTACTTAGACACAAACAGATGTGTTCAAAAGCATTTCTTTTTTGTTTTGCTATGAGACAGAATCTTATGCACAAGTGAAATATATGAAAAATAAGAGAACTTGAACTTGAGTTGACATATTGGTGAAAGCATCAGGTATGTGCCCAGCGGCCCATTTGCTCCAGGCGACCCCCAAAGCCCCCCTCAGTGCCTCGGGGCTAGGAGGAAACAGCTTAGGAGGGTGGTCCTGCAAAGCACGCTGTTTCATGATGTCTATGCTACTTTCCTGTTCTAAGGGTGATGCTCTATCTCCTTCTTCCCTCGACATTTAATATTTGGAATTCTTCTGTGAGAAAGATTTGTACCTTTGTACTTATTTTATTTAGTTATTTACTCATTTATTGATATCCATAGAGTTTTATGGTATTTATTTTATTCTCTGTGCTATAAACCAAAACGATCATTTTTTTATTAATTTTACTTATTTATTATTTTTCTTACTGTGTAACTTTTAAGATGTATTCTAACCAGGCCTATATTTTGCTCCTAAACTCTATGAAACAACCACATTTAGAGGCAGCTCAGAAGGGGACTTTGAGGAGAGAAGGGAAACTATGGCAAGTTCTGGAAGGCCACATGGATGGTCCAGGGTTCTTGCCAGCTTATCACAAAACTGCTCGACAGCTCCTTACAGAGAGCTACTCAAACTCAGCACGTTTAAAACAGTTTCACTGTGGCCCTGGCCAGTGTAGCTCAGTTGGTTGAGCGTCATCCTGTTCACCAAGAGATTGCCAGTTCAATTCCCCATCAGGGCATATGTCCAGGTTTTGGGCTCAGTCCCAGGTCAGGGTGCATACAGAAGGCAACTGATCGATATTTCTCTCTCATATCATTGTTTCTCTCTCTCTCTCTCTCTCTCTCTCTCTCTCTCTCTCTCTCTCTCCCTTTCCTTCCCTCTCTTTTTCTCTTCCTTTCCCTCTAAAATCAATAAAAACATATTTAAAAAATCATTCCCCCTTCATTTCTCCTTTTAAAAAATCAATGAAGTCATTATGATCACCATTCTCTCCTACCTGCATCAGAAACCAGGAAGCCAATGGGACCCCCTTTTCTTCTTTTACCACCAACACATTGAACTTAATCATTTGTTCATTGGATCATTGATACCCTTCCAATTACAGGAGATTTAAGGTTACCGATTTGGATGGTAAATTAAGGACCCACAATGATATTGTTAATACTATACAGAGTCATATTAATGAAGACAACACACAATACCCCAAAAGAGAGCTAACATGTTACAAATGAAAACACAAAGCATTCTTCGCCAAGACAAGTATCTAAATAAAAACAAAATTGAAAAACAGGGTAAGGGGAAAAACAATTCTGAGCAAAATCCAAGACAGCTGCTCACAAAATTTTTATTTGTCCCACTCCCGTACACCAACCAACGGCTGGGGCCTGGTCTATGGTAAGGACTTCACTCATGCTTGTTAGCTGGTTGAAAGTATGAATAAATGATTAAATCATCAATTCATAACAGTTATGAAACTTCCAGAAACATTTCCAGGGGTGGGGACCTGCTTCAAGGAGTGCCTTCTTCAGTCCCATCCCATGCAAATGGGTGGCAAATCCATGTAGTGAAAGAGCAGGTGGCTTACCTGCAGCTCGGCCTCAGCCCCTTTGAGAAACCCCACTGCACTCCTGCCTGAGTCTGTTCTAGAAAGCTCCTCACGCTCAGGACCTGCCTCAGGCTCCTACCAAATCTTGTCAAATTCAATTAGATTTTAGGCAATCTCTTCGCTTGATTAAATTACTCTCAGGAAGGTGTTCATTTTAGAAGATGAGCTTGTTGAAGACGTAACTTAATTGGAAGGGTACATTTGGAGATATTTTTGAACTGCATGGTTATTTATATAAACTCTGAATATACAAAGTCCTAGCCTGTGTCTTTCAGGCTTCCCCAGGAAGTACCTTGAAAAGGTAGAGACAAGGACATCCTGACATTGCAATAAAGTCTTGTTGCTTTCTTATTTTTAATGATAATTATAAAAAGCATTCTGCTTCCTAGCACTTCTTCTGACTTGGGAACAGCTGAGTTACTAAGTGGATAGAATGGCACACCATGAAGATGGGCTGAATAAGTAATTATGATGATTTACTGAAGGCAAAGTTTTTGAGAAGTCCTATGAAGGAGAACTCATGTCTGCATACAAACACACACACAGATACACATGCACACAGAAACACACACACACACACACACACACACACACACACACACACACACACATTACCCAACTCTCTGGTCTAAAAAGTCCCTTATCATCCATATAACAATATGAAGAAAATCAGAATATGTCTCCTCAAATGTCTCTTTGACATGATAATTATTTTGAACTGGAAGAAATTAAGGAGCAGCAAATGCAAAAAATAAAAAATAAAATCCCTCTCCTCTCTCTATTTGCCTTCCAGCTGAGCACAAATGTACATAAGTGTCTCTCCTCCTCCTCTCTCTACCTGGAAGGACAAAAGTTAATCACCCGAGACAATTTGAGACCCTTCTCACCTACAGAGGGCACCAGAGGAATCTAAATAACAAACTAGCCTTTATCTACAACTAGATGGGCTGAGTAAGTAATTATTCTGTCAAAGCTAAGACTCTTTTAAATATATATATATATATATATATATATATATATATACACATATATATATATATATATATATATATATATATATATATATATATAAATTGATTTCAGAGAGGGAGAGAGAAATAAAAAACATCAACCTTGAGAGAGAATCATTGATCGGCTACCTCCTGCACGTCCCCCACTGGGGATCCAGGATGTGCGTGACCAGGAATCAGAAAGTGACCTGCTGGTTCATAGGCTGACACTCAATCACTGAGCTACGCCAGCCAGGCCAAAGCTAAGAATCTTAAGAAAAAATTCCTCTCTTTCCAATGGAGGAAAATAGATCATTCTTCTATGTAAGTTCCTAGCAAGTTACCAGATCCTTTATTATTCTGAAAAACCTTAATGTCAATAGCTGGAATATTAAATCAAATATCTCCATTATACAGTAGTTAAGCAAAGAGAGAAAAAGTTAAATTTTTCTAAATGACCCATATTGA
This sequence comes from Cnephaeus nilssonii, assembly GCF_951640355.1. Lineage (NCBI taxonomy): Eukaryota > Metazoa > Chordata > Mammalia > Chiroptera > Vespertilionidae > Cnephaeus > Cnephaeus nilssonii. The sequence goes on from NC_137083.1 coordinate 2,161,987, forward strand.
GATGTTCTGAAAGTTATTCCTGGCCTGAAACATAAAAACATGTATGTATGCATAAATGAATAATGCTGCAGGCAATAAAAGTGCTAGCAGTTAAGACAGATAGCCTTGAGAATTATGGTAGTTGAAAGTATGTTGTTATGATTTTTTTTTAAAGAATTGATTGTAGAGAAAGAACATATCCAGGGAGAGGCTAATGAGTTGAGAGAAGGAGAGAGCCAGGTATGGTGACCAATAAGGAAGTTTAAGAAAGATGAACATATTCAGAGCAACAAGATATTCTGGAAATCAAAGTTAGAGTTTAAAAGTATTAAAAGAGACAATGTTAGAGTCAGTGAAATAAAGTGTCCCAAATAAATAAGATAAATAATAGGATTTGTGTCAATAGAAATAAGCAGTTTACATTATTTTTAAGATCATACTGATTGTTTGGGTCAGTTGACCCTTTTTGAAAAGCTGAGTTAATAGGGCAATATTTTAGAAAATTAAAATATGTAGGGGGAAAAAATTATTCCTCTTCCCCCTTAAGCATTTGACTGAGAATCCTGTAACAAAAGACAGGATAAGAAGAGAAAATCAAACAGAAGTTTATTCACCCGTGTACCCAGGGAAAATGAGTAACTCAAAGAGATAGCTTAGAATGCAGGCTTATGTAGCAACAACAAAACACAATAAATCTGTAGAGAAATGACAGGACAAAAGAAAGCAATTTTAAAGCCTCCAAAGGTGATAATTTGTGAGAAAGTAAATCTATAGGAAACTAATGACAGATAAGGCTAGTTAGTAAAGATCGTTATGCAAATTCCCCTGGATCTGAAATTCACTCCAGTGATTAACTTCTGTCCTGTCCTTTCAAGATTTTTGTCTCACTTTAAGGCACATGGGGGTGGGGGGTGGGGCAGGGGCCGTTCTCTTTGTGTCTGCTTCTCAGTTGCCTTCACGCAAAATAGTCTTTATGCTACAGTGGCATATTTTGGAGTTGCATCTTCTATCTACCACCCTTCAATTACCTGGAAATTCAGCCTCAAAAGTAACCTCAGTGTACTAATGCAATCCTGGTCATATTGAGAAATTTACTAAAACAAATATAAATCTTTTCATATTTTGGTGGAAAGCAAACTGAAGTAGGAACATATATCATGAATGCAGCTTTTGCTGGTATGTTTTTGTCATTTACTGAGTTATTTGAAATGTAACTTCATAAATACTGAGTTCAGAATATAAGTGATTTTACTAATTTTAAATTTAGATGGCAAATAAGTCAATACCTGGCATGCCTTAATCCAAGTGAAAATGAAAACTGTACATGGCAGTGGGAGATAGGGACTTGGAGTTGATGGAACACTCACTGAGTGTAGAGATGGTTCTGGAAAGGGCATCCATAGAAGAGTAACATCCAGTCTGTACATAATTTTAAGAGACTAGAGCCCGAGAAAGTGGTACCGAAGCATAAAGAACAGGGCAGCCCTTCCAGAAAGCCTGGAGACCCTGATAGGAGGTTTCACACGGACTTCAGTATCCTATCTAATAATCCTATCTAATAAAAGAGTAATATGCAAATTGACCATCACTCCAACACACAAGATGGCTGCCCCCATGTGGTCAAAGATGGCTGCCCCCATGTGGACACAAGATGGCCACCACAAGATGGCTGGCAGGGGAGGGCAGTTGTGGGCAATCAGGCCAGCAAGGGAGGGCATTTGGGAGGGACCAGGCCTGCAAGGGAGGGCAATTGGGGGTGATCAGGCCTGCAGGGGAGGGCAGTTAGGGGTGACCAGGCTGGAAGAGGAGGGCAGTTGGGGGCAACCAGGCCATCAGGGGAGGGCAGTTAGGGGTGACCAGGCTGGAAGAGGAGGGCAGTTGGGGGCAACCAGGCCAGCAGGGGAGGGCAGTTAGGGATGACCAGGCCTGCAGGGGAGGGCAGTTAGGGGCGACCAGACCGGCAGGGGAGGGCAGTTAGGTGTCGATCAGGCTGGCAGGGGAGTGGTTAGGGGGTGATCAGGCTGGCAGGCAGAAGCGATTAGGGGCAATGAGGCAGGCAGGCAGGCAAGCAGTTGGGAGCCAGCAGTCCTGGATTGTGAGAGGGGTCCCAGATTGGAGAGGTTGCAGCCTGGGCTGAGGGACACACACACACACACACACACACACACACACACACACACACCCATGCACGAATTTCATGCACTGGGCCTCTAGTAGAAAATATATTTTAAAGGAAGAGTAAGCTTTCTCCATGATGGTGAGAGGATTATTATGAGGTTCAGTATAGTTTACAACTTCAGCATTTTAAAAAAATAAACCCAAAAGTTAGAAACATATTTTTCCAAGCTCTCTGCACATTTTATTGATGTTTTCTACAATATTTGTTAAGGCAAAACATCTTCAAACACCATTTAACTGGAAAGAAAGGCTCACACTAAACAGTGGTGAAGCCACCATGGATTCAGTATTTCGAGCTAAAAAGGGGCATGGAAAGGGCGAGAAGAAAGAGCATTTCTGAGTGACCCTGTTCCCAGGAGGCCTTCTTGAGCGGCTAAAGTGCCCGTCCACATCACAATGCCTTTGCTGCCCTGACCTGCAGGTCATTTTATTGTCTGATTTCAGGAGCTGCAACTGCAGATGGAAGGTACAGGAGAGCAAATTACACTGTAGGAGATACAGTCCAGATCTCACACCGAAATAAACACCAATGCACCTGTTAATAAATATCCGAAGTCAAGTGGAAAGTTTAATGTCACTACCATAAAATGTTAAGTCTAGTCAGACAGAGGTCCTAAATGAGGATTAAAAACTGGGTGAAATGTCTGCATGTCTAGCAGACTTGCTACTGTGATAAATGCAACTCCTGGCTCATTCCTCCTCGCTATATTGTATGCCCTTGGCACTCCTACCACACACATATATTACCTGGGTAAAAAGAGACATGATGATTGATTATTTTGTCATGACCAGATTTTTTTCTGGGTAGAGGATTATTAGGATGTAGGGAAATGGGGTGGCTAGCACCCAAATATCAAGGGTTCAGGATATAAGAGTATTCAAGTTCACAAGGCATGCTTCAGAAATGGCCTAAACATACTAACTAACGGCTGAACAATCACCATTTGGGGTATATGAGCATTCAGATCATGCTGCCTTATAATGTAGGACATAGATTTATGTGACCTGAAAAATGGCAGCTAAGATATGGTCTACCCTGGAAAATACTCCATACATGGTTGAAAAGAATGCATATGCTATTGTGGTTGGGTAGAGAATTCTCTATAGAATTTTTAGACCTAGTTGTTTGATTGTGGTTTTCAATATCTTGATTTTCTTACTTATCTTCTGTCTGTTTGTCTATCCACTATTAAAAATGAGACATTAAAATTTCAAACAATTATTGTAGAAATTTTTATTCTCTTTTTACTTATGGCTATTTTTGGTTCATGAATTTTGAGTCTATTACTAGGTGTGTAAATGTTTATAGTTGTTATATTTTCTTGTTCTATTGGAGCTTTTATTAATATTTAATATTCTTCTTTGTCTTTTGTAAATGTTTTAATTTAAAGTCTTTTGTCTAATATTAATATAGCCACTCCTGTTATCTGTTGATTATTTGCGTTGAACATATTTGGTCATCCTTTCACAACCCATTTAAAAAATCAGCAAAGGACTTGAATAAACATATATCTAAAGAATAAATACAAAAGTTCAATAAAAACATGAAAAGAAGCTCAAAGGCACTAATCATGAGGGACTACCAATCAAAACTATAATGAAATACCACCTGGCACCCATTAAGATGGCTGTTGTTACCAAAACATAAATAAAAACAAAAAAACAAAAAAACCCACAACCCACCAGAACCAATAAAACAAAGAAAAACAGAAAGCAACAAGTGTCGGTGAGGAAGTAGAAAAATTGGAGCCCTGTTGATGAGAACGTAAATTGGTGCAGCTACTGTGAAACACATTATGGCAGTTTTTAAAAAATTAAAAATGGGATTATTGTATATTCTAGCAATTTCTCTTCTGGCAATATACCCACATAATTGCAAGCAGGGTTCAAAAGAGATCTTTATGCAACCATGTTCATAGCAGCATTATTCACAATAGCGAACTCGTGCAAGTAACCCAAGTGTTCATTGCAGATGAGTGGATAAGCAAGATGTGGTACATACAGGTGTAGAACCAAACTGAAATGGAGTCCCTTATGTCAAGAAGAAAATGGAAACAACACAGACACATAAAAATAAACAAACAAAAAACCATCTTAAACCAAACTCACAGGAACTTCCAGCTCTTCTCAGAAATCAACAGAGAAACCAACCAAGCCCCAAAGGGAGTCCACTCACGGCATCTCTGGACTCCCTTGTTTCCCAGACTCAGCTACCATGATTCCAAAGAGAAATACTCGAGGCTACCAACCAGCTGGAGAAGCCAAACAACTTCCCATGTACCCCAGAAGGATGCATGTACCCCATAAGGATGCATGTACTCCATAAGGATGCGTTATCCTGCGAGCAACTCTGAGCCCATCCCTCTAGCAGCCCTTAGCCTCCCAGTTTGCAGATTGGAAGCCTGGCAATGAACTCTTCTTTTCTGCTTTGTTGTGTTCAGTTTTCAGAGTTTGGTTTTTGACACACACAATGGGTAATTATTAAGACTGGAAAAGGAAAGAAATGTTGACATATGCTACAACACAGATGAATTTCAATGGCATAATGCTAAGTGGAATAAGCCAGTCACAAAAAGCCAAACACCGTTTGATTCTAGCCAGCACCAGAGACAGACAGGAGAACAATGTTTTGCCAGAGGCTACAGGGAAGGGATCTAGGGAGTTGTTGTTTCATGGTGAGTGAGTTACAGTTTTTCAAGATGAAAAAAGTTGTGGAGATGCATGGTGGAGAGGATCACACATTGTTAAAGTATTTGATGGCATTGAACTCTACAGTTTAAAGGGTAAATTCTACGTTTGTGTATTTTACCACCATTAAAAAAAAAGGGGGGAAAATGCATCATCGTTTTCCTGAGTAGCACATTGTTATGCTTGATGACTTTCAGGATTGCAAAGACAAAATGAAAACACGAAATGAGTAGTTTTAGAAGAAAAATAATAAAAGAAATGCATGAACATATCTCCTTACTGTGTGCCATTGTGTCTAGACTCCAGTAGCAAAAAAAAAAAAAAAGTTTCTTGGGTTTAATTCTTTTACACCAGGAAACATTTTTGGAAAGGCCAACACTGTCAACTAATTTAGATCCATCAAAAGAATTCTATTACGAAATGGCAGCTGGCTAGCAGCCTTTCCTAAAAACTCTTCCAAATTCCAAGTAAAACAGGCCATACAGAAGAGAAATGTGGGAAATAAAACCCTAAAAAATAGGGTTGCCAGTCACCCTAACGGCAGAACACTGGCCCTGTCTCCACTCTTAGGCAGATGGAGCAGAAGGGAAAATAAACTATCTCTTAGCCCACATATGGCTGGGCTCCACGTGGTAAACTGTGGCCAATACACAGAGCAGCAATGTTTCCATTCCAGGACCCGACCCGCCGAAGGAGTTTTGTCTTCCCACCTCTTCCTCCAGCCACCGCACCACCATCATTCTCTTTCCAGGATGTAGTTACATGCCAGCTCATTGAGAAAAGGTCCAGTGTTTATCTGCATTTCTTGTTAGAGCATCTTACCCTGGCCACCACCTCTACCTACTATACGCTGAACTCTTTCTTTAGGACTGTTCATTTCGCCCACCATTATAACCGTGTTTAATTTCATAGATTGATTCCCTCCTGGGAAAGCTCTTCGCTGCCAGGAGAACTGGTGGCTTATTCCAGCCAGTGATAGTCAGATAGACCCTGAATCACCTCTTAGAGCAGGTGCTCTAGGAAGTTTGCAATTATAAATGCTACCTGGTCCCTTTGAGACGTAAATCTCCTATCACCCAGAGCAATCCCCTCAATGACCTAGAAGCCATCTCTCTCACATGCAAACATTGCCCCAGCCGGGTTTTCTCAGTGGATAGTGTAGGCCTGTGGACCGAAAGGTCCGGGTTCGATTCCAGTCAATGGCAAGTACCTCAGTTGCAGGCTCCTCTCCAGTCTGGTCCCTGGTCAATGTGTTTCACATTGATATTTCTCTCTGTCTTTCTCTCTCTCTCTCTTCCATTCTCTCTAAAAATCAATGGAAAAATATCCTTAGTGCGGATTTAAAAATAAATAAATAAATAAATAAATAAATAAATAAATAAATCGATTGATTTAAAAAATGCAAACATCAGTGTAGATAGATGGCTTCACTCTGGCTCCCAGTCCCTGTGAGCGGGTAAGAGCCTAACTTCAATGGGTACTCTGCTCCAACCACACCATGACGTCCTGTCATAAGGTATGAAAAGTTTGTTTCTCCTCCTGATGTACCAATTATCAAACCCTGATAGCCTAATCACATGAGTCAACCCCCTTACACACATACACACACACACACACACACACACACACACACACACACACACACACACTCTTATTGCCCTTCCTTTAGCACAGCCCAGCATTTAAAATCATCCTGCTTTTGTTTAGGAAGAGTTGACCTCAACTTATACTGGGTTCTCGGCCCTCTCGCAATAGTTATTCTTAGAAAAAAGCTCCCTCACCTTCAAATGGTGTTTGGCTTTTGTTAGCGTTGATAGTGGAAGTTTTTATTATTTTTATTTTTGCAGTGGAGCCCCAATATCTGTTCTAGGGCTCCCTCCAAAGAGTTGAGGCAACTCCTTTAGAGAAGCATCTTCCAACATTCTGCCTAAGCAGTAAAGACCTGCCTGCAACCCATCCTGCTTTGGGTATGGAGGTCCGGGCCAGGGTGACCCTCCTGTGGACAGCACTGAGCTTCCGCTCCCAGTTTAGAGTTCAGTCTTTTATTCTCTCACACTTAGAACACCTCTAAGCTCGGTCCTCTCTCCGTCCCTTCAAGCTACTGGTCTCCCTTCTCATCAACAAAGCATAAAAAAAATACCAATAAAAAATGAACAAAGCATAGAAATAACATACAAAAGCAAACAATATAAGGCAGACATTAATAACAATCTTTCAGTGTTGCTGAATTTACAGGCATATGACCATGTAGCCAACAAGAAAGAGTCGTAAATTAACTTTCAAGATCTTTAAATTGTACCTGTTCTCTGATTCAGCAATTCCACCTTTGCAATCCAGTCCCATGCTAGCTGCTCAGCAATAACAAGATGTTATTTACAATGACATTTTTCTTTTAATGAAAACAACCTAAATGTAAACACACACACACACACAAATCCCCTCTGACTAATTAAGTTAAAATGTAGTAGGATCACTAGGAATTCTTTAAACATATTTAAAATGGTGACTTCATCTCTCATTAAGAAAATTGCAATAATTTTTCTTCTGGTGTCTCTCTGTGTTTTGAGGTTGTCTACAGCGAGCCTGCAGTTCATAGGAAGTAAAACATGTGAAAGCAAATTTTCAGAAAACTTTTAATCAACTGATACGAATGGCATAGCCACACAAAGTATGTGTTTTTCTTCAGAGGTACATATTTCAGACTAAATACGTTGAGTTGTGATAAACTATGCACTTAAAAATCCAACATATCCTCATTTTTGGATGCTTCAGTGTTAATGGAAAATTTTAAATGACGATTTGTCTGAGTTACCTGCAGAGCAGTCCAATAATTAAACCCACAGCTCGCAGTCCTCATGGATCTGCTTTCAATTATTACAGCAATTTCCATAACCGCCTCGCCGGCCAGGATGCACAGGCGCCCCTCCCACCGCACTGAGCACTTAGAAGGCGCTAGAAAGGGTTATTATCTTAGAATCACACCGTGAAATGGAAACTTTTTATGTATTTTGTTTTCATAAGTTTATCTACTTAATATCAGCCATTAGACAGAAGTATATGGAGATTGTGTGGTGTACAAATGAAAAGTATAAAACAGTTCACCTAATAGTCTTAAAATGACGACAGCTTGCTGCCAGCGAGTGTTACCCACACGGCAGTGCTTTAATCCTCCCTATAAGTACATTACAGAGTGAAGACACTATTTTTTAGCCTAAAATATTATGGAAATAGATCCAGCGGAAAGCATTATCTCATTCTACTGTACGTCTTATTTTAGTTCAATGGGACGTTTACTTGACTGGGATGTGGCTTATTTCTCCCCTTGATCTGAAACTATGTGGCCTCTGCAAAACTTTCTTGGCCATTGCCTAAAATAATTATAATTATCTTGCATGTTTAAATACTATATTTATATAAATACACACAAATATTCATTACATTTATATGATATACAATTTATTTATGTACAGTATATTTTAATAGACTATGAATTATAAGCATGAACTATTAACATGTGAATGTAAATGATGATTATCACATGTAATTTGATTTACATATTTTTTAATCGTCATAAAAATCCGTTCTAATCATAACTCTACAAAGGTTACTCTTAATTGTATGTTGGCTACGTGCCGTGAGAAAGAATACAGGCTGCCTATTCTAAACAAACAAACAAAAAAACAAAACCACACACACACACACACACACACACACACACACACAACCCAGATATGAGGTCAGAAGAGCTCTCTGACAGTCACTCGAACGTAAGCCCTTGGGCTGACATCCACAGAACAAACCAACAGTTCCCCGGAGGGCGAGGACTCCTCAGCCTGTAATGGAACTTCGTGAGCCCTTTGGGGTGCAGTGTTTCCAGCACGGCCTTTGTGCTGCCTTCGCTTTCTACTGCGCGGTAACAGGTGGCCACGCTCAGGGGCTTAGGACACCAACTCATTTTCTTACCGCGCCAGGGATCAGAAGGCTGACGTGGGTCTCACTGGGTAAAGATCCAGTTGTAGGCAGGGTACATTTCTCTCCGGAGGACTGAGCGAGAGATGTTTCATGGCTTTCTGCAGCTCGTAGGGCCACCTGCATTCCTGACTCACACCTGTTCCTCCGTCTTCAGAGCCAGCACGGGCCAAGTTCTTCTCATATACATGACTCTTCTTCCACTTTAGCAACCCTAGTGATTGCAGTGGGCCCACCTGCATCAAGGATAGCTGCCCTGTCTCGAGATCAGATGATTAGAAATCTTAATCCCAGCTGCAACCTTAATTTCTCTCTGACACGCTCTCGGCATAGTCACAGTTTGTGGGCATTGGGACGTAGACATCTTTGGGAAGGCAATTATTCTGCACATGACATATTGTAAATTATTTCTGTAATTTATTTAGGATAAAAATGTTGACATTTCATTGATAGAAATATTCTACAACTAGTAGTACACAAGTGTGTAAATATAGAAAAATGCAAGTAGAACAAACATCATGTTGTTGGATCTTGTGGGAATTTGACTAGAAATAAGTATCTTCACTCAAAACACTTGCTTCTTAAAAATGGGAAGAGTTTGACAAGGAATAAGTTAAATGGTACATTGAGATAAAGCTGGCTGAGAGAAAAACATTAAAATGGAAGAGAGTTGGAATTTCCCAGGGTGCTGAGTCAGCTCGCTAAACTCTCACACGTTGTACTTGTTCTTAGAGACAGTACTCAGGTACACGATGGTCCGCAGGGTGGCCAGGCACTTTCCGCTCCGGAGCCGGCCTGTCCTGTGCTGGATCTATCAGAAGCCACACCAAAAAGGAAGTCAGACAGAGAGGGCAGAGGAGAGATGTGGCCATGTCAGACTCATTGCTCTTTGTCCAGGGGGTAAGCGTCTCAAAAGATGCTTTACTTCTATTTTTAAATTTTGATAATATTAATAATGACATGAATAATTATGCACTTTAAAGGCGAGTAAATGGAGGTTGCGAGGTTGTGTTTGCCCCAAGTCACATAGCGCAAAGGGGCATCGAATAAGGATTTAATCCCAAGCTCCTCCGTCTCAGGCTGTGACAAGCAGGAGAGACGCGGCGTCGCGGCGGTCTCCACCTGCCACCCCAGGTTTCTCAGGAAGGTAGACCGTTAGGCCGAAGTGAGTCCCAAACACCATTCGAACTGTCCCTGAGACACCCGAAAACAACGGCATTTCTCGGGACGCGGCCCACAGGAGAGGGTGAGCTACTGGAAATGAGCTAAAGCCCAGAGTCCTCCTCTCCCATCACTCAGCCAGACAGGAACATTCAGAACCAGGCGCGCGCCCACCCCGGGGAGAGACCTGTTGGGAATGTCTGTCTCTCAAGCAGCTCTGTTCGTTGACTTAACCTCCTCCTGGGCGAGCCCAGGCACTGGGGCATGGTTGGGTTTGAAGGGGACTTTGCCTCTCATTGAGGTGCCTTTCCGGGAGCTCCTGGGGATGAGCCTGCAGAGCAGGTTGAAGTGCAGCCTGGTGCTCAAAAGGCTGGGCTCACAGGGCACTCTAGCAGCATCAGATGCCATTGCCCCCAAACACTGCGTCAGGCAAGCATCCTTCTCCCGCCGAGAGACCTTCTGGCTGTCACCATGCCCGGGTAGTCTTGGGGACCCGCTTCCTTTTCCACATGGATTGTTAGTAAAATGCCCTTTATCTAGACCCCCCGCAGCTGTTGCGGGGTGAGAGGAGCAGCAGCGGGCGTTGCCAGGGCCTCCTGCCTGTACACTTGGACTTTGTGAAAGCCTCGTCGGAACTGCCTGACAGGCCACTTGGATTCTCTGGGAGGAGAAAGTACACCGGCAGGTCCGTGCTCTGTTCAACCTGCTCAGCCAGGTCTGCTCTGAGGCTGCCGCCACCCTGCAGTGCTGGGTGAGGAAGGTTTTGTTTAATTCATGGGGCCAAGGGTAGAGCTCTATACACATTAACGTCTCCCCTACATTTATTACCCCGCTTTCCGTTCAACTCAACAAGCATTTACTGATGCAGCGACGCCAGCTGGTAAAATATTCATGACTCCCCGCGTTACCCAGACAGGTTCACATTACGCTCCCCTCAGAGCTCCGGCCACGGGGGTTTGCCTGCTTGAAATGCTGACCACTCTCTAGACGTGGTCAATTTGTTCTCAGCTTGTTCAAACTGGTACGTATGAGTCATGAAGACGGAGGTATGCAAGCCATTAAACTCCACTGCAGCCTCCCCCTGTGGGGCCAGGCCGGCAGAGAACCCCAGCTGGGGCATGAGTCATGGCTGCAGGCCAAGTGCCTCAGTATCTTGCAAAGAAGCTGTGGCGTGTCCAGAGACAGCCCCTGTGAGCTTCCTCCTTTCTGCCAGAATGGCCTCTCAGGGACCCTCATTTGACAACCTCCCCTTACCTATAAAGCCATGCATTTGCAGACCATACCAGTGGGGGAACATGTTTCAGAGAACACCCCGTGCCTGAGCCCTATAACTTCCAGCAGAACGGTTGAGGTGGGGTGTGTGGGTAGGGGAGAAAGATTGCTGAGAGTCTCCATCTAATTAAGCAGACACACCCACGCTCCTGTGGCCTGATTTAACCGGGCCTGCTGTCACCCTGGTCCTCTGTTCATCCTTACGTATTCTTGGTTCTCACCCCATCCCTGTAACTCCACCCATTCCCCAACTCCATTCTAGGCAGTTTCTATTTGCTTTCATTCTTATTTTTAACCCTGATTTCACTCCTTGGACCCACCAGTTCAAAACAGCGTCCCTCATTTGATGCCCCCATGACTCTTTGCTGCAATGTCCATTGTCTCTCCTCACTTCCCTCCACTCCCCTGAGTCCAGATGATTCCAATCTTTTCTCAAAAAGATTGTCCTTGTCTCCATAGAAGGATCCTTTCCTGAGCAAGCTAGAAACATCAGTCTGTTTGGTGCAAGTTGTTCCAAAACGTTCTCATTCTCTCGGTGCTAGCCACCACCCGAAGCCCTGTTCTACGCAAAGTTAAAGGTGTAGACCCTACAGAGGACCTCCTCGCACTGGGTCTGGAGAAGAACGGAGGTCAGTGGGGATGGGAGGAAGAAAGGTTAAGGTGAGCCTCACTTCTCCGTTCAGGAGAGATCCGGGGGAGAGGGAGGCGTGTAGCAGAGTGAAAACTGATTCTTGCGGGAGTAAGAGAGGGTTGGTGAAGATCTGGGGACACTGCGGAGCAAACAATAAAATGACGAAATAAAATCAGTGTTGGATTTTTAAAAGCATAACGAGAGACATTTTAAATGAATAGTCTCATCAATTTTCTTCTTTGTTTCTGTCTCTTGCCATTTAGTCTGTGTCATTCTGTCACTTTCCTCCTATTTTTCTATTTTGAGTCTTTTGAATTATCTCTTCGTATTTATCCATCTGTCTTGCCATCTCCTACACCTATCTATCCAAGCAATCTAACGAATATTGTTTCTGTTTCATTTCTATCTACTTAGTTGTTAATCCAATGATAATGCAAGGGCCTGATTTGAATTATCATTTGTAGTTTAACCTTTCCACAAATGAAAGAAGAATCTCTTTCAGGTAAGCCCAATTTCCATTCCAATAACTGTCAAGCAATGGCATGCTTAAATGGACTCCCCCTAATCCTCCAAATGAAGTAGAGAGATTAGACAGAACAGGAATTAATAGATCATGGATCTTGAAGGAGTAAAACATTCTTTAATTTAATTCGCACCTCAGCCCTGATGGACTCTGATAGTATTTGGAAGCTTAGAAATGGAAAAGTACAAAGGTTAGAAACATGGCTAGCAATAGCTTTGAAGTTTAACATCATAGAGCAAAGAGGGGAAAAAGCCACTGTGTTGAATGGCAACGTATATATCACAGCAAAGCAAAGGGTAACATTTTTGAAAACACTCCTTGGGGTATTCAGCTGATTTCAGCCCAGAATGTAATAACAAATAACATACATATGACAAACCACATCCTCCTTAACAAGTATTTCAGATGTTAAAAAGAACAAAAGAAGGAACTTCCAGAGAAAAACACAGTCTTCATATTTCACAATGCTATATAGATTAAACACCCAACAGCACTTCCTCCTTCAACTAGGCTATCTCCACATTATACTGCTAGGCACCAATCTGATATTTCTCTTCTGTAATTACTTAAGATATGGAAAAGATATTGTATTATCCAAATGTTAAATGGAGTTATGGTTAAGTATTAAGTGTTTTCAAGACCTATCTATATATATCTACATATATAAAAGCATAATGTGCAAATCAACCAGATGGCCGAATGGCTGGTTGGCTATGATGCTCACTGACCACCAGGGGGCAGATGCTCAACGCAGCAACTGCCCCCAATCTGCTCTTTGTGTCTTTTCTGATTCCCACCTCTTGGTCCCTCCCCGCTGCTGGCAGGCTCTGATTGCCTGATGGGGAACTGGGAACTGGGGGTAGATGGCAGTAGATGTGGGCGGTGCCAGGGCCCAGATTGCCCCACCGGTCACCCCACAAAAAGAGGGCGACCAGTGGCTGCAGTGGTGAGGGGCGGGGCCAGCTGCTGGCAACTGGGGAAGATCCACCCTGACCGAAGGCCAGGCCTAGGGACCTTACCCGTGCACAAATTCTAGTTTGTAATAATTAGTATGCTGTACTTCATAGTGTAATCAACATATGTGGCGTTTTGGTAAGCTTTCCAATTAAATATAATCAGAAATAAATCATGATACTAAGGTATCATTCAAATATGTGTGGCATGCAGGTCTGAAGTCAAGTATTTCTGAGAATGAGATTGTCCTCTGAAGTATAAACAACCTGAACCTTTTCTTTGCCTGTGAAACTTCAAGTACTTCTCTATGTTCCTCTCACCACTCTGCAGCAGAGGAAGCAAAAGGGAGGAGGGAAAGATTAGGCGTGTGTTTGGAGGCAGCTGAAGGTGGACTCAAAACCTGGCTGTGCAGATGGATTCCAGGGAGAGCTGTCCTTCGAATTCTTATGACCTGCGCTGCAAGGTGCTCATAGTAACTTCAATATAGAAAATCCTTTCGAGCTTCAAATTTGAATTCTGTCTATTACAGTTTATTTACCAGGCAAGGAGTCCTGGGTTTTTTCTTTTTCTTTGAATGACCCTAATCTGCAAATTGTTATAGAAGCAAAGTGATGTAAGGTAGTATTTTTCCTTTCCTTTTCCAGGAGAAAGAGTTTCCGGCCAAGGGACAGGAGTCGTCAGCATGGTGCGCTCAGCGCTGGCTGAGGACGCTCACCTGGGGGCAGGCTGTGGAGGGGGCTGTTGCTACTCCCCTCCTCCCTCACACACCGACCTGCGGTAAACTCTCTTTCTGGTGGCCTGGAATTGGTGTATAGTTCCCTTAGTATAAAACTGCAGGCAATTGTAGTTGCAACAAGGACCGATGGAAATCCCCATGCAACTTCTAATTGGGTGGGGCAATTCCTTACTTGAGCTTGTTCATGGGCCTTGTCGAGATGGTGCCTCTCCCTCCCACAGAACCAATCCCCGCAGGGTTTGTGCATTGGAGGGGGTTCAGAAAGTCCCATGTGAACTTGCAAAGCGTAATGTAGTTGGATGGACGTACGATTTGGAATCAGACACGACACAATTTAAATCCTGGCTGTGCTATTTCATAGCTGGGTGTCTTACAACGATTATGTGACTTTTCCTGTAAAGTAAAAATAATCATTTTACATACCTTCCAAGGTTCTTATAAAGATGAAACAGGATGGACACAAAGAAATAATAAGTGGTTATTATAAAAACGTGAAAAATACACATTCATTAAAAAATACATAACACTAACTTAATTGGAGGAGTTTACTTCTTTATGTGATAAAGGCAATTATAACAAAGAAAAAGAATGGAGTTGTAAGGATTGTATTATTATACCAGAGGCCTGGTGCGCGACATTGTTCACTCGGGTGGGGGGGATCCCTCAGCCCAGCCTGCGCCTTCTTGCAGACCAGGTGACCTTGGGGGATGTCCTACTGCCGCTAAGGCCGGAGAGGCACCCGACACCGCTGCTGGGCTTGCCAGCTGTGAGCGTGGATTCTGGTTGAGCAGCACTCCCCCTGTGGCAGCGCACTGACCACCAGGGGGCAGCTCTTGAGTTGAGTTCTGCCCCCTGGTGGTCAGTGCATGGCATAGCGACGGGTTGTTCCGCTGTTTGGTCTGTTTGCATATTAGCCTTTTATTATATAGGATATGTCTGTGTGTGTGTAGATTATGTATAACAATGTCACACACTAATATGCCAATGAATTGAACACAAAAACCCACTCACAAACTTGTACACACAAGGACACTTAATATACATTTTCCTTTAGTTTTATTTTTTTTGAGGGGGGTAGTAACCTCTACCCACTTCCCACACCATGATCCTCAGCTACCACGTGAGTCCCATCATTCTCTTCTGCTCTGCTTCCTGTAGCACGTACAGACTCCATCTCATCATGGATTCATCAGATTTTAGATGGAATTTAAAACTCAGGGTAAAATGGCAAAATAGCACGGTGAATTCCCATAGTCCTTTTGCTGAAATTTACCAGGCATTAAGGTTTTTCACAGTTTGCTGGTCATTCTCTCTGTGTCGCAAACATTTGAGAGTAATTTGGAGAGGACATGACCCTTTTCCCTGAAACGTCAGTGTATATTTACTGAGAACAAGAACAAAGGTTTTCTCTGGTAGTTTCCTGTAAATTCTGCCTGTGAACAGGCTCAGTAAGCCACTTGTTTTAGAAACACTTGGGTGTGTGTGTGTGTGTGTGGCGGGGGGTACTGATCTGCTTTAACCTGCATATTCCTGCCCACCCTGGCTCAGCTCTCACTGAAGTTCTCTGGGGTAGGGTCCAGGAATCAGCACATTTTCAATCTGGGATACACAAGGGTTTTTTGTTGTTGTTGTTGTTTTTTTGTGGGTTTTTTTTGCACAAGGTTTTTAGCATAAAATGTTCAAAGTAACTATTTTACAGCTTAAAACCATATATGCAACATAGGAAAGGCATTAACAGTGGAAGGCAATATTGATGAGAAAGAAGCCAAATGATTGCACGAAATGTACATGAAAACGGCTGAGTTTAATGTTACAGGGAAAGCTTTCTGCTAAAATGTATACTTTTTTTTATTGTGGCTTAGGGTTGAGTTTTAGTTTGAAACGATGTAAGAGTTGTGAAATAGACGTGAAAGTGCTGTGGTGAGGGTTGCAGACCAATAGGAACGTGTTTAATGTCACAGAGCTATAGCCTTAAACACGGTTAAAATAGGAACGTTTTTAATATCATCAAAATTACATGTGTGCTATCGCCAATAGAGTAGAATCCTTGAACAAACTGATCCACGCAACATGGTTGGAAACGTTACGTCTTTTGCATGCTTGTATTTTCACGAGTCATTCTCTTCCACCCTGGGATACAGGAAGTATCTCCACCCGCATCTGTCATTGCTGGGGTGGGTTTCGTGACACTCCCTTCCCACTGCTGTCTGGGAGCGCCTAAAGCATTGTTACATGGGCTAGATGGGGGAAAATGGGCTTTGCTGCCATGTACAGCGTTCAGTTGGATTTAGGGCCATTCTGGAGGTCTGAGGTTAGATTGTTTTCGGAAGGAAAGCACCATCTGTGAGAGTGTCTGTGGGTCCCGCGCGGAACTCCTCTGCTCATTCCAGGGAAGTTTGACTCTGAGGTGCTCGCTCAGCTGCAGAGGGAGATTTCACAATTCCTCTGGCTTCCCTCTCCTCCGCGTCTTCAAACAATAAGGGTTTCCTCTGGTGCTTAGACTGGAGACCTTCGAAGGGGAAGGAGCGGGACGTGGGCTGCTCCCGTGACACCGCAGTTGCCCAGATCTGCACACAGTAGGCACTCAACAACTGCTGGCAGAATGAAATGACCAGTTCATGAGACTTGGCTTTCTCACCAGATTTATCTTTTCTCGGAAATAATTTACAGCAAAAGGAAATTTCCACCACAGTGGTTTTGAACTTTTCATGCCTAAAAGAAGAGCTTTTTATAACTGGACATGTTAGATAGTTCATATTCCTTTACATTCACATGGAGGCATGTTTTTTGCATTTATAATGTTTTATAATTTTGATATGAACGTTCATAGAAATGATTTACTTCACCTTTTTTTTAAACTGAGAAGTTTTGAAAAATGTATTAACAAGAGATCATGAAAGTTATGCTTTAATTAAAATATAAAGATATCATCGTTTCATGCTACTCAGCAGCAATCTATGTTCTCTACATGTTCTCAATGGGAAAGACCACGTGGCATTGTACTTGGCATTTGTGCTTGTAAGTTGGAAACCTATGAAGGTCGGAGATGCAGTGTTTCTGAGTTCCCCAACTAAACAGTGACATTCATTGCAAAGCACATGAATTATTAATGACTTTTGAATTATCATTGCCCTTAGGTTTCTCAAATTTGCTGAACATTCTCACATTTTGTAAATCCTTGAGACTTCATTTGCAAAATGTGGCACCTCAGGTCAGCTCAGCCCGCAGCGCCGACTCCGGGGCCAGGCAGGTGACGCACGAATCCCGACCCGCTCTCCACTGCTGATGAGGACACTGCCCATTTCACCAGCGGGGCCCCCCTTCAAGCGCCAGGTGGACACTCTCTAGCAACATAAGGGCCATCAGCTCGGAGGAAGCCACTCACCACAGATTGGTCCCACTGAACCGCTTCCTTTCCAGGCTGCTGCCGAAGCTGGCATTTCCTGTGACGGCTTTCAGTCCAGTTTTGCTGGGACACTTTTCAGTTAGGATGAATGCAACTGAAAAGCCTGACATAGGTTAAATGTCTCAATACAACTTACCCTTTCCAGTAGGATGTTTTTTCAAAGCATAGTGCTATACCTATTAGTTTTAAGGAGAGATCTTCAAAGCATGAGTAGTTAATTACTACTAAAATCATGCCTCTACCTCCCCTTACGATTTGGGGTGCCTTGCGGGGAAGCCGGGCACATTTCTCAAGGCACCCCTGTGAGATCGTCTCTCTCCACACACAGTGGGCCTTGGAGGGCAACTCTCTCCTCCTTCATATTTCCTCACGGATTCATTGATAAGCAGCTTATATATATACTTAACTTACATCTCCTCATTCACTCGGTAGGGGATTTCCAGTGCAACATTAGAAAGATCCATATTTTCCAAATGAGGGGAGATACCTTCTTTTTGTCAAAACCTAGTTTGCCATTGAAATAAGAAAAATGCTCTCCAGCCTGTGAAGAAGCTGAATAAGCACAAAGAGCTAGAAGCTCTTCAATGCAGAGTTCTGCTCTGCTGATCCCGCGGCCAGGGCAGGCCCTCGCTGCAGGCCCATCTCAGATCCCAGCCCTTAGGGCAGTAAGTACTGGGCCAACATGCCATTAGGCAGCCATGGTTGTGTCTTCATTCATCTTCAGAAGGCACCGAAGCCACCCACATTGGCTGAATTTAGTGATCCGAGTCTTAGTAATTATTGAAATGTAACTTCATCTTAAATCTTAAGTCCCAAATCTGGATTTAGGCAAAGCTGAAACTTTTGGTTTCTCTTGATCCAAATGAAAATGTGTCTTTGACCAAAAAAATAAAAATAAAATAAACATCTTGGTTTGTAATTTTATAGTGCGGCCGAATGTCTTTTCCATGAGTCATGTGAATAAAATACGCCCCAGAGCACGCTGGGAGGAACCCATTCTGGGCAACACATGGTCCCCTCTCTCTGCACAGCATTTCATCCTCTCCTGGTTCCTGCCTCTCAGGAAGCTGAGATCTAAACTTCGTAACCAAAAGCTGTATCTCAGGCAAGACCCAGGTTTCTGTGCATTCTGAACCTCAGATTCTCTTCCGAGAAATGGATCTAAAAAGAGTAGCGCTCTCCCAACTTTCCTGTAAAGAGGAACCAACGTGCAGAATGACAAGCCCTCAGGAGGCACAGACAGAGGGAACTCAATAAGCATCATTATGGCAGCCCAGGCATAGGGGATGCCAGGGTCTTTATACTGAACTAGAGGCCCAGTGCATGAAATTTGTGCATGGTTAGGGTCCCTAGGCCTGGCCAGCGATCAGAACCCATCCAAGCCTTTGGGCTGCCAGCCAGGGCCTTCCTGTGTTCCTCTCCACCCCCTGGTGGTCAGCACATGTCATAACGAGCGATTGAACTCCCAGTCTCCCAGTCAAAATCCGGAGGGGACACTTTGCATATTAGCCTTTTATATATATATAGATGTCCTTATTTACATTCCCCATGTCAAAGCGGGGAGCCCTGGTGCCTGCCTCCCCCACTTCTCTCAGAACCCCCTGTACTAACAGTTACCTGTCTGCTTGGCTGTATTCTCACCCTCCCATTAGAGTAAAAGCTGACCAGCACATTGGTGTCAGCTTTGTCCTGAGCCCGAGCTGGGATATCCTCCTGAAGGTCATCGCACCCATTTTTAGTGAATGAAAGGCATAGTGATTTAATTTGCTAATATGAATTTATACTATTCAGTTAATGGTATCAGATACCACAATGAGGCTTTTAAAAATTATTTTTCTTTTAAATCCTCACCTGAGGATATGTTTTTATTGATTTGAGAGAGAGTGGAAGGGAGAGAGAGAAAGAGAAACATCGTCAATGTGAGAGGAAAACTTCGATTAGTTGCCTCCCAGATGCTCTCTGACCAGGGATTGAACCCGCAACCTAGGTATATGCCCTGACCAGGCATGGAACCCACAACCTTTTGGTGCACAAGATGATGCTCCCACCAGCCGAGCCACCCACCCAGGGCACACAATGAGGCTTTCTTAATGTAAGTATTTTATGTTATTTGGCTTCCTTGTTTTATGTGTGTACATATAGGATGGCACACATGTAGGAATTCTCTGAATTTGTGTTGTTGACCTTTGAAACATGCAGAGAACCTTGCACCGGTCAGATTTCCCATGCTGCCCCAGCCATCGTCTTCCCTGCCAGCATTTCTTCTTCAGGATGATGACAGGGTCCAATTACAGGTCAGAACGTGCTCCCCAGCACCCCCCTTCTTCTCATACTGTTTGTCTTTGGCACCAACATCTTTGCCTTGAACCCATTCGACTCCCCGCATCTCAGCTGACATTTGCTCCACCTGCCTTATATCAGGAGGCACTTTGTGAAATACGTCCCCTCTGAGAAGCTACAGAAGTCATGTTTTCTTTATATTTTACAAAACCCCTCTTCCTAGTTATGTTTTCCACAAGCATAACCTGTCTTGAATCACTGCATGACCTTGCCGAGATTTAGAATCACAGAACCTTATCATCCCCGTGGGCCTGCCTGGTATCCAGTTGAACCCAATGCAGAAAATGTCCCTCAAGCACCCCTGACAAATGGCCGTGCAGCCCTCGCCTGTGTTTCTGCGGTGACAGGGTGCTCAATAACTCATGAGGCAGCAAATCTCATTGCTGATAGCCCTGAGAACATCCTATATTTCGTCAATAGACGCCTCCCTACAGCTTCCCCCGGGCAGCAACTCGGGGCTGGGAGACTGAAAGGTGTGCGGCAGAGGAAGAGCACTCCTTGCAGACCGACTGTAAGGAAATGGACCTTGCGTCTCTCCATAGCCTCCTGTCCTGAACGATGGCAGCTCCTGGTTAGTCACTATTTTTTTCTTTTTCTTTTTCCTTTGTTAATCCTCACCTGAGGATATTTTTCTGTTGATTTTTAGAGAGAGTGGGAAGGAAAGGGAGAGACAGAGAAACAATGATGTGTGAGAGAGACATCGATTGGTTGCCTCTTGCATGCACCCCAACCAGGGCCAGAGAACCTGCAACCAAGGTACATGTCTTTAACCGAAATCCAGCCTGGGACCCTTCAGTCCTTGGGCTGATGCTCTATCCACTGAGCAACACTGGCCAGGGCAGTCACTATCACTCTTGCATGCAGCTCAAACTGAACGTTCTGGACATAACAGAACTTCCACAGACTGAGCCGCCATCCATCAAGCATCATTCTCTCAGGCTGCACTGGTTCTATTATTAATCACTTACTTCATTTATCCTCCAATCACTTAACAGAGTTGTCGCCTCTTAAGCCAGGGGCTGAGGAAAATAGAGTAGGTTTACAGTTTCCTCGCATGCAAAAGTGTAATACTAGGTCCAGGATTAACTTTACATAATAGAGTGGAAGGGAGAAAGAGAGAGAAAGAGAAACATTGATGTGAAACATTATTTAAACTTTAAAATGCTTATTATGTCCCTTCATTCCTCAAGGTATTGTTTAAAATCACACTACACATACCCATGTGTATGAATTACTAAATTAATGTTTAATACTTTTTTCATAAATATAAGATGCTGAAAATTATTCTCCATGACAATAGTAGATAACCTTCATTGGTCAATGGTGTATAAATATTGACCCAATTAGTCCATATGAAAATGCTGCTAGGAATGAGCCATTATTATCCTCCTTTCAGGAATGAGGGAAACTGATATATGGAGAAAAACATGGCACAGGTGACGTATGAAAACAGACTTTAGGATTCTAAAGATCCTGTGTCCCTCTTGTCATGCTGGGCCACATGTGTACAACCCAGAGTGCATGTAACACATATGCCTTGAGTAAGTGGGACGTGTTCTTTGATATCAGGAGAAGGCGAGCTGGGAATTTAAGAATAAGACAATTGAGTGGCTGGGAAGTCTAGCTGATGCACATGAAATCCAAGATAGTTTTGAGGGTTTCTGAGAACATTTTCCACCTTGCCTCTCCTATCCCATAGGCAGCCACTCCGTCCAGGCTGCACTTTTAGTAATGACAGAGTCCCCAATATGTGTCCCTTTCCTCATGTGTTCTGGAAATCTCTGCAGTTCACTTGAAAGATATTTAGAAACCAAAACCTGACACAGATGTTGGATATTAAAGCTACAATGACAACTCTCAACAAATGTGTGGAAAAGGAGGTTTATTAGAAAATGTCAGCTTCAGTAGAGGGTCTGTAATCAAAGGCAGCCAGGCGGGTTCTGGGGTTGAAAGCATTCTTCGATCATACAGTACAAAGCCACGTGATTTTCTCCAAAGTCAGTAATCACAGAGGTCCTTCTCAGGAGAAGTCATGTATTGCTTGTGATGTAAGAGCTGTCTGGGCTGCACTTTGAGGTTCTACTGGCTGGCTGTGGGGTCCTGAAGACTAGATACTATTGGGTTCATGCCCCAGCCTGGTGCTGGAGTGCCAACCAAGCCTTCCGCTGTCACTGGCTGGCTTGGTTGGTGATGGTTTGGGGTGTTGCGCTGAGTGTGATCCCTGTGTTTACGTGACAGGCAGCAAGCCTGAAAGCCAGAAAAGAGTCAGAGCAACCCGGACGCAAAATCAAATTTCCCGTTCTCGCTTTTGCCGCCTGCCTGTCCAGTAAGCAGCACGTTAGACAGTTTGTCTTGATGCTCATGATCTTGTTAGGACTAGGAAGTGGGATCCTCCTAAGTCAGTGTTAAATTTGAACCCAGTCAGGCCTTCTCAGTGACTTACGCTATCATTTCAGAAGTCTCAGCTTTGCAGCTGGTTGATCTGGGATCGGTGCGCCCCCATCATCGCAGACTGCTTTGCTCACATGATGACATGCACACCATGGAGGTGGAATGCTAGCATCCTTCTCCATTCGAGAGGAATTTCAGAAGATGCAGATGCAGAGGGTACCGGAAAACCTCCACACTGGGGCTCCAACTTGCTGCATCAACTCTTTGAAAATCAGGGGCATTCTCCTACGGCAATAAAGTATAGACCTTGAAGAAAATACAAAGTCATACTTTGGGCACACTAATATTCCAAGGAATACATTTTTCAGCAGTGCCATTTAACATTCACACATACAAATAGAACACATACATACCTTAAAAAATATGTGCAAATATACACTAATCCTACCCAACAATTTCTGGGAGATTTTTAAAAATATATTCATCAGTAAGAAGATTTTAGAATAGAGATAGGTAAACCCTTCAAGTAATAAAAGTCCCTGATGATTACTGAAAATTGTAATACCATGTTGTTCTCATCAGATCCTTAATTGACATTGAATTCTAGTAATTTCCTTAGTAAATGTTATGCGAAGAAACATTTCTAATGGAGATTCTGTAAAGCACAACATAAACCTCATTCCCACCCCCCTTAATTTCTGTTTTGACATTGCTCATTCCTACAGTATAGCTCATTCTTCATCAAGGACCACTGAGACTAGCCTGTCACAAACAGGGTGATGTAGGTGAAGAGAGGCTGTATCTTTCTGAACTGATTGCTGGTCAGTAAAGAGGAACTTCGATGTTATACTGCATCAGCCAAATTATTCTTTCCCCACCAGTGCTTTAGATCATCCACCTTCTCGAGCTCCCATATTCACAGTAGTCACCATATACTTTCAATGATGATGCTAACAGTTTTTCAAGGGCAGAGATAATGGAGAATCTGCCCTTACCCACTCGTACTCAATGGTATTTTGTCTTCTTTTTCTTGTAATTTTTGTTCCCAGTGTGTAGCATAACTAACAAGGTCATTACAGATAGGCAGCAATTGAAAAAAAAAATAGTGGTGATATAACATTTGCATTATGGATAAGATTTCAAGCAACATTTTCTGTGTGCATTCTGCTCATTTCAGTTAGTATTAGTGGAATTGTGAGATACAGAAATCAGGGGAAATATTGGTGGGGTTTTGCACAGTCCCGGTAGGCTGTTGAGATACAGAATTGAAGTGTTCATAGTTTCTGTCCAGCAAGAACTCAAGTTCAGTCTAAGGGACAGTGAACTACATAAGTGAATGAACATGATTGATAGGGGTGTGGCATTTCAGTTGCCCCACCCTCCCTCCAAAACAGTGACTGATCAGCATGCCCAGATATTCAGTAGCCTCATGAAAACCAACCGATCATTTGGTGTATTTGTACGAACACATAATGACTTTGCAGTCCACAACCCAAATGTCAAACTCCTCTGGGTCTAAGGCCAAAGTAGAAGATACTGTTCTTTTTCAGAATTTAGAACGTTGGTACACATAATCAGGTATGCTTGAAGGATAGGCAGAGCAGTGAGGGCACCCCAAAAATAAAGCGGACAGCTACATAGAGGTGAGACAGAAAGATGGTAGACCAGACGCATCTCTGCATCCCAGGCACATCGAACATGGAGTGAAGATAAGCCCATCATGCTTCCAGTGGCAGGTAGAAGAGAGAGACAGCGTGTCACAGACGGTGCTGCCTGAGATGTATAATGTAGATGACAAAGCCAGCTGTGTTCTGATGTCACAAAGCCCTGAGCCCTGGTGAAGCGCTGACCAGCTCTTCAGACCCTATGAAAAGGTATGTTCTCTCAAAAACTCCCAGGTGAGGAGAGCCAGCAGAAGACCTAGGGTGTTAGTCCTTTGTGGGATGGAAATATGTGAAATCCTTTGTGGGATGGAAATATGTGAAATGATTATCCTGTCATTCTATCCTATCAGACTATCTGAAGACTCCTTCTCTGAGTGGTACATAGCGTTCAATCTCAAAACCACACCAGAACTAAGTACTATTATTATGGATACTAGAGGCCCGGTGCATGAAATTCATGCACGGGGGTCCCTCAGCCCAACCTGCACCCTCTACAATCCAGGAGCTCTCAGAGGATATCCTACTGATGGCTTAGGCCCTCTCCCCATGATTCTCTGCTCTCTGCGAGGCCTGGAGGTTTCCCTGTAGCCATGGAGATGAAGCCCCCATGCCGTGCTGTTGCTCTCTGCCTGCTGCCGCCATGTGCCATGTGAAGGAAACCCCAATGCCCTGCAGTGTGCTCTGTCTGCCGGGCCTGGGGGCTTCCCAGACACGGACACACTAAGGAAGCCCCCATGCCCTGTTGTCCAGGCTCTGTCTGCAGGGCCTGGGGGTGTTCCCACCACCACTGCCCACTAAGGAAGCCCCCAAGCCCTGCTGTCTGGGCTCTGTCTGCCATGTCTGGGGACTTCCCTGCCACTGCCCCACTAAGGAAGCCGCCATGCCCGGTTTTGCAGGGCCTGGTGGCTTCCCTGCTGCCGAGATCAGGAAGCCACCATGCCCTGATCTGCTGGCACTGGAGTCTTCCCGATTGCCTCGGCGACCATCGGGAAGACGCCATGCCCTGCTCCTCCGCCAGCTCCGTGTGCGCAGGGCCTGGCGGCTTTCCGCTGCCGCAGCACTAAGGAAGCAACCATGCCCTGCTCTCAGTGCTCTGTTTGCTGGTGGGACACGCCAGACACTCCAGCAGCGGGGCTGAGGGGACTGGGCGCCGCCATCTTGTGGGTATGGGGGCCGCCATTTTGTTGTGGAGTGACACCTAATTTGCATATTACTCTATTATTAGATAGGATTATATTATTATTATTTTATTATATTGATCGCAATACAAGGGAGTATGATTTGAATTGGTCATCCCAATTACTATATTTTAATTCTTCTGTAAATTACAATTCAGTGTGTAATGCACAGAAGTAGCACAAAGGACTGAATACTTTTATCTATAGGGTCTTAGAATATCTCCCAGAGATGGCGGTATGTGGATTAGGCATTTTAAGTAAAGTCTTGCAGAATTCCCTTCACTGGCTAACTTCAAATATTTACATACTATATTTTGATTTTTCTTAATTGAATTAAATACTCTTTAATAACACCCCAATTGGGCAAAGAGTCAAGTATGACCTGAACAGATGGTACAGATAAACTAGACTGATATCAAAATGTGGACAGAAATTCATGGCTTCTCCAAGTTTGTTTTCGTTTGATTTTCAAATCTCTGTAGGGTCCAGACAGAAGCAAACATGGAGAAGCACAGGGAGGCCTTACCACCTAGGGCTTGGGTGGGATTTCCAGGGAGGACTGTGCTGAGGGATCACAAGGATTGAGTCAATGCCAGACTGAATCACTCATTTAGATGAATAGAGTCCTCAGACTCAGCAGATGAGAAAATTAATACCAGAACAATTTGATAGCTATCTAGACGCATCAACGAAAACATGAAATTATGAAACAGCAAAAATATAACATTGAATTCTAGAAATTAAAATTCTATATTCATTTACTTGAAAAACTTCTATAGACATTTAATAGCATGATAGCTCTTTTAATAACTTGGGCTTCATGCAATTCCTTGAAGATTCAGCAATGTCAACTGAAAATAGTTCTGTTTGATTGGTTTTATTGTTTGTTTGCTTTTTTTTTCTTTTTTTTTTTCTTTCTTTTTTGTGTGTGAATGGCTCTCTAATATGGCCCCAGTGAAAACATGAAGTAAATTTGAGGGCAAGGGAATAAGAGATTGTCAAAGAGTTCCATTTGCAGAATTCCTTAGAATGGGTAGGCAATATGTATTGCTCAACGACATTTAAGTTTAAGAAATTTCAGATATCTTTATTTTTCAAAATCAAAGCAATAGACTTAGAGTGAGAAGTCTAATATTCCTCCACCCCCCAGCCCCTGAATCATGGGATGTTGTCTATGAGGGTTGGGTTGTCTGACTATAGCCGTGATGCTCAGCTCTTTTTCCTCGATGTTGAATGATGTCCCTGCCAGGTTTGGTCTTTTCTGTCAGCCTTTTGCCGTTGGGACAAGGTGGGATGTCTTGCTCAGCCTGCGGGTTGGACATAGGTGGTTGGCAGGAGCTGGGGTGAGCAATATAGTTCCATTTCCCCAGGCAGCTACCTAACGCCTGAATTGTTAGCTGGGTCCAGGTCTCTGCCCTGGGACAACAGCATCATCCCCACCCCTCAACTCTCCTGAAGCCTCACCCTCTGTCTCCTTCTGTTTTCCCTGCCTTTTATTCCACCGGATTAATAATTTGTGCAAAATTCCTTGTCAGTTCAGATTTGAGGATTTCTTGAGACCTTGGATTTAGGGAAAGGTGCCCCTTTCCCAATGCCATGGCTAGTTTCCCAAAGACCTACTTTTCTCAAAGAGAAAAAAAGCCTATGTGTCATTCATCATACTTGCTAGATTAAGCTTTCAATTGTTCCTCTTTAAAAATGATCTCTAAGTGAAAATAAAAATCTTACATGCTAGGGGAGAAATATTTTCAAGTGCATTATTTTTCTAGCTGGTTAAAGAGTTAGTGAATGGTTATTTTAAAAATACACACACATATACACCAGAAATTTCATGGCAGTCTGAAGTTGATACGTTCTACCATAACAATACAGGGTGTAGGGTGTTGAATAATGCAACACGCTCGAATTACTTCCATTTTCTGAATGATAAATTCAATTTAATTAACTCTGACTTTGAATGCTGCGGACTTCAAATGAGTTTTTAAAAATATCTTACCACTGCTCTCTCGCCCTTATGTAGCCTGCCATATTTTGAGTGCTTTCTCCTTCGAGAATATCAAATTTATTATCCAAAGCATTTGCAGAAGAGAAGAAACTTTCTTCTTTACTAAATCACTCTCAGCAAAGATCATTTTCAAGCTAATGAAGTCTTAGCATTTTCCAAACAATGCTTAGGGAAACGTGGAGGGAAAGAACAGTAAATCTCCTCCCTGTGAAGAGCGTTATGGAATGTAAATAGTATTCACTAGATATTCATAAAGATAGCAGTTACATATGAATACACACCCACCAGCTTAAAACCTCATTATTCAAAAGACTCATCATCTCAGAATGCATTATAATTTTCAGGAATGCCAGATAGCTACTAATAGATTGTGTTGTTGAAAATGATGTGTTTTCAAGAATGCTTGTCGTTAACAAAACAGAAAGAAGGTTATATAGAGTCATTGCATGACCTTAAATTCTAACAGCGTTCTCTAGGATCATTTTTATTAGGCCAGGATGAAATCACTGTTCATCAACACCACGTTCTCTGAGGAAATTTAGGGGCAGGGTCATTAAGAAAGTTAATGAAAACACTCACAGTGACTTGAGATGTTCTCATTGTGGGATCATTCAGATTGAGCGATGCATCACAAGACTCGTTAATTATAGAGGAACCTGGAAATATATAACATTCACATACCATTTAATAGCAGCTCTAAAGTGTAAAAGTCTAAAACATCAGAATCTTTCACTTCCCAAAGGGCTGCAGGAGCACAGCACAATGCATTCTGGGTTAGGAGCTTTAGGACTTGCGTTTTTGTCCCCCTCTGCCATTTATAAGGATAACTAGAGGCCCGACGCACAAAATCCGTGAAAGAGTAGGCCTTCCTTCCCCTGACTGCTGGCACCGGCTTCCCTCTGGCACTGGGACCCGGGCTTCCCTCGCAGCTCTGGCTTCATCTGGAAGGACATACAGAAGGATAACTGGTCTAATTAGCATATTACTCATTTATTATTATAGATTGGCTTAACTAGATCATGACGATAACAAGGTTATCATGTATTGAGCCTATACTACGTGCCAAGTACTGTTTTAATGTCACAAGTTAGGCACTTCATAGACATATTTTACTAAATTCTGTCCACGTCCCCCACATGATAAAAAATATACTTCAACCGACTGGTAGGATTGGCACATGTAAGGTAAGTTAGAGCCTTTTCACCCTAGGTTCCTTCGGTAATGCTCTCCTATATTTGAAAATGAAAAGTACATTAAACTCCCTTTCCTGCAAAGAATGCATTTCATTTGTCCTAGTGGTTTGGCTGACCTGAAAATACACGCGGGTCCTTCATGTACTTGTAATCACATTTGATGTAATACAGAAAGGAGAGACAGGCAGCCTGTGCATACATAGAGTTCAAGAACTCTAAGGAAGAAAGTAATGGAAAAATTATGTGCTCGCTTTACAGACTTGAACTTTAAGGTATGTGCAAAGGATGAATGGTTCTGAAATGTAACAAGGAACAATGAAGTTCCGGGAACATCCTTTATGAACTCCTGAAGGCTGGCCCCAAAAATGTACTAGCAATTCAAGAAAATGTACTGCAATTTAAACTATGGACATTCAAATAAGGAACAAAGTTCTGTACAATGCACTTGATCCATGTCACCAGAGAGCAAAATGAATGGACCTTCTAAACAATTCTCCTAGCATGTGTCATTTTTAATGCTTTTATTCTAATCCTTACAGTAACTCCATAAGAAAAACAAGTAGAGATAAAAAAGAAAGCTTTGGATCTAAAACCTTTTCTCAGAATAAAATATTTTTTAAAAAGCAGTACACAGAGTGTTGAAATGTTAAGATATACATGGGAAAGAAAAAATCCATACCCCAACATCAAGATAAATACTACATCAAGATATAAATGTCTTGGGTATATCCTTCATGGTTACACACACACACACACACACACACACACACACACACACACGTAATATGTGTAAGTTAACAGTTATTACATAATTATTATGTACTTGGAATTATGTTAAACATTTTACATGATGTATCTTAACTTTTTCCACAAAATCTATACTAATAAAAGGGTAATATGCTAATTAGGGTGGACGTCTTTTGGACGTCCATCCGGATGTCCATCAGGACAAAGCCGCAGTGGCTGTGAGGGCTGAGGGCAGGCAGCCATGGCTGCAGCTGTGAGGCCTTGGGGCTCAGGCAGCCATGGGCTCAGGCAGCCATGAGCCCCAGCGGCTGGCAGTGGCAGCAGCAGTGGGGTGATGGAGGTGGCGCCTTCCCCTGATTGGCCTGGTCGCCTCCCACAAAGGGAGGCCAGACTGCAGTCATCAGTAGGACATCTCCTGAGGGCTCTCGGACTGTGAGAGGGGGCAGGCTGGGCTGAGGGACCCCTCCAGTGCACAAATTTTTATGCGCTGGGCCTCTAGTAACCATATAAAAGAGAAGCTATTTTCAACTCCATTTGAGGAAAGAGAAAACAGACAAAAATAATTTGAATAATTTGCTTAAGTCAAGCAAGAGTTAAGTTAGAACTGGAATTTGATCAAAGCAAGAAACCTTCGAAAATAATGTGTTGAGTTTCCCTTGTGGAGTGTCTTCTGTCTGCTTCCTTTTCCATATATTCATTTAGATCATTCTGTTCCTATTTCATCACTATTGCATCCTTTGTGTTACCTTACTTGGTTAAAACATCTATGCTTTTCTGTTTTAAATATCTTCATCTACGCTTTACTACTCTCTGTGGCTGCCTACTGCATCCTTTGTCAATATTTCTTTGTTTTAAACTTTACTTTGTGTGCATGTTCTTTAAAAGTAGTTGAGTCATTCTTAGGTGAGTCCACTGGCATTTATTGTCATAAGCAATGTAATTTGTCTTACTTTTCCCAATCTTGTTTCATTGTTTTAAATTTCCTCCTATTTTCACTTTTATGTTAGGAATGTGGGAGTTGTGCTTAGCAAGGATAACATTATCTTTCAAAAACATAATCGAGTCATTGTTGGCCATGGCCTGTGTTAATAATTAAACATTTTCCCCAGAATAAGTGTATATCAATCCATGATGCTGCTTTAATTATAAATTAAACCTTTCCGTCTACTGTCTATCTCTTCCCCTGTTTATTGGGTCCTCTCGCTGTCTCGCTCTGTCCGCTCGGGCAGCCAGCATGCTGTGTGTGGCAGGCGACACATCTGGCTTTTTCAGCTGCTCACCCCTGGCCACCCAGGGGCAGTGTCGTAGTATCTGGGTGGGAGAGAGTGAATGTACTTTCTCAAATCGTTTTACCGTATTTACTCTTTCAGGTTATGAACTACTAGTAGAGAGGCAAAATAAACTCAACAAAATAATAGCCGGAGAATATTCAAAGGAGATCAAATAAATTGTATTATAGAGGTTATGGTTTTAAAAAGAAAGAGACTAGAAAATCTGTTTCTAATGTCCAAGAAGCAGAATTCTGAAGGATTAGTGAGATTATAGAATAAATTGTTTCTAAAAGAGAAAAATTACAATGAGGAAATGAGAAGGATTATGCATTTAACCGGCACAGCCGGACTCCCCAGAGAGTTTTGAACGCAGAGCTGGAGCGCTCTCCGGAGGAGCTGGCCCTGGGATGGGTTTGGGAAGATGAATCCTCTTTCCCCAGGGACCCTGGTCTGATGGTTTAACTGCTCTGAAGTACGCCAGGTGCCATCTTAGTCAGATCAATTTCTAACTAGACCTACGTGAATTCAGTTATTTTGTTGTTGTTTTTGTTAATCCTCCCCCAAGGATATGTTTCCATTGATTTTTAGAGAGAGTGGAACAGAGAGGGAGAGACAGAGAGAAACATCAATGTGAGAGAAATGCATAGATTGGTTGCCTCCTGCACACACCGGCTGGGGGAGGAGCCTGCCACCAAAGTACGTGCCCTTGACTGAATTCAAACCCGGAACCCTCTGGTCCGCAGGCCGACGCTCTACCCACTGAGCCAAACCGGCTAGTGCTGAATTCAGTTATTTATTTTTCATAAACACATCGCCCATTTTTCATTGTTGATGAGTGAATTGTTGTCCAAATGGGTGCTCAAGCTTCCTAAACAGGTCATTGCTAGTTGCTTGCACAGTGTGGCATCATTAAAATCCCACTGCGTGGCCTGTGGCCGGGAGGGTCTGTGTTTCTCTGTAAGAGGCTGGGTTTTCTGAGCTCGGCCTTCTGCCATGGCTCCTCCGCTCTCCCAGCCCAGAGGAGCGCCAGCCACCTGCTCCCAGCGCGGGCAGGGATGCCTCCTGGCCAGTGCCTTTTGCTAACAAACAGTCTACCAGGCGTTGTAAAGTCCTGTGTTGGCATCTCTGATGCACCTAGAAGTGAATTTCTGTTCTTAACACTAACGTTTAGTCAGCGTCTTTCTCGTTGAAACATGCCGTTGGGACAACCATCTGTTTGGCTGATGCTTTGGGCCTGCAGAGGGGGCTGCTGGCTTCCCGGGCTGGGTTACCTTCCACCTGTCACAGGGCAGCAACGGGGAAGTCTGTCCTGGGGGTCGTTCTGAATGCACTCAGAGAGCAACTGACAGCTGAACTACTTTCTACCAACTTAAAAAACAAAGTTATGTTAGAGGGAATTAAGATGGCTCCCGCCTTGTGTGGGTGAACAATTCAGTTAAAACTGTAATGATTCCTTTAAATAAACAACAGCTTTCTTTTTTATTGTGGTTTTTTTTCAGTCTTTCTCATTGTGTAATTTAAATTATTTCTAATTTAGTATTCTTCCTAATTTCATAACTATCTTTTTTGGAATGAAAGTGTTAGAGAATCATGTTGAAAAGGATCATGGCAGCTGGTTGTACAGGAAATGCTGCCATTAATGGTTCCTCTAGGTTGGACAATTTTACAGTAAATGTTTACAACGGGCCCTGCCCATACGCATTAACTGAGAGACTCTGTCTTGGTGGGTAAAGGAAAAAAAAAGAAGTTGTTTTCAATGTATACTCATCTTCATTCACTGTGCTGATGAGAGAAAGAAAATAAGAGGTGACCTTGTTTATTTTTCGTCCAAAGAGTCTAAGGGAAGGATCAAGCATAGGTGCTCATAGTAAAGACAGACTCCCAGGCCCTCGAAGGGGAAGGGTGCTGGGAGGAAGGTGTCCCCTCTGTGAATGCACAGCCCTGATTTGGCTGAGATTCTGGCCTGCATGCGGCATGGAATTGCAAAGGCTCAGGAGTCCGGCTGACTGCTAGTGTAGGCTTCCCAGGTGCCCTTGGGCGCTGTCCAGAGCTGCCTTTGGTTCCATCCATTCCGTTCTTTAACAACCTGAAGACCTACATAACATGACGAATTCCCTTTGGGGATATTACAGTGAGGAACTAGAGTAAGTTATCTTTTGTCCCCAAAGTCATACTGTTACTAAGACGTAAAATGCAACGCTGTACCCTTACCCGGAGTTCTCCCGTTTCTCTCCACCACACCAACAGATATAAACAAATGGATTCCTGAGTACTCTTGCTGTGTCACCAATGATCACAGAGTAAATTAACCATTTTATTTTATTCCTCACTTTGTCAGCGATGGATTTGAGAAGACTCAGCCGGGTAGCACTTGCTGGGATCTTGTGTAATGTCAGTGAGACACAGACCAGGACTGCAGTCATGTCATCATCACCAAGGACCGAGGTGCTGCATTTCTCTGGTGTGAAGTGATGCTGTGTCTGCTGAGAGCGCAGGAGGAGGAGGAGGAGAGGAGTGGAAGGATGTAGTTATGACTCTGACACAAGTTGCTCGGCTTCTCCCACATGAACTGGTCCTTGCAGAGGGAGCACCTCCGGAAAAACAGGAGGAAGATGGAAGGCATTTTATGAACTAGCCTCGACATTCCATGACATCATCTCAGTCATTCTCAATTAATCAAACAGTCACAAGCTTGCCCGGAGTCATAGGGGTGAGATATAAATTGCACATCTTAATGGGAAGAATGTCAAAATACATTTTTACATTGCCACGATGTAGAACAGTGTGTCGACCTCATTAACATCAATACCTTGTCCAGTCACCAATAATTTACTAAGGTCCCACGACACTCAAAGAAATGTTGGAATGATATTATTTTTCTCAACTTTTCAGGTTTACATGCAAATTTTAGCCTATTCTGAAAGATTATGTATACCATGAGTGAAATTAAGTTTGTATGATAGCCATCTATATGTATGTATATGTATGTGTATGTGTATGTGTTGTGTACAGTATATGTGTATCTACCTCTATATCTATCATCTATATATTTTCATTATCTGATGAAACTCCCCCCTTCATTCTCCATTACTGACTATCGGCCAAAGAGCCAGTTACTTGGGCAGAACTAATGGTAACATGTCATTAACATATGTGGTCTTCACATGACATCTACATGATCTTATTTTTTAAGGACTTCATACTATGTCAGGAATCAACAGTAATATTCTTTTTTTTTGTTCTCGATAACATTGAACATTAACACATTGTTTTACATTGGGCCCACCCAGGTTATCCAATCGAGGATGGTCTCCAGTTAAGGTCAGCTGATTACCACCTTCGTTCCCCCTTCCCAGGGAATATAAAGTATTCACAAATTTGTAGGGTTTGAACAAGGACCACAGAGGAGGAAGGAAGAGACTCAAATGCTTCAAAATAAAACTAGGAGACTTTTAGGTTCAAAATAAAACTGGAGAGATAAAACTCAAGAAGCATTCATTCATACTTTATTAATAAATAAATATTTATTTTTAATCAAATCAAAATATGACATTTTTGGTCATGAATACTATTAGCATCATTCTATCGACCACACCTCTGATTTTGCTGGAATGTCTCCTTTCTGTTTCTTTCTTTCTTGTTAGAATTTATTACAGACTCAAGTCTTCCAAACTCTCATCCACCTAGTCTATTAATTTTGTTTTTTTACTTCTAGGACCATCCTTCCCATGGTTCTTCCATCTCACAATATAAATAGACTAATGATTGGAAATACCCTGTAGTGAGGAGTATAGCCTCAGAACACAGAGACGTTACAGGGATTCAAGCTTTGATTGAGAATCATGAGATAATGACAAAGATTCTATCAAAGCTGGTGAAGCTGTGGGACCAGGAAGAGTTCCATATTGAACAACATGTCAAAAAAGAAGGAAAGTATCCATTCTTGGCCAATGGCTTGTCCTTCTGAGCGTGAGTGGCGGATCACGTAACTTTGGATTGTGGAGGGACTAAAATGGGTCCAGGCTGCCTCCTCTCAGAGACCTCTACCCCTCTAGGGTTAACCAGTGGTAATTAGATGTTTTACAAATGGTTCTATTCTTAAATCTGCAAATTAAACTGAATGTGACCCCGTTTATCACAGCTAAGTTGGCAAACTTTGTCAATGAGACAGCATTTAGCATTTAAGCATTGGAGCATTTGAGCATGGTATTTTCCTCAGCTGGGTTAGTAGTCTTATTTAGTCAACTTGTCTCTTTCTTAGAAACTAAGTTCTGGAATACTATAAAGTAATGTAGGTACTTCATAAAAAATTAAAAATTATTTGCAAATTGCCCCCTCACATTACTGTCATTGCCACAAAGGTGTGTCTTTTAAGGCAAAGTCACAAAGGGTAGTGAGATATGACAAACCATAACTCCCTCTATGAAAGGACAGAATCCATTATTCCCCAGCCTCAGGGACATCGCACTCCTGCTCTGGTGGGTCACCTATGTCCATATCCTGTTGGAAAACAACATGCTCCTTCAGTTTTGAGAGGTGTTTCTGACAGACGCTTGTCTGGAAGATTAGGAAGTCTACTGAAATTTACGTAAAAATAGATCAGAGAACATAAAATGGGTTTCCAGCAGCGAGGGGAACATGGTAGACCGACCAGTGGGTGCGCCCACCGGGAAGTTCTGCCCACGCAGGGAGAGCTGCCGTTTAACCTTTCACCTCTTTAGTGTGCTCCAAGCAAGACATGCTCTGTTTTAATTCACGACTCCCAAGTGCTCTCTGAAGAGCCGTGGCACACTTTCTCTTGGTTCCTAAATGTTGCCCTTCTGCCACAGAAATTCCTCCTACAGCGAAGTCCCTTTTTGGCAAAGTGTGCTGAGCAATTTGTGCAAGCATGCAGACAGCTACACACACAACAGGCCCCTGGAAGCAAGGGAAAGACAACATTACAGTTTGGGTCCGGTATCTCGTTCTGTCATTCTTTTCCAATTTGGAGCTCTCTGGCGTCTGTGCCGGTTGATCTTTCTACCTCACTGTAGGCTCATATTTATTTTCTCCCAGCAGCCTGCTCCGCAGTCAGCCACAGTGAAGATGGAATTATCTTGTCAGAAACTGTAACATTAAATTACTCTGGGGAAGCATGCAGGTGCAAAACATGTTGTTCTTTAATGCAAATTCTGGGATTCTAATCCAAACACAGCCTCCTTGCATAGCTACCCCACAGACTAAAAATAAAAATGATGTATTCAAGATTGTATGTGTGTGTACGTATTTAAGTGTAGTTCAGTGAAAAATGTCCTTCTAGATAAGAATAGAAATGTCTAATTTTTTTTTCAATGTCCTGGACCTTGGTGATTTACCTACTCATCACAATCAAAAGTACTTTTAGTGTCAGAAAAAAATGTGTTTTCTAAAATCAGAACCTGACATCCTACCAATTATGTTTAACAGTAACAATCTGACAAATATTGCCATAAGGAGAATTTATTCAAATGGCAGTAAGTTATATTCTTTGAATACCATTGATTTATAGAGTTTTTCTGCAAGATTTGCAAAAGGTTCTTTATTTTTGTGAAATCATAAAAAAATCCCAAGTACACGTGTAGCTCGTTGTCATGGTCTAGATGTCATTTTACAAACAACACTGAGACGTCTAACTTAGGATACCTCACACTCCTCCTTCTCTAGATGTAAGATTATTCAATTATCAGTTACAGGAACCCAGCCCTTAGACATTTCAGATTTAGAAAAATTTTCAGCATATGTCTATCTAGGAATCACTCAGCACTGTAAAACAATATAGGTATTTGGTGAAGTCAGCAAGTCTTTAATTCTTGGGTGACCTGCTCTGAGCCGAGATTTTAGCCCGAAGTTAAATGAGGAACTTTGCACCTGAGGGGTATTTCCGGCTCTCCCTGAAGGCACAGGGAAGGTTAACCGAGGAGAAAAGCAGCTGGGCCTTCACAACTCGAAATGGTGATTGGCAGAAGAGGAGGAGGGATGGGGTGTAATGACAGTAAATGTCCAGATGAGGTGTGTACTAGTATGTATACCTGATTTTGCCAAAGGGCCAATCTATTTAACTATGAGAGAGGAAAAGAAATATTGTCTTGAAACATTTCCTAAACTCCCAGAACATGAAGATTTAGTTATAAAAAGCTAAAAGCTATTCATAAGCAGGATACAGATATTACCTACAACAAAAATAAAGATTAGGACATATTACTATATCGATATTAAAATAATGATTTCTCATTAAAAGAACTGTAAAAAGAATGAAATCAAGGGGATTCAAAGGAATAAGGAAAACAGGAGAGAGGGTGTTGGTGACTGCAGGAGTGGGAAGAGTGTATTTCTGGTTTGCACTGGATGATTCTGTGAGAATATTTTCTATTGTCATGGTCCTGGCATTAACTTGGGTTTTAGGTTCACAGGAGCTTGTTACATTAAATAAATGGAAAATAATACCAAATAAAGGAGAACAAACCACATACATTTCATCAGTAAGATTGTGGGGTGAACAACAGATTGCTATATCCCAATTTTCTGCCCCTGAAGAAATAAGGAAAGATATAAATCAAAGGAAATAAAGGGCACCAATAGGATTAAATCATGCTGTCAATGCAATTGAGATAATGAGTAAACTGAACAATGCATATGAGAAAATTACCCAGAATGCAGCACACAGATCTGAAAAGAATGGAAGAAAGTGAAGAGAAATGGGGAAGAGAATATGAGGTCCCAACATATATTTTACAGAAAGTCAGAAGGAAAAATAGAGATAAAGTGGATGGGCCAATACAATGGGAAAAATGGTAATTTTTTTCAAATTTGATCAAATGCACGGTCTTCATATTGAAGAATTCCATTAAACCCCAGTGAAGGATAAATGAAATGCATCCTCAGAGAGAAGCTGCGGAGCATCAAACATGAAGAGAAAAATCTTTCAAGTAAAGAGAGAGAAATGAGGCAGTGACTTCAATAATTTAAGAGCAAAAATTAAGCAGATTTCTCAAGAGCAAGAAGCCAAACAGATGCCAAAGAAATATTGCCAAAGCACCGAGGAAGGAGAAAAAAAAAATAAAACCACTGAAGTCTCTCTACTCCGCTCATTAATTTCTCTCTCATGTGTTCAGATAAATTGAAGGTAATTTTCAGGCAAACAACTATGCAGAGATTTTTCTTCTCCAATAGACACTTGCTGGAAGCACGGAGGCATGTACTTCAACAGTCAGGAGTTTGATCAAAGAAGGAGACAGGAGACTCTAAGAAGCAGTGGTGAGCAGAGAGCTTGGGACATTTACAAATTGTACCACATCTGAGCACCAAGGGCAGCGCAGGCGTTTGAAAGTAGTTAATTTGTTGACAAAGGGTCAGAATGAATAAATGGATTGAAATGTATGTATATATAATACATATGTATATATAATACATATATAATACATATATAATAATAATACATATATATAATACATATATAATATATATAATACATATATAATACATATATATAATATGTATCTAATACATATCTAATAATAATACATATATAATACATATCTAATAATAATCCTATCTAATAATAGAGTAACATGTAAATTACCATCACTCCACTACGTCCACGATTGGGCGGCGGGAGGCTGGGGGGCGGGACTCAGGGTGGCCTATCTGGCCATTGAGAGGCACGGATCCGCTGCCACTGAGGGGGGCTACCCTGCTGTTGAGAGGCGCAGGGGGCGGGACTCCCGCCCCCTGTGCCTCTCAACGGCCAGATCCGCGGCCGCTGAGGGGGCCTGCCGCGGACACCCAGCTGCACCTCTCAACGGCAGGGTAGCCAGGTGTCCGCGGCAGCCCCCCTCAGCGGCCGTTGAGAGGCGCAGGGGGCGGGACTCCCGCCCCCTGCGCCTCTCAACAGCAGGGTAGCCCCCCTCAGCGGCCGCGGACCATCAAAAGTGGGGGAGCTGGGTGCCTGTCTGCTCCGGCACCAGGCCTTTCAGCCCCCTGCGCCTCTCAACAGCAGGGTAGCCCCCCTCAGCGGCCGCGGACCATCAAAAGTGGGGGAGCTGGGTGCCTGTCTGCTCCGGCACCAGGCCTTTCAGAAGCCTCCGCCGAGCCGGAGGCTTCTGAAAGGCCTGGTGCACCAGCAGACAGGCACCCAGCTCCCCCGCGAAAAGTGAAAGCGTGTAGGGGACCCTACACGTGCATGATTCAATCATGCACTGGGCCTCTAGTACATATATAATACATATCTATTATTAATTTCAAACATTTTTATGTGTTTTTGTATGCACTCACACACATTGCCTATGGAACAACAATAAAGAAAAATGGGAGGAAAACATAAACTAATTATTCAGAGATCATAAAATTTTCAACAAATATAAGGAAAAAATAATGAATATAAATTAAAATAAAAGCTGTCACTTTTTAAACTTCACATGAACAAAAAGTAACAGAGTCGGACAGTAGCAAGGGCTCATGGCGTAACGGCAAATGGGGACTCTCAGGCAGCACATTCGGGAACGCAAACCGATGCATCTACTTTGGGGAGACTTGGCTTTACCAAGGAAGCTGAAACGCCCGGAATCTATGATCCTGGAATTTCCCCTCAAACACACACTGCTCTGACGGTTCAGACTCGTTAACCGGGACGCATGAGTAAGACAGTTCATTGTAGCATAGACACAGCACAGTGTAAATCCATTGTAAACACCCAAATACTGGTTAACATGGCGGTACAATATCATCACCTTTATGTGAAGATTCTTAATACCCCAACGATCATTAACTGTGTGTGTGTGTGTGTGTGTGTGTGTGTGTGTGTGTGTGTGAGAGAGAGAGAGAGAGAGAGAGAGAGAGAGAGAGAGAGAGGAGAGGGAGAGAGAGAGAGAGAGAGATTTCTGCTTCTACAGGTGAATCTTGCTCACGTCAGCAGAGCGCCCAGACCCGCATGCCTTTGGGGTACCCCGATTCTCCCAGTCTGGATGTGCTGGCTACTTTATTTAAATCCCTGCTTTGTTTAAATCCCACGCCAGCAATGGGGTCTCTGCCCGTTTTGCTTTTCCTGACCCTGGAGTCCTCGCGCTTCCAACATTGGCTTTGTCAGCGTGGCTCTCTCTCATTATCTGCTTTTCCCACACAATCTGCATCAGTCACACCTGGCTGGAGAAAGCGCGACCAGCCTCTTCATCTCCCAGTGAAAGTCAAACGTGGACTTTTCTTGCTGCTCTCCGTTGATTTACTTATCTATTTACTTATTTACCATTAAATGTGTCGGGGTGACCTTGGTTGGTAAGATCATAATAGGTTTCAAGTAACCTTTCCAAACTTACTCATCTCTTAGACAATCTGGGATCCCTATTTTCCCAACTTCCTGTGTAGTTTAAGATGCTCCTGATTTTTAACGTTATTATTTAAGGAAAAAATATAACTTACATTAAAAATCTGAACTGCACTTAAAATTTTTTTTACATATATTTGTATTGATTTCAGAGAGGATGGGAGAGGGGGAGAGAGATAGAAACATCAATGCTGAGAGAAACATCAACGCAGATTCGGCCTGAAATCCAGGCATGTGCCCTGACCGGGAATCCAACCTTGACCTCCTGGTTCTTAGGTTGATGCTCAATCACTGAGCCACGCGCTGGGCTGGACTGAACTTCAGACTTGCATTGTGTGCTTCCTTCTGTGATGGTGGCATTTGGAGGCACAGGGGACCTGGGTGGATTGAAGAGTCGCTAGGTAGACTGTCTTCTCCCCTGCAGCTTGGTCCTGGGGGACTCATGTTCCTAAATCCAGGACAAAACCAGCAAGGAGTGTCTGCGGCTTGATCTGCAGTGAAGTGAGTGCAGGAGGCACCAAGGCACGCCTTACACACACTCACCGCATCTCAAAGAGCTGGAGTGGGCGGGGCTGAGTGAAAGGCAGGATGGCAGCTTCCTTTTCACCTGCTCTCTCAGCTGAAGTTAAGGGCAGGGATCTGACAGGTCCCTGCCCCACATAGACAGGTAGCTGAGGAAGATTGGCTTGTTTTTAATGAGTCCTAAGAGTTGGAGACCATTACAGACAAAAACAGAACACAATTTGAAGTAGTGTGACCTTGTCTTCCATCAGCTGTGAAAGGTGAACTGAGAACATTTGGCCACATGAATCCAAAGCCTAAAACAAGCGTATGCTTATTGAGGGAGCCTTATTAAAACTTATTAAAACTTATCCTAAGGAAAAATTAATGTCAAAGTTATATTCAAGAAATGTTTTCCATGAGAGGGGGTGAGCGTGTGGGTGGGCTGAAGCAGCTGTTTTCTCTTTAGCGCAATCCGGGACATCACGTGCAATTTCCTTCACTTACCCTGGCCTGAATAAATATTAATCCTCTGTGATTTGCATGCTCCAAAGGAAATAAAATCAAGAGGGTTTAAAAAAATGTCATTCTCACACATCTTGAATGGCTGCTCTTTTGCTCATTAGAAACTCAGAGCTAGAAAATGCTACCCATCGCAAAAGCTCAGAACAGGAAGAAAATCCAATGTAAATTACAAATGATAGGGTCTGATTCTACAGCTGAAGTAGAAGGAAGAGTTGGAGATCTCAGAAGGATTCATCACCGAGTGTCAACAATGGTGACACAGATGGCAGGGGATCCATCACACAGAGGGAGGCGCGTCGGAAGCAGCTTGCTGGCAGCTTCCATAAGTTGTGTCTAGAGTCTCCTGAGCTCCCAGGAAGTGTAGGACATGGATGGATCCTTTAAGTGAGAAAGATTTCGAAGAGACAACTCCTTGTTTGCTCAGACCTATGAGTCAAGACAGGGTCACCCCAGAGTCTTCATTTTCCCTATCTGTCTGCCTGAGCCTTTTTGGCAACTCATTTCATTAAACAAAACTGTGTTTTCCATAATTTACCAAGGACTAAAAGGAGACACCTAATTCCATCAGGGACTTATTTTCCAGTGTGTTCAACATACTGTGAAATGAGGTGTAAAATTGGATAAATTTTAATGTCCCTCGTACCTCTCAACATTACGGGTTCTCAGCTATTTTCCACATTGTTAGGAGGACAAGAACACTCGGAGAGGAGGTGTCTGAAATAGGAAGACTGAGGCGGAGTGAAGACATTTAGAACTCTGTAATTGCTAATGTGAACTATCCTATATAATAAAAGGGTATATGCAAATAGACCAAACAGCAGAACAACTGAACAACCAATCAAAGGGTAATATGCTAATGATATGTTAAGGCTGCTCAACTGCTCACTATGACGTGCACTGACCACCAGGGGGCAGATGCTCCGACCAGTAGGTTAGTTTGCTGCTGGTGTCCAGCAGATTGTGATTGAGAGAAATGGGCCTGACATGCCCTGGAGCCCTCCTTTGGTCCCTCAGCCTGGCCTGTGCCCTCTCACAATCTGGGACCCCTTGGGGGAAGCCAGAGAGCTGGTTTCAGCCCAATCCCACAGGCCACTCCCCTTGGGAGGGCGTCAGATGAGGGCTCATGGTTAGTGAGCCCTGCTGTGGCAGCACGAGCCTCTCCCTATTGGAACTGATTAGGTGCAAGCCCACAGCAGGCACAGTGAAGCTGAGATGAGCGGGAGTGGCAGGTAGGATCTGCAGTTGGACTGTGGGTTTTGGCCCCATCCTTGAAGGCCACCTAGAGGGACCCCACCCGTGCACAAATTCGTGCACCGGGCCTCTAGTTTTAAATAGGATTATGCATAAGCAATTCATTTGTGGTTCCACTTACTGATGCATTCATTGGTTGATTTGTGTGTGTGCCCTGACCGGGGATTGAACCTGCAACCTTGACATATAGAGAGGACGTTCTAATCAACTGAGCTACCTGGCCAGGACCTAGAGCCATAATTTTTAAAAAATCAAAATTACCAAATGCTGATAGAGACCATAGCATCCATAGGCTTATTATCTTTCCTGTTTTGTTGAGTATCTTCTTACATGGAGAGTTGCTTGGCTGAATGACTGATGGCATATCCACGTAGTAGAGAAATTCAAGTGGTGCTCATGTGGACTAAAGTGCTTCCTACCTGCCAGCCGTGGCCTGTGTTTCACCTTTAACTCTTAATAACCTAATAAAGGTTTTACTATTATTATCCAGTTTACTGCAAACTGTCTTTAAATGTTCTGTGTTGACAACCAGGATGTAAAAAACAGAGTTCACTTGTTTGAGCCATAAACCAGGATTCTCTGCTTCGGGGTGGGCGTGTGGTGGACACAGCCGCACTCAGGGTGTGGCTGTCACAAGGACTTGGCTGCCCTGACCTTGAAGCAGGAGGTTCAGCATCACAGGCGCCTATGCAGACCTCAGGTCAGAGGCTTTCTGCTTTTCTGATGTGAGTTCAAGGGAAGCAGAACCTGCAATAGTGTTGCCTGGGGTTTAAATGATCTTTCACAGACACGGTAATTGTGGCCCATAAAACGTGCTGGATCTTTGCAATGTGCATCCTCAGGCTCTATAACTTCTCTGATGTCTGCTCAGCTTGGAAATATACCTGCCTCTGCTGCGTAAAGGCACGTAGGCTAAGACCTGATTTTACTTTAACCTGAGCGCGGGATTGTGGTTGTTAGGTAACCCGCATCCACCACAATTTGGCAGTTACCATTATGTACCAGGAAATCCAAGACATTGGGTTTGGAATGTTTAATGTTATTTATTTTTCCTATTGTATAGAAAGGTTACCTAATTTAGCTAATGTATGAAGCCTATTAATACAAGTAGCAGGACTCTGGACATTAGCTATAAAACCCAATTCCTGCGATTTTAGTCATGTGTTTGCCCTTAGTATATTCTCATGAAATATAGTTATATGCCCAAATATAGTTATATGTGGGCATATAACTATATTTCATGAGAATATACTAAGGGCAAACACAATAGATTGTCCCCTTTTTATTGAATGTATTGGGGTGACCCTGGTTAACAAAATTATACAGGTTTCAGGTGCTCAATTCCACAGCACATGACCTGTGCACTTGTGTGTTCGCCACCCCAAGTCAAGCCCCAGTCCATCACCATTTATACTCCCTATGCCCTCTTCTACCTCCTCCCATCCCCTCTCCCCAGCAACCACCATGCTTTTGTCCATGAGATTTTACCTTTTCCCCCCCTTTTTTGCTCTATCCCTTCACCCCCGCCCCACGCAGCCCCTTCCACCCCCAGCTGTCAGCCGGCTCTCTACCTATGAGTCTGTCTCTATTGGGCTTGTTAGTTCATTAGATTCCACGTATGAGTGAGGTCCTGTGGTACTTGTCTTTCTCTGACTGGCTTATTTCACTGAGCATCGTGTTCTCTAGGTCCCAGAGCAAGTTACGAAGTTCTCTGACACGCAATACAAAGAACTATCTAGATGTTGGCTCTGCGTTCAGGGGAATAAAGGGATTTAAGGTGTTTTTTTTTCTCCTTCTTTGTGTTCTAAATTAATTACATAAGACATATTTCCTTTACCCATAATATATATCAAATAATATATCAAACAAAAATTGCCAATAAGATATCAAACAAAAATTATTTCAAACTTAGATGAGGATTTTACCTCAAGTTAAAAGGCATACTAAAATCAAGCCATCAAAAATTACTTTAAAAATTAC
Source organism: Cnephaeus nilssonii (assembly GCF_951640355.1). Taxonomy (NCBI): domain Eukaryota; kingdom Metazoa; phylum Chordata; class Mammalia; order Chiroptera; family Vespertilionidae; genus Cnephaeus; species Cnephaeus nilssonii. The sequence goes on from NC_137083.1 coordinate 2,205,864, forward strand.
TTTTTATTTTGGTAAGAAATTCTCAAAATGTGTGAGGAGACGGATGGTTTATCAAATGGCTTCTTTCTTGGGAAACGTTTTGATGAATTACTGCAGAATTTCCATCTGAATATTTCTACTGTGAGCAGAGCTAGTGTTTGAAGAGAAATGTTAGGGTATTTTCTGCTGGAGGTAGCCAGCAGCCAGGCAGGTAGCTGATTGGTAGATGCAATTTCATGGATGGCCCCTTGCTCACAGGGAGTCTCCCACGCTTGCTTTGGAAAGCATGTGAGAGGGTGACCCAAGGTCTCTGTATGATGAGCTGAGCGGAAGACTGTAGCTATAGAAAAACACCTTTGCTAAATGATTTATAGCCATTCCAGTTAACTTCAAGGGAATACAATTTATTTCCTCGAAGTTTTAATTTAATTTAACAGAATAATATTTATGGGAGTCATAAAGGAAACTTATTATTCCAGGACAAGTGATTTGGCATTTATAGTTTCCAACCCATTGTTGATATATAAAAATCATTTCTCATGCACACCTAATTGCATGACCTTAGATATGCTTCATATAATTATAGGCTAAGCAATTTAATTAGATTGTTTGATAAATTGTGGTAAGGAAACAGTCAGAAAACTTTTCACGACCTTTCCTTCTATCATAGAGTTTTGAAGTGTGAACTCACACGTGCTGTGAGTCCAGGGCATGGACCTCTCTCACACAGTCCCTTCAGACGGCCCTCAGTGTAATCATCGTGGGTTTACGACAGGCTTAGCTTTTTAGCATTGCTCTCCCACTTGTTTGTTTGCAGTATATCTTTTTAAATGTTCTTAACAACTTCTATTTTACATGTAAAGCATTCCCATTTCTGGCACGCAGTTCTATGAGGTATTTGTTACAAACACATGGATGTATAGAATCGCACCCCAGATAGGACACGAAACAATTGCATCCTCAAAGAATTCTTCATGGCGTCCCTTTGAGTTCATACCTCCACTCTCCTAACCCCTGCCAAACACTGATCTGTTCAATTTCTACATTTTTTTTTGGTTTTCATTATATAATATATATATATTAATAATATATATATTTTAATATATATTTTAAATATATATATATATATATATATATATATATATATATATATATATGCTACCTCAATTTTTTTTTAATATTGGAAGAATAAAGTACCACACAGATAACGATAAGTCTCAGGATCCTATATAAAGCACATTTTAACCTTTGTTCTCTGTGTAGTATTCCAGTCAACATGTGTTGTTGTTTTCCTATGATTTGCCTATACACTCTCATCCAAGTGGAGCCTCACGAATACCGTTTCATTGCCGGGGGTGGAGTGGAAGTTTTCCTTCTTATCTCCTCCCACTGCCTCCTTACCTGGGGGCTGAGGTGTGAGCTGGCTTCCTCTGGTCCTCGCCCACAGCAGAGGGCGAGCAGGCCGAGGCTGCCTGGCTGCCGGGTGCTGCCGGGCAGGAGTGAAAGCTCTGCTCCCTGCCAGTCCCTGAGAGCAACCCGGAGGGAAATAGGGGGCAGATGCCGCTAGTTTTCCTCCCACCATCTCACTCTGCCTCACGGATGCCACGTGAAGGTGGAGGCTCAGCTCCTCAGTGGGCCCTCGCTTCGTGGGGACCGGGTGGGGGACCAGGCAGTGGACCAGGCAGTCTGGTTCACACCACTAGGCTCAGTCTCACAGGACGACGCCGGAGCAGAAGTTGGGCTCCCTCCTGTGCCACACAATCTCACGGGCGAAGCCAAGCCAGATGCCCACACTCCATTGAGGAGAGGTTTGCTGCCCACACCTTCGCTTCCTCTGCCCGCCTTGACCCTGGAGTGGAGGAAACAGAAGCCACAGAGAAGACATCGGGGAAAGCTGAGAGCAGAAATCCCGGCCCAAACAGCCGTTTGGGGTTGGTTTTGCCTCTTGAGACTATCTTAATCTAAACTCCTAGATACATATGTATTACTGTGACCTAAGACGGGACTAGTCACTGATATCGGTATTCTGTCCTAACACCGTGAGAGGTGGATGACCGTTGAGAATGGCCGTGGACTTGTTGGGGTGACCCATAAAATCCGCTTCAGTTTTCAAGCATAATGCATGGCCTTCTAATTTTTCAAAGGTGTTCCCTAAAATTATTTATAATTTTAATTTATATAGGAAGATATTTTGTCTGAAACCATCACCAAATCATTTACTAGGATTATTTAGTAAAAACAGGCATCGATCATTTTATATCAGATCAAATCCACAAAATTCATACGAAGAGTTCCTGAAAGACTGTTCAGTGACAGACACACAGAACCATTGTAGGTTAATAACTGGATGAATTCTTTTGTACTCGTAAGTGGGTAGAATGGAAATTTAAAAAACAATAACATATATACAGTCAATGAATATCATATATTAATTTGCTAAGCCAAAATGTAGTAATCTAACTTATGTCTTATACTTTGTTTATATTATAATTAGCATTTATGTAGAATACGGACTATGTATCTAAACAGAATCTCTCTTCTATCTCTCTTCTATTTATTCATCTATCTGATGGTAAAGTAACTATAGCCTCTTCTAACAACACTTTTAGACTTCACATTTAAAAATTCTAAAAAAAAGATGTACTCAATTTATTTGAGATTCTGTGCTTTATATTGTTCATATTGCAAAGTAATGTTAAGACAGCTTTTGTACACTCACCATCCAGCAGACTCACAAAAAGTTTTTGTAGCCTGTACAAGACGGTTCTGAGACTATCGTTCAAAGGTGTGGGATAAAGAGGCATTTTCACTAAACGTTTTAAAGTAATTCTCTAAGCCTATAAAACCACACCTAGGCATCTCTCTTTCCTTTCAAGTAAAGAATAAAATACACCCTTGAGCAAATCTTGGATTTGGCCTGGCTTTTAAAAAGGCTTTGTGGTAAAACCTTGTAAACATTGCATTATAAATCATCAGCATTGAAAATGAAGTGTTTGTTCGTTTTTGTGCCTGCATGTTGTTAAAGGAAAGGCAGAGTTGGACTGTAGTTAAAGCAGTCACATCAGATTTTATTCGGGATGATTGCAGTTGGGGAGAGGAGACCTCAGTATAGAACGGGGTTCCATGGCAAGTACAGTGTGGGCGAGAGGGAACTTATAGGAAGGAGCAGGGCGGGGTTGGTGGATGGAGCGTTACTAAAAGGGGATTTAATTTAGAGAAACTGTAAGTGGTGTTTTTCCCGAGCCCACTTTCTCAGAGAATTTGAGTTGATAAATTGTCTCATGTTTACCGTCAGGATGGACATCCTGACCCATCAGCTCTTGCAGCGATCTCAGCTGATGACGCAGGGGCCGCTGACGGCATCCGTAGTGCTGCCAGAAGGGGACCATGAGACTCGGCCTGAGGGTAACTGGGGACCCTCTATGACTTAACCCAGATTTTGAATACTAGGAGCTTTGAATATGAGTCCTTATGTTTATTAACTTATAAATTATTATGTTAATGACCTATTCATGACCTTTTCTCAAACTGTAAGAATATTTTTTCCCCGTAATTGCTATCAATTCCATAGATATTAATTTCATTCACCCTTTCTCTCTTATACCAACTGTCCGTATTCTTCCAATGTATCTTTTAATTTGAATGTTCCTGCTTTTCATAATGAAGTTTATAAGTCTCATGGGCTCAAATCTCTTTTTCTCTGCAAATTTTCCTCTTTTAGTGTTTAACACAACAAGATATGTCTCTTCCTGAGAATACACGGGTATTTTTATATAAACATTCTCTTCCAGCGCTTTTATGCTTTTGTATCTTAAATAGAAATCAGCCATATGGTTTATTTGGGTTTTCCTTATTGCTACTTATTGTCTGTTGACTAAACAGACACAAACAAAGATAATGATCAATTTTATGTTCGCTACTGTGTTTTGGTTACGTGTTCATTGCCTTTCTTGTGAAATACATACCTCATATATTTCTCTACTATCTTATGTAATAGTTCGTGAATGGTGTTAGTTGATTGTGTTTATATTACTAATCACATTAACGTAATAACTTTAAATTTATTTGAATGCGTACTTCTTGAATTCAACTTGGTTTGATATACTTCCAAAAACCTCAGTGGAAAGACAATCTGGAACCAGATTTGACCAGTTTGGGTTGTGTTTTTAAAGTGCTATGTATCGTTAAAGGGCTGCTTGCAGGAGAGGCCGTGCCGTTTATCTGCATTAGGGGCCATTCTGCTGTTCAATCCTGTTGCTGTTTTCCTGACACCTCCAGAAGAATGACTGAACTCCTTTATCCCAGAGACTTTCAAAGGAGGGTCAGATTTACGGAATACTCAAAGATACAAAATCCACAGATTATTAATTACTTTCTACTTACAGGCTGATTAATTTGTGCAAACTCTATTGTTCTGAGATTTAAACATTTAAATATGAGTGAGTAAACATGATGTGATAAGTCCTCACACTCCAGTTACAGATTTTATGGGGCTCATCCATTATGCAAGGGATTAAACACAAGTCCCCTCTTCATGACTGGAAGATAACTGTGAGGTCTTTCCAAAGTAAAACTCACTTTTCTGCAGGAAACACCTTGACTCACTGTCATCTTCTGGCCAACGGTGGGCAGATTATTGGAGTGTGGCTGGAGGCAACTTGTTTGTTTTGCTTTATCTGCCTCACCTTATATTCCAGTTTGTCCCCGGATTACTTTCTAAGAGAGATCTTTCCACTGCTCAATGAGGAAATTAGACTCATTTTTATAACGGAATAAATATATCAAAATTACAAGGCAAAGTAGCTTCAGAAAACGTCTGTTACCCCATCAGGCAATGAAGGGGTATTTGTGGAACGACTTTTATGGACTTAAAGTGGAGTCCATGTTTCATTATGGTGACAAATTACCTGCATTCCTTGGGGGAAGATATTACTATAACACATGAATCACTCGGATAATAATAAGGTTTAAGAGTATTAAACTAAAATGTGTATTAGTAAATGTAATAGGAATTAAACGATAGAGGGAATATTACCTTCAGAACGCAGGTTCAAGCCTTCCCGAGAGGGAGGAAATTGAGATGGAATAGATCAGTTTATTCAAAGGAGCATGTAGAGTGTACGAAGGTGAGCTGTGACTTTAGAGCAAGCATAGAAGCCACCTCATGGGGATTTCTTCCAAGCAGAGAGAGTCTTGATATTTAAATGACGAGGCCTGAGTGTTCACAGGAAATGACTGTCTCCCCTTAAGTATCACTTTGATAAAATAAAACAAAAGATCAATCCCATGTGGCAGAGGCACATGTATCATCAGAAATGGCAGGGACGGTTGTACTGACATGTATTAATTTATCTCTTCACTCTGATTTTCAAAAATAAAGCACAGTTCTATGTGATAAACACACACACACACAAAAAAACAACACACACACAACAACAACAGTTCATATAATGTGAGAGGTAACAGTTGCTTGCTGTGAGTAAAACAGCTAAAACATTCACTCACAGTGTGTGTGGGAAGTACTAGTAGAGCTGATAAACTATTTGCACAATTTCTAACTGTCTGGAAGAAGCAACTAATTCACTCCCAAATGCTTGGCCGTCTCGCCACAGAAAAATTCAGATGAGAGCTCCAATATGAGTTTCCTCCAACACCACCAAGAAATTAGCAATTTGGATGCTATTTACTTGAGAGAGTGTCAGATCCCACAGAGTGAGGGCTCAGTCCCACAAGGCTGAGTAGATTACCAGTTTAATATAAAGAATCTAATTCTGAATCAGCCAGATGGAAGAGATGCAGAAGGTACAGTATAGGGGGGTGGGGGGGCCTGGCGCACAGATTCTTTCTGACCCTGGGCAAACCCTGTCTCCCTACTCCACCTGCAAAGACTATTCCTCTGCGTGTTTTTGTTTGTTTGTTGTGCTTTCTTTTATGGAGGTTCCATTACATAGGCGCGATAGATTAAATCACTGGTCACTGGTGGCTGAGTTCAATCTCCAGCTCCTCTTCCCTCCCCGGAAGCCAGGAGGTTGGGTTGGAAAATGCCAACTCTAATCCTATGTTTTGATTAGCCCCCACCCTTAGAAGCTTTCCAAAAGTCACCTCACTGGCATAAACTCAGTTGTGATTGAAAGGGGCTTATCATGTAAATAACAAGACACCCATTTTACCTTTATGGTTCTGGAGTAATTTCTTGAAATGAGGTCAAAAGACAAATACTATAACAAGAGATGTTCCCATCGCTCTTGTCCTGTAGGAAAACCCAGGGGTTTTAGGAGCCCACACATTCACATCCAGGGATTCAACCAACCATGCATTGAAAATACTTTCAATTCATAATTGAGAATCCACAGATGCAGAGGGCTGACTAAATGCACTGTCCCACGCCATGTGATGTAAGGTACTTAAGCATGCATGGATTTGGGTGTCTGTGAGGGTGTCCTGGAACCAAATCCCCATGGATGCTGCAGGAATTATTGTAGGTAAGTTTGGAGGGAGTCAAAGTTACACTTGGATTATTGACAGCAGGTGCCCCAATGCCCATGCTGTTCAAGAGTCAACTGTACAAAGAAAGAAGACCCTTAACTACAAGAGAGGGCTGGAGGCATAACACGTGTTTGTCTCATTACTTTTAACTATGTGTGTGCAGCTGTTACAGGCTGAATTAGGTCCCCAAATGCTTTGTATTATGGTTCTAACCTCCAGGACCTCAACATGTGACTATATTGGGAAACTGGGTCTCTATAGAGGTAATTAACTTAAAATGAGGTCGAGGAGAGAGGCTCTAATTAGTATGACCGGTGTCCTTATAAGAAGAGGTCAGGACACAGAGCACATCTTACAAAGACCATAGGAAAGGGGCCGCAGAGAGACCAACCGTGCCAACATCCAGCCTCAAGAACTGTGGGAAATAAAGCCTGTGGTCTAATCCATTCAGGCCGCGGTTCATAGCAGTCCTGGCAAACTAATATACTGTAGTAGCCCTTCTGAAATTTAAATTTTGGACTAAAATTTGAACATATGATATTTACTAGCCATAACCATGTCTAGTGTTTTTGCCCAGCCCGTGGCTAAAATAAAAATGTAAAATATCCTTAAAATATGATCTCCCTTGATGTAATTCAGTGGCTAAGAAAATGTATCCACTGGATATATATTCTCCTGAAAGTACATACTATGCTTTTAGCACTCGTCTATAAAGAGCCAGCATATTTACGTATATTATTTATGACAAATTTAACTTCGTAATTTTATCTTACATTCGGTTTTCACTCACAGGCTATGCAGAGTTAGGGAAATAATATTGTAGTCATTTTTTGAACATTTGAGGGTGTGTTTTTTGTTTGTTTTTGTTTTTGTTTAGCCTAGGGGATTGACATAGAAAAAATGGAGGAAACCTCAGATAACATTTCTGTCACAGGAGTTACAGTTTCAGCTGAAGAAGAAGGGTACAGATTCACATCGTGTATAATGAGGGGAAATGGCTAAGCCGTATGGAAATTGAACTCAGTTCCCTGACGCGCATCATCTAAATGCTACATTTCAGTTCCAATTTGTAAACTAAAAACACACAAGCAAACAAACACACCACACATTTCCAAAGAGTGAATGGCTACTAGGCCAACAGGGCAAAGGAAGGCATACTAATCGTGTCCTGATGGGGAGAGTGACCCCCCCCCACTGACTAGTGGGCTGTCCACCCTACCCCCGTCCCCTGCAGTAATTCCCGCAGACATTCCTGCGATCCGTGACCTCTGTGCCTCAGCCCCCACAGGAGGATCACAAGGCCCAGAGACAGGCCGGCCATTGCAGGGGCGATGGCAATCTCTGAACATACCTCTGAGTTCTCTGTTTCCCCTATAACTGACATGGCACATGCTGGCTTTTCTTTTCAGATTCAGAGTGCCAGGGCTCGTCAGAGGCGTGCGCCTGCAGACTTGAATTGCACCGGCCATCCGGCATTAGCAATACTCAGGGCCTGGGCTCTTTCCTGGGGCCCTGCTGTCAGCAGAGACCCCTCTGGGAAGGATGTGCCTGACTAGAAGCCGGGTGATGCAGGCCTGCCTCAGTTTACCGCGCGGCGCTGTGCTGAGCGTGCCAATGCTGCCTGCTCTCACACGGAAGGCGCGGCCCCTGAGTCCAGCGAGCCTGCGGTGCCACCTTCCGAAAGCACTGGCCACGGCGTGTCCCTGCGGAGACTCCTGGCAGAGAGGCTGCGGTTATTGAAGCAGCAGCGGGTCCGGAATGGGGCTTGCGCTTTGCTGATGAAGCAGCGGCCGGGGCGAGGGAGCAGAGGCCGGTCAGGAGGCGGCTCTGCGGGTGAAATGCCATCCGCACCACCTGGGCCACAGGAGACACCTTCCTGAGACGGCCCCTCCAGTGGCACACCGCTTAGTTGCCTTCCTTTAATAATCACCGCAGACACCCAACCTGCAGCGGCCACCTCCTGGTCATCACGGCCACCATCAAGGCAGACCCTGCGCCAGCGTGAGGTTAGGACGCAGTGAGGGCGCAGACAATGCTTAGCCCTTGTTGTTTTTAGCAATATAGAATTTTTAATTAAGGCATGCACATTGTTTTTAAGGCACAACGCTGTTGCTCCCTTAACAGGCTACAGGATAATATAAACATAACTTTTATGTGTGCCAGGAGACGAAGTAAATGCAGAACTTGCTTTATTGCAGCATTCGCTACCCTGAGTGGGTCTGGAACAGAATTCGCAATATCTGTGAGCTATCGCTGTGCACAAACACCCCCTCAGTGGGAGGTGGCAGGAGCATGCACACAACTAACTCACAACCCTCCAACCGCTGGGTGCCAGCCTCCCTTCCCTGCTTCCCTGTGGACAGAGGTCCGCGGACCTGCGGCAGCCAGGCCTTTCCCAGCCATGGCTTTGGCCTGACCTGTGGCCAACAAAGTCGTATTTGCAGGCCAAGGAAGCAGACTGAGCCAGACGCCCCGTGGTGACCATGACCCCTGTGCGGTAGCTGCCCACAGGGCTGTTTGCCAGGTAGTATCTACTGGGCGCTTAAAGCATACCATGTCCCATCCGGTACTGGGACCTTACCAAAGACCACGGATATAATGTCACTGCGTAATCAAAGCCACGGCCAGAAAGGCAGGGCCTGCCGCGGCTGGGAGCAGAGGCGCCGGGTACCATTTAAAGCCGTGGTCGGCAAACTCATTAGTCAACAGAGCCAAATACCAACAGGACAACGATTGAAATTTCTTTTGAGAGCCACATTTTTTAAACTTAAACTTCTTCTAACGCCGCTTCTTCAAAACAGACTCGCCCAGGCCGTGGTATTTTGTGGAAGAGCCACACTCAAGGGGCCAAAGAGCCGCATGTGGCTCGCGAGCCGCGGTTTGCCCACCACGGATTTAAAGTCCTTATCAGAGTGACCATGGAGGACTTCGCTGTGCTTTGCTGCTTGTTTTATGTCCCTGGCCTCGTTTATTCTTGACGAACCCAACACATTCATACTGTGATCACCATTGTAAGGGGAAGAAGGCTGAGGCTTTCAGCAGTTCAAGTCTTTTTGCCCAAATAGCATTTATCCAGGTGGTCGGGCCCGTCAGGAGGCAAAGGGATGGTCTTACTCTGAGAAAGGAAAGAGCGAGGAGAGCTTTGGAGCGCAAACCAGTGAGAAGAAGGGGCCCCGGGCCTGGGAAGGAGGCCCGCCCCGTCTCTGATTCGCCGGAAAGACGCCGATGCCGTTAGCCAGGTGTGAATCGGGTTCTAAACATTCTTAACTGTATGAGGCATGTGTGCGCTCAACCACTATAAACAGGAACTATCGGGACGCTTGCTTCAAGTCCCCGAGGTCCACGCGAGAGACCGGCTCCCCGCATGGACCGCGCTGCCTCAGAAGTCACCCTGCGGAGCACCTGCCGCGCTTCACAGCTTATTCAGCTGTAAGTGCGGGACTGCCGTTACCGCAGATGCTCGGCGATGTCTGGGTTTTAGGAATCACTTCCCTTTAAATCACAGAGGACTTTGTGGACGTTCCCTGCAATGAGGTGCTTCTGTTAGAGTAAAGCAGTGCTGGCGGTGTGACATTCGCTTTTCCCACAACAAATGTGGAAATGACACACTGCCCGTCACTTACCGTAAATGCATTCATCGCATAATCATCGCTGGGCAAAGAGGTACAGCCAGAGGCACAGAGTGCTCAAAACATCCTATCTGGGGAGATATTCTTATTTATGGATTCCTTTCCAGGTTATAATCACTCCTTCTGACGAATAAGACAATTATGTAAATACTAGAGGCCCGGTGCATGAGATTCGTGCACTCAGGGGGTCCCTCAGCCTGGCCTGCGCCCTCTCGCACTCCAGGAGCCCTCGGGGGATGTCCGACTGATAGCTTAGGCCCACTCACCAGCCGTGAGCCCAGCTTCTGGCTGAGCAGCGCTCCCCCTGTGGGAGTGCACTGACCACCAGGGGGCAGCTCCTGTGTTGAGCGTCTACTCCCTGGTGGTCAGTGTGCATCATAGCAACCAGTTGTTCTGCCGTTTGGTCAATTTTCATATTAGCCTTTTATTATATAGGATTTCATATTCCATGGCAACTTCTGGCTGGGTGGCCACAACCTGCATCCTCACTTGAGATGTGTGCTTCGGAGGCCAGGGAGTCATCTGTGCAGGTTGGCCAGAGCAACGTCATCCACCCTGCTGATCAAGGGGTCTGTCAGGTGGCTTTCATCTCTGACACAAAATCCAGTTGCCTAAGAATCAGCTGTGCAGCTCTGCCTCCCCTGTGCGGTTCATCTTACAGTCCAAAATTCTCAGCTCACCTTCACTCATCATGAATCCGTTCAGAACCTGTGGGGATAGAAGGGGAGGAGACGGCTGTTGTTGGGATTGTTGTTGAGGTTTCCACTAATGGGAAACACATTCATTGTTGAGCTTGGCCACTCTTCACAGATAAATCATTAGAAAAATAATCTTATATTGAGCTGGAACCTGGCTTGTTACACACTCTCAGAGCTTGCTTCTTAGCAAGAGTAATATAATTACTCTTGGGAGTCTTTGAGACTTAAAGTTTAGGGGCTTAGAATATTTCATCCACAAATATGCAAGCTTGACATAGTGGTTATTTTGAATTAAAGGTACCGGAGGAGCAGCAATTGCAAGAAAGACCCTCTGACCTCCTTTGTCCTCCTGAGAGCAGGAGACAAATCTTCTCTGTGAAAGGTCCTTACTGGAACCAGGAGGAGAGAGGGCATCCTTGTCATGAGGATCAGGGAATTGGGGCTGAGAAGACTGCACAAACAAACTTACTCCTTCACCGTTTTACTACCCTGTCCAAACCCCTCACGTTTGTCAACTTTTCACAAAATGTTTGTTTCTCTGTCTAACAGGTTAAAATACTTTCTCCTCTGGTTACTGCATTGAGGGGTTCCTATACATATGTACAAAATTAGATTTGTTTTTCTACTGTTAATGTCTTTTAAAAAAATATATTTTATTGATTTTTTTACAGAGAGGAAGGGAGAGGGATAGAGAGTTAGAAACATCGATGAGAGACGAACTTCAATCAGCTGCCTCCTGCACACTCCCTACTGGGGATGTGCCCACAACCAAGGTACATGCCCTTGACTGGAATCGAACCTGGGACCCTTTGGTCCTCAGGCTGAAGCTCTATCCACCAAGCCAAACCGGTTAGGGCTCTACTGTTAGTGTCTTTATTATGGGGGAGAACTCAGCTAAAATCTTACAGGGTTTGAGGAAAAATTACTTTTCCTCCCCTACAAAAGGAAGTTTAAATATCTCCTTTCTGTAATCTGTGTTGCCGGCAGCATCTGTAGTTACTTCACCTGCTCTTTGTATGAATCAGATACACAACTCAAGGGGAATGTTTCATGTTGACGGGTTGATGACATCGTCATGATGTATAAATTCCAGCACATAAAGTCCATGTATTGAAGCTGAAGCTGTGGTAAGGCTGAAATTTGGAAAACACTCTATCAAGCCTAGTTATTATTTGAGGCACACTGATTTCAGAAAACCCAGGTTTGAAATTAGGAAAATGTACATTTTCAGGTTTACAATATCAGGCAATTTTCATTGTGTGACTCATTTATTCTTCTAGAGTTTTAGTCTTCCAATCTTAAATTAGGAGCAATAATGGTAAGCAAGTGAGAATTTTTTTTCTAAACGTAATTTGGATTAAGGAGGTTCACAGGAATAAATATTTGTAAGAACTGATAGATAAAACTGGATGACAAGATTTACAGGATGTTCAAAGAAATGCATCAAAGAAAATCAGCGTTGTAAGCTTGGGCCTAAAAATAGTTATAGTCTTGACACTTATGAGAAGATTGCACTGTATTCTAGGATGAAGATGATAACTTTGGTTTGTCTTATTGGATTTGGATTAAATTTATGGTGACATAGAATCCTTCTAAGGAACATCCTCTCTGAAATATGTAAAGTCTTAAAATGTCTTTATTTTTGGCAACTTCCTTTCCACTGAATGGGTTCTTTCTTTCTCAATCCACCCCATTTGGGCCGCCATCTTCCTATCAAGTTCTGTTAAACAGTATTTCTTTTCCTTTATGCCCCGCCTGTTGGCATTTGCCCCTGTCTTCCCCAGTAAAGTCATTCCTTCTAAAGCTCATCGCAAGCAGGATGCCAACGGGCAAACTACATCCCTGTGGCTTGCTCTTTGCTCAGGAGAGTCCGTGTCCTTGGGAAGTGCCTGGTCATCAGCACAGAAAACCAAGCCCCTCACTGGCCATTGACCTTGGGTGAGGACCACACTCCTCTTAACTCACATCACCTTTCTCAGAGGGAAATAAAACTGAGTTGCTTATGTAAAGGGGCTTTAAATGGAGCCAGGAGGCCATTAAGGAAATGGGTCTTATGCAGGTCCTCACAGGACAGAACATGAACTTTTGAACTAAGGAAAAACTAAAATACCCTAGAGTGCAGCAAGAACCCCTGCAACTCTTCCCGTGGCCAGAAGTTTTGGTTATCGATAACTTGAGCAATCCGTGATGTTTGGCCAGGTGAGTTTTGAGTTTTCTGCCACCAGCACCAATCCGAGTTCTTTAGGAATGATTTATGCGAAGCCTCGCTCTTCCCCGTCTCCCCCCTCCCCCCCCCCCCTGCTTTTTGCCTTTTAAAAGCCTTTGACTTGACTCCCTAGCAGGACACTGAGTTTGCTACTAAAATCTGTTTGTTTGTATGATTTTTACCTCCTGACAATTTAGGTTAACGCTTTCTTGTCAGGATTAATAAAAGTCCATTTCAAACATGTTATGAACTACAGTGAATTATTGAAGGTAGAGACCAGAGGATGTACTAAGTGTTTAGATTCAGAAAGAGAAAGAAAACGAGGAGTCAAGAACGAGTATAGATTGTGTTTTTGTTTTTGTTTTTTAGAAACTGATATATCCCAGATTTTTCTATATTCTATTTCAAAGCAATATGGATCTTTCCCTCTGTCAAATCCAGTTGAAAAGAAGCTTGTCAAATAAATTTTCTAGAAGTATCTGAAAACCAAGGGACTTGTTAATGAGATTTTAAAATGTTCACATTTAGGTCATAAAGGATTTAAAAGTAATCATATATCAGCGCTTGGAAAATGCATATAGTCTTTGCGTATGTAGAATACACTCATTTATCTCCAGCAACATTTGCAAAAATAATGCACGCAAACAGGGGAGCTGCCCCGCGCACCCTCTGGCAGTTAAATTATGCCGATTAATGGTATTAATCATCCGTCCGCACAGAGGCAATGGCGCGGAGACCTCGCAGCAGAGGCTGTCTCGGCTCCCAGGGCATTACTCATGTCTATTTTAAAGTAATGAATCGGTAACCAAGGCACACCGCCCTCTACAGAAGCTCACCTCATCTTGGAAACGCTTACCCAGGGCTGTGTCTGCTGTGTCTGATTGCATTTGTGTATTTTTTAAAATATACTTTTTATTGATTGCAGAGAGGAAGGGAGAGGGAGAGAGAAAGAGAAACATCAATGATGAGAGAGAATCATTGATCGGCTGCCTCCTGCACGCCCCCGACTGGGGATCCAGCCTACAACCCAGGCATGTGCCCTTGACTGGTATCAAACCTGGGACCCTTCAGTCCGCAGGCTGACGCTCTATCCTCTGAGCCACACCAGCCAGGGCTAGTGTACTTCTGTATTTTAGCAATGGGAAGGGCGTTGGAATGCTGCCTTCATTGAAGCAGGGTTGGTTGTTATTACAGATACAAAGGATCATGCCGTCCTTCATCAAGGAGGGAGGGTTTCCGTGGTCCAACTAAATTGTCGGGGTCACGCTCCCATATTTTAGGGATATGCCAAAGCATTCTTCTCCATGGGCACAATTCCATTAAAGGGCCCTCCAGCTTTCTTCTCTCTCTTGTCCAAATAACTCCAGCAAAAATATTACTTGTGTCATGTTCTACCCATAATTCTTTCTCCTGCTCTTTCACTCGGAGCATGCCCATCTGAGTCCCCAGGATGGCCTTCCCTCCAGGGCACATCCATCACAGGGAAATGAATTAAGTGGGGTACCTGGCAGACCAAGCAGGGCGGCTGCGGATCAGATGGGAAGGAAGCGTGCTAATCCCAGGACAGGTGGGGCGCGGGGGGTCAGGGAAGGGAAACAGATGGCCCTCTCACGCTCTGCTCTTCCTGTCAGCCCCGCCGTGAGGCCCCGCCAGGGTGGGTGCATGTCTCCCCTGCACGTTCTCTGCTGAGCGGTGGGATGCACACGGTGGGGGCCGGGGTGGGATCTGACACAGAAGCTGAACATTTCTCAAGACAAACCGTGGGAGGTTTTTTCCAAGGGCTTTAGCTCTTCCTTCCATGGCCCCTTTCTCCCACGTGGAGCCCACATAGTCAGCAGGGACCCCAGTAAGCCACAGTCCCCGGTTCCATGCCGGACGAGCACTCGCAGCGGCAGAGGGAACATCTGGGGTGTCTCCGAATGGGAGAAGTCGGTGCCACCATCAATCAGAGGGCTCTGTATGGCTGCTGCTTCTGTCAGGGGTGCCATCACTGGTCCAGCGGTTCCTTTGCCTGATTGGACACTTCTCCTACCCTCATGCACACAGGCTGTGGCACCATTGCAATCACGGGTGGTCACAGAGGAATATTAACTGTGGAAAAGAAACTCATTAACACAACGCAAGTAATAGATCGATTTAACTTACTGAACATTTAAACCTAAAACTAAAATCCTGTGCCTAAAACAGTGCCCTCATTGTTTAAAAAATGCTCATTTTAATGAATAGTCTTTGAAATTATATTGCAATGATTTATTTAGAAAAGGTATGTTATGTGAAGGCAGTCTGTTTGCTTGTGAAAAAGTAGTGTTCGATTATATTTCCCACCCATTCTTGACCTAATTATTTGAGGATGCAAAACGCTGCATTCATAAATACTAATAATCCACAAATTATCTGAATATCACCATAGTAACAGAGTGTTTTTTTTACAGTCCAGTTCTCATCCTCTGTGAGAGTCACAATTTCTAGGTAATATATTACCGGTGATGGACTAAACCCAACCTTACCCAAGATTGTGCTAATATTTACAGAATGCAGCATGGAGAGACAGAATAAGGGCTCCCTGTTGTATTGCAACCACTTACATGGTGACTTTGGACATATAATTTATATTCATGGGCCTCGGGGTTCTGACCTATAAGATTAAGGAGTTGGGAAAAACTTTCCATGCGTCGCTGAGCCAGCACCTGCCTGGGCACAGTGAACTCATTTCCCCGTAGGTAGCTTCTAGAGATGAGGCTGTCTAGGTTGGACTTCAGTTCCCAGCCATCTTTGCATCTTTGGAGTCATTGCTCCAAATAGACTGTGAGTAGATCTTTGTGTTTCTTACTACTCATGACCAAAAGAGTACAAAAATAGGTCTACCTCCTCCTCTGTTTATCTCCCACCACCAACGGAATGACTAGGAGTCCCAGGTCTTCGAGAAAACAGAACACAGATTGGAGAACCCTAGATCCTAAATGACCGTGAGCAAAGCTACCCGCCGACTAGAAACCACTTTTTATTTTACACAAGTAAGACATCGTTTCTATTTGTCCAGTGGCTGGGATCTCCAGGTGTGCTGGAAACAGCACCCCATAGGTTACAAATTCCTTGTCAACTTGGAATCTAAGTTCAGCTTTGGCGTAGCTGCTACAGACATTTTCATTCACACTTGAATCTTTTCAGTCCGAGGAGCCCCAATGCGGAGGATATAGAGTTTTTATTTTTCTTTCCTTGGAAATATTTTTGTGTGGCTGCAGAATCACGTGGCTCATAATAGGGGCCCTATCTGTCTGAGCTCTCGTAAGGCGAGAAGCAGTGTGCAACAGGGAACCTGACTCAGTGGCAACTGGGGATTAGACCTCATTCTGCTCAATCACATTGGTAAGAGGCCAATGTTATAAGCAAAGATTTAAACACAACAATGTTCTCAAAAGAGTAAATCTTCCTCTAGGATCACTCATGGTTTAAGGCTGTCAAAAATTTAAATTAAAAGATGGAGGAGATTTAGGAATAAAGAGAGAAGTTTTTCCGAATCCTAAACTCTATTGGAAGAACCATTTCAAACAAGAACGAACATCACAGCTGTTGCTGTCAAAATCAGAATTAGAAACCCCTTTTCTTAAAGAGGAAATCTTGAGCACAGAGCTAGAAAGATACAGAATCTTAAAAACAAACACCACAAGCAAAAATGAGTTACAGGGATGGAGTAATATCTATGCAATCAAGATCAGCATTAGGTAGAGACATGGAAATAAGATCCAAGAAAGAAAAAAAAACTGAAAAACCTCTCTTGTGATATTTATAAGTGCTGATACAAATCCACTCGTGCAAGCATAGGATAGGAAAGTTAGAGTAAGATTCACATTTGAGAGACAGAGACAGGAAGAAGGAAAGTGTTTCAGCCCTATAGTTTAAGACTTAACCAATTCCCTTTGGAATGACCTTGCCAGGGATGCCTAGTTCAAGTTCATATACAAATTTCATTTATATTAATTTTAATTTGGTAATTTTGTGTATCATTTCAGTATTTTCAAAATCCAAATGTAAAGAACTGCTTTGAGAATTTCTACAGCCTTCCTAGCGATGCCCTGTGAAATCTGCAGTAACTCTGGGCCCCTGTGCTGGAAGGTGAAATTCCATTCTTACCCAATTTTTGGATAGTAGAACAGGTAGTATCACACTGAGCACATCACCATGTTGTCACCCTAGCCAAAACGCATGTGTGAGTGTTTCTGGTGACTGCGTGAGTATGTAGCGAGAGTTATACAATCACACATAAACACGCATTCCTTGATATTAAACGTACCCATAGAAACTGAATTAGATAATTTTTAACAAGAAGAATTTAGAGTTTCCTTTGTTAAGAAATTTTAAAAAATAATGTTTTCTATTTAGAAAGAATTAAGTGAATATTATGGTAAATTACTCAAAATACAAAACAGCAAAGGGAAACAAAACAGGCCCTGGGTAGGTTCTGGCCTCCAGGGGGCGGGATGCAGGGGCTGGCATGCTGGTGAGACTCTCCCTCACATCTCCGTTCCTATCTGAGTACATACAGTTGACCCTTGACCATGGGTATGAACTGTGCAGGTCCACTTATATGTGGATTTCCTTTCAATGAATGTATTTTCTCTTCCTGAATGGAAAAAAAAAAAGCAACAATAAAAGGAAGAACAATAATAATGCATTCCTTGACCAGGTCTGACAGGCTGACAAGACTTGAAGAACTCTACATGAAAGAGAAGCACCGCCCTCTGATGATTAAAATACAAGTAGGACAAATGTTTTAAGCCCCAGGGTGGAGATAATGAAAAAGGCAGATATGAAAGCTGTGATTATTATTATAATTTTGCAGAAAATTTGGCTTACGCTTCACAGCCATCAAAACATTATCTGTTTTCAATGCCTAATAAAAGCAAATAACTTTTTTCCCCCTGAAAATTATTCCTGAAACTAATTACCTAAATAAAATGACCATATGGTCACTGAACAGGAATGGGGCCCACGGAAAACATAGTTTCACAAAGGAGATGTTCTTTAAATGGGAGTACCGTACATCTACCTTTGGAAAAAGCTAAGCATCCCTGATGATAGCTATGGCTCATTGAGGTGATATTGGTGAGAAGCTAATCAAACGAGCTGACCCCGAGGCAAGGACACATTTCAAATGTGTTAGAACCAAGGGATAGGGTGCAGGCTTCCATGGATCTTCAACTCGCAGTGACGGGTGACATCAGTCACCCACTGTTTACTCTTCCTCTGTGTAGGTTTCGCAAAGGGGCGGGTGCAAAATTATACACTGTTTTATGATTGAGTATGTATAAATGTCAAAGCGTGCAATAAAGTACAATGCCCCCCACTACTATCCTACCCTAGAGAAATGTCTGCTGTCCTGTTGGTAACTTAGGGAAAATCAGTAGCTTATAGCGATGATAGGGTAGGACATTCATCTGAAATGACCCAAACACAGCCTCTAATGTGGTTATGCAAATAATTCAGGGAGTTACTTCAACATCAAGAAAATGAGAGAAAGAGGAATTTAAACGTATTCAGCAGAGCTTAGTTCTCATTTAAAACTCTCCATGTAGATCTCTTCACCTATAGCCAGTTTTGCAATGAAGAATAATTTAATGACATTTTTGGTGCAAAAGAAATCACCTTTGATAACATCTGAATATACTTATGGATCTTAAATGTACATGAAATTAAAACAGAATTAAATGTTTAATAAAGCTTTGTATGTGGTTGCTAAAATTATTCTCAGTGCTCTATGAAGATCCCAATTACTCAAAACAAGTCTATCACTCCTAAAATCTAACCATCCTAAAAATGCTTTGTAGAAATGCAATTGCTGAAAATATTCTGAAAAATCCAACACTACGTATAAAGTAAAGGGAACTCAAAAGTAAGCACCAAAACACTCCAAGAAAGCCACAGTTTAGGCAAATAGGTCATTAGGGGAAGTGACCATGCAGACAGCTGATTAAGGACACCAAGTGCTCCTTGATTTCTTCAGCTTGGCTCCTCAGAACCTTAGCTCGTGTCCAGTCCCCTCCGCAGTACAGTCCCCTGTGATGTCCTGCACTTACCCCACCCAATTCCTGCTTTTCGGGCCTCTTGCCAAGAAATGTACATCTTCATTGATTCAGCAGCCACTACGGTTTGACCGTAGCCACTGTCACAATTAAGCAAAGAGATATTATATTTTGAATAATTCAACACAAAACAGATTTCCCATTTTATTTTTCATATCCATGAGTTCGTCTGCAGACAAAATAAGAAAATCCTTATTCTTACAAAAACCTCAGATCTTTTTAAACCACTGCTTCTTAACCCATGTTTAGGTTAAAAGGACAATTTTTCCAACCCCTGACCTATACTCTTATAAAAAAATAAAAATTAATGACATAAAAATGCACATAACTATTTTTTTGTAATTATTCTTTCAATGTACTATACATGTTTCTCATTTTTGCTGTACATATCATATTAAAGGCCAGAAATGAAACCTTTGAGGACCACCACCTCCCAGCTGCACACATTTTAAGTATCAAACTCTTCCTCAAGAGCCTTTCTTAAGCCTTTTCTTACTTTAGTGTGTATTGCCTTGCTCAGAAATTTGAGAAAAACTAAGCAATTTTTTTAATGAGCAAATTTTTTTTTCAAGACTGAATTTGATGAGAGTTTACTTTGCAAATCAAATAGAGATGTAAAATTCTTGAATATTAGTTTTTAGGAATCAGTGAAAATATTTTTTAAACTTGTGCAGTATCTTTATACAAGACCAATGGTTTGCATCAAAGAGCAACTTTAGTTAAATCCAAATTACCTAAAGAGTCAACAATGCCTGAGAGAGGCTTAAAAATATCACTTTAGCACAAAAACT
Source organism: Cnephaeus nilssonii (assembly GCF_951640355.1). Taxonomy (NCBI): domain Eukaryota; kingdom Metazoa; phylum Chordata; class Mammalia; order Chiroptera; family Vespertilionidae; genus Cnephaeus; species Cnephaeus nilssonii. Next base: position 2,225,733 of record NC_137083.1, read on the forward strand.
ATGACAAATGTCACTAATCTAATAGTTGGTTACCTAAAGCCTAAATCAATGTCAGTTTTAAATAATACAGTTCCTTAAAACTGCTGAGATTTGAGTACCTTGGTAAAACAACGAACTGACCTGTGCCATGAGTATATTTATTCATTTGAATACTGAGGAATAATGCCAACCAGATGCTTTTGGCCATTTCATTCCCCCGACCCCCTCCGGCAAAGCTGGATAACAGGATCACGTACTTTCCGAAGCCACTGTCAGTTGCTGATAACAGTTTTGAGTCTTTACCTTCTAAGTCAGGAGACTGTATTCCCTTGAGGAGATCCATTCCATACATTTTAAATGTGAGTGAAGCATAGAGATGCCTGTGGCTGCTGTTAACTGAAAAATAAAGGCCAAAGTGAGAGGCAACCTGTGTTTGTTGGAGATTTTAAAGGACCACTATTCAGGAAGCCCTGATTCGGACAGAAACCCTAATAGTGTTCTGGTTCTAAAAAATGCCTCTAATTTTGAGCCCAGTGGTCAGGATATATGCTTCCCTGTTGGCCTTACAAACAGTCCTGTGTAAGACAATGCTGGTTTGGCCCAGGCCCACGGCTATTTTGCCCAGGAGTAAGGCCTGCGAGGGAGTGTCTCTGGGATGGCTGCACTAGCTTCTTAAAAAATGGCTCCAGCCCAGACGGCATGGCTTAGGGGTTGAGCGTCGACCTAGGAACCAGGAGGTCATGGTACGATTCTCCCAGTCAGGGCACATGTCCAGGTTGCAGGTTTGATCCCCAGTGGGGGACATGCAGGAGGCAGCTGATCAAAAATTCTATCGCATCATTTATGTTTCTGTATCTCTCTCCCTCTCCCTTCCTTTCTAAAATCACTACACACACACACACACACACACACACACACACACACACAACACAACACACAACACACACAACACACACACATGTCTTAAATGGCGCCACTGATGTAAACTTTTTACACTGGAAATTACGTTCTTTGAAAATAAACACTTCTGTGAGGAAGGCGTCTCCACATGGTCTTTGATCCAGATTCAGCAAAGACCCCAGGTCAGTAACAAAATCTCAGAGTTTGTCCCAGGATGGATTCTAAGAGGGAAATTCCTTATGCTCTTCATGAAGCTGATAGACTCTATGCAATGGCCAGTATTGGACAAAATACACCTAAAAATCTTTTGAATTTCATGGGAGCAATTGGATGATAGCATGAAATACGGTAATTTGCATTTTTTGAAAACAGGATAATCCACGTCTGAATTCCCAGCAGCATGCTCCCAGTGCGCTGGGCGATAAGGATGGTTGTGAATGTTTAATACCACTGAAAACTTAGAAATTGGTTTTTCCAGTTCTCAAAATTTAGGGTATTTGAAATCATGTTTGAGTATGTGCTTGTGGCTCTTTCCTTAAACTCCCCACCCTGATAATATCTGGTGTCTCAGCTTTGCCTCAGAGAGCACCAGAGACTCCATAACAGAGCTCTTCCCCCAGCCCCCTTACAATCACTTTTTGATTTGACGATTAATTAAAAGGTATTTATCTACTCTGAGCCTCACATTCTTCACTGTAAAATGGAGATTCAATCTACCTCATAGGATTGAAGGCAGATTTCTTCAAATTAGACAAAACAACATTCAATTGATTTGTCTAATTTGAAGACACATAGCACAGCACATAACAAGAGCTTGATGCCTTAGTATTTTCTGTGACCTGAAGTGTCAGAACTTCATTAGAGAACCCAATGGGACCCTGCCTCTTATACCTGACAGGGAAGTATCTGGAATGATTTGAAATGTTTTGTCAATTGAAGAAGATTTTACATATCAATACATCATTCTTAAGTGGAAAACTTTGAAAGATCCATTACTGTCATTTGGTTAATTCCCAAACACATCACTGTCCTTGCAACTCATTTTTTCCTTGCAACTGCCTGACTCCAAACCTCACCACATCCACTTCCCTTCTCATCTGCATGACATTCCTTTCCTTTCCTGTCTGACTTAGTTTCCAAGTTGTGATCTCTCTAGCCCTAGGTTTTTATCTTGGTCATGAGTGTCTTAGCACAGGCCTCAGATTCTCATGCCTGTTGACTTCCCTTACAGGTAGCTCTGAGTATTCCAAGTTGGGCTGGAACCCTTTTGAATCAGACAGAGAGGAATTGATTCAACCCCTTGTGCCATCAGAGGGAAGGCTGAGGTCTAGAGTGTAGTTGTTTTCACTCTACTGGAGTATGATGACAAAATCATATTCTTGAACCTTTTTTTCATTTGAGACACACAAAGCACAGGAGAGAAGGGTACAATCATCAGCTAGATCAGGTAAGTCGGTGTGGTCAGCGATCAGCTGGGACATGTGCGGCCAGACCACATCTGTCCTTTCTCATTGGACTACTGTGGCCTTGAAAACTCTGGCAGCTGTGAAGGCAGGAATCATATTTGATTTTTCCAGAATGGATCATAGAATCCAACATGTGTGTATACTTTGCTTCCTGTCCTACAATTGGGAAAAGATCAACAGACATGAATAACAGATCAAGTAATCCATGGAACAGAAGTGTATTCTTTGTTATGCTACTTCGGAGCAATAGGTAGTAAGTACTTTCAGAACACATTAAAAAAAAACAACTTGCACAGAAATACAACTGAAAAGGGTTTAATTGAAGTCCGGACATAAAGCAATCATAATCCAAATGAGAGGGCATTTTCTGCAGTTAGTAATAAAAGTCCTAACAGAAGGACAAAGCCTTTCCATTGGGATATGAAGAGTAGGTTATGGGCAATATAGTTGACAAGGTAACAGTGAAAAACGGAGGGTTTTGTTGTTTTTGTTTTATCATAGGGCCATGTTTCATCAAGTTTTTCACTAACCTATGACTTCTTTAGGGGTTAATACTAGAATCCTGACAATGTGCTACATGGTGTGGTAGTTATGTGCCAGAATAGGTTCCTGCTGTGTTTGTGTTAAATCTAATTATGTAAATTGAATATAGTTCTCATTCCATTAAATAAGTCCAGTGACTCCCAAATTATCAGTTTGTTTTCTATGTAAAATCCTGAAATACTGCAGGAGTTTTGATAGAAGAATGCTTGGGCATGCCACTTAGTTGCCATTCAGAAGGATGACCAAATGCACAATGTTTTTTCCTAAAATTCTGTGTCATTCAGTGCGAGCATCCTACCTCTGTTCCTACCAAGTTGTTCTACACATGGTAGGTCTACAGGTAAGACTTTTCAGCTAACATTCTAAAGAAGGTTTGTGAGAAATAAAAGTGAAATCTTTTTTTCTCTCTTTTGTGGTTAATGGAACTTCTGAGTAAGCCTCATGGGTCTGCAAAAGAAAAATGATGCTAGATTGGTGTAGGAGTTTAACAAACTTTATTTTATAATTGAATGTTACAAAAGAAACCTAATTGGTTTAAATAGGTTTTTATCTACTCTTTACCTTCCCTGCTGTATCAATTTCAATCTTGTATCCTAACGACATTGGATTTGGTCTTTCTTTGGAAGTTGAAATCCAAGTTATCTACTTCTATCTATATATATAAAAGGCTAACATGGCTAAGTGACCGATCGTCTGACCAGTTGCTATGATGCTCACTGACCACCAGGGGGCAGATGCTCAATGCAGGAGCTCCCATGACACATGCTGGCTATTTACAGAGAAACAGCACCGCAGACCTGGAGCCCACAACGCAGCACATGGCTTCCCCCAAGTGGGACACAGGCCCTGCCACCACCCCGGAGCGACAGCCTACCAAATCGTAGCCAATGCTGCCAAGACTCCATGGCACAAAATGTGGCCCACAGCCGAATCCAGCCCGGAAACAGTGGCTGTGGGCACCAGATAATGACATCACATAGCAACGCCTGGCTTTCTCTCCCTAACAACTAGCCTCCTCGCAGTTTCTTCAGCCCAGGAACACAACTTGCTTTATAGCCAGGTAGAAACATTTTACATTTTAACCAAATGTCTGTGAAGCATTTTCCCATGCCTCATCTCATTTGATCCTCACAGAAGTCCTGGAGTAGGTAGATAGGAGACTCAGTGGAATCCTATTTTCTTTTCCTGAGCCAGAAAATAGAGATTTACTAGTAGACAGCTTAGAAACTTGACCTGACTTAAAAGAAGTAAGAAATGTTATATCTTGAAAATGAATTTAGGTTTTCTCACTGCGCAGAATATAAACACTGCTGCAGTTAAATATTTTACCCTTTGTTCTCCCTGCATGATCTACAATAATAATCTGTTTCCTGTTGATATTTACTGCTGTGTTGCTGACAATTACCTGAAAGAGAAGTTGGGGTGCTTCACTGGGCTGGGAAAAGTTTCGTTAAATCAGAAAGCAGGTCTAATTAAACAAGTTTATTCTATATATATAAAAGGCTAAGTTGACTCACACATGAGTGGTACATATAAAGCTCTCGCTGGCACCAATTGCACACACTTGTGTTTCAATCTGTCATTGTAAATCGTGAATTTGGTTGACACTTCTATTATAGAGAAAGGACAAATAGTGATATTAAAATATTTCTTCTAATTAATTTCCTTTTAATGTGCATGAATTCATGCACTAGGCCACTAGTAATTATATATGTCTTGGTAAAATTCTGAGTACAAGATTACTTTTATAGGAAATCATGATAACACATCTGCTTAATTAAGGCTCTATTTTATTCCCTATATAATATTTTCCAAGGTTTTTATACTTTTATCTAGTTTATATAAGGTTACATCAATAGCTTAAAATAAAGGCACATAATATTATTCAAGTCAGTAGTTTCAAATATTTTCTTACTTCCAGATATCTGAATTAGCATAATTTAATCAGAAATAGTGACTCACCACGGTAATACTTTTAAATTACCAAGATTCATTTCAGAATAGGAAAGGTCCATATAGTTGTATAAAACAATTAATTATAGAAAAATCCATGTAAAACTATATATATACACTCATGTAAAATTGTATAATTTTATTTTATTGTTTTTACTAGAGGCCTGATGCACGAAATTCGTGCAAGGGATTCGGCCCTCGCAGCCCCAGCTGGCCCTCGCAGCCCTGGCTGCCTCAGCCAGCCCTCTCAGCCCCTCACAGCCCTGGCTTCATCCGGAAGGTCATCTGGACGGTTGTTCTGCTGTTCCGTCTAATTAGCATATTAGCTCTTTATTATATAGGATTATTAATTTCAAATTTAGGTACAACTTTATTTATATCTGCATTAGGGAATAAACTCTGCTTTATTTTTCTCTTTTATTGTGTTATTTTTGTCATTTTAGAATAATTATAGACATGCTTTAAAACTTTATTAAGATACTGTTTCTTGACTTCACACTTATGCTTGGTCTAGCAATCTTAAAACGATATTGACAGATTTTCATCGTGTACCCAGTTTGCCCAAAGCTATGACAAATCACTTCAAAAGTTATCAGTTGTCTCTGTGAAAAGCAAATATGATTTAGTTTTCAAAGTTTAAAACCAATAAACACACTGAGAAAGTTGTAGTTCACTGCATTTTTCCAAGTGAAGAGAAGATTGATTTTCCCCTACTAGGATGTAAAAGCAGGGTTGCTGGGAATTTAAGTATTACCTACCAGATGTTGATTCCACTAAGCTATCTTTTTAGCTATGTTAGGTGCTTTTGATCACAGCTGGCGGGAAGTAAACAAATGGCTTACTCTGAGCTTCTGACACCTGCCTATCAGCCTTCCTCTCAGGGAAGCCTGAGGACAGGACAGTGGGAGACCTTGGGAAGGCACACGGAGGCTGACAGCATGAACACACATCGACTCGATTGGAAGTAGGGGATTGTGGGTGTGGGGGTCCTCCATGTCGAGTACCAGGGCAAGTCCCCTAACATCTGCCTTTAGCCACAAAGAGATACAGGAATGACCTTCCCCAGTTTCTAGACCAGCCTAGAGTGTGTTTTCACTTATCTAAAAGGAAAGCACATCATGTCCACGTAAGTGCTGTGCTGTCCCTTGACCTTCTGCTATAAACTCAATTCCAACTGGATTTGACACCATGTAGTTATATAAAAAATAATAAGCTTAAACCAGAGTTCAATGTAAGCAAAAATGGAAAGCAATGGCAGCCTTCATTGTTAGAGGATTTTAAAAATAATTGTAAAATATAATCAGAAGAATTTGTTACTCATCCTACAAAAATCCTCACCTGGAGTCTTAGGCATCTGCCTGACAGATTGACTGCACACATTACATCCAAGCACCTGTGTGCAGATCCCAGCTCTAGTTGTAGGAATTTGGGCCGTGACACCTATTTCTTACTTTGATCTTCTGTACTTGGAGATAATGATAGTCTTTACTTCATGCAGCTGTCCTGTGGGTTAAGTGAGTTAATATTTATAAAGTGCTTGACAAATGCCTGGTGCAAACTAAGGTTTGCTAATTATTAATCTAACTAGAGGCCTGGTGCACAAAAATTTGTGCACTGGAGTAGGGGTCCCTCAGCCCGGCCTGCCCCCTCTCACAGTCCAGGAGCCCTCAGGGGATGTCCTCCTCTGTGGGAGGCAACAGGCTGATCAGGGGAAGATGCTGCCCCCATCACCCCGCTGCTGCTGCTGGCCCTCGGCCCTCGCTTCTTAGTGTTCACACCGCCCCCCACCCACTGGTGGGTGGGGGGTGATCTGGGGCCAGTCCAGCTGGGGGAGGGGCTGTGGGAAGTTGAGGCAGAGCAGGTTGCATCCTGTCCAGCCTCTGCGGAGGCATGGCGCCTGGACTGGCCCGCGCTGCTGCCTCTGTGGCTGTCTCTGCTGAAGGGGAAGCACTGGGACTGGGCCGCACTGCTGTCTATCCCGTGCTGCCTCTGTGGAAGGGGGCATGGTGCCGCCTTCGTGCGTGGGCACTGCCTTCTCATGCAGGTGCCCGCCTTCTCGCTGCCTCTGCAAAAGGGGCCCCAGCACTGGACTGGCGGCGTTGGACCCACCCGCAGTGCCACCTGCCTCTCCCGCAATGGCACCTCTCCCGTGCAGCTGGCCCTAGGCCCTCGTAACCGCTGTGGCTTTGTCCGGATGGACTTCCGGATGAACATCCAGAAGACGTCCTAATTAGCATGTTACCCTTTTATTCGTATAGATGATCTATATGGGGTTTGGAGAGCAGAGATTCAGGGAGATTTGGGCGCACTGTTAGCTAGTCATCAGGTCGAAGGGGCGCAGGAGCAGATGCTCGGAGGAGAAGAACACAGGAGTGATAAATATACTGATGGGCCCCTATCTACCTGTTGGACATGTCCACACTGGACATCACTATTGACAGTCTCTTCAGGGGATGAGCCTGTTTCACGCACAATAGAATTCATTTCTTTGGGTTGCCCTTAGCAACAATGTTAGCTCTCCCTTTGTTAGGTCTCAAGTAGATGGTTCAAAAGAAACTGTGAAAAACAAGTCTGAATAGGAGTGATCAGGTCTCATGGCATCATTAAAAGAGAGGGCCCCCGGGGTGTACAGCTACTACAACCCATGGAAAGGTGAAACAAAGAGGAGCATTCGAAAAGAATCGTGCATGGCTTTTGCATATGGAAATTGTATCACTGACCTCTGCTAGTGAGTTCCACAATCATGTCTTGTGTTTATAACGCTGCAAGTAGGTTTTGAGCTCTTTGACAGGTTGTTTAGCTCTTGAATTGCTGACTCAGTACTTTGCTCACCAAAAAAATTTCTGTTCAGAATATTGGTGTCCACACATGTGGAAAGCTATTTGCCATAACAGAAGTTCATGATGCATATGTGTATTTGTTCATGCTTTTTTATTAAACGCTTTTATTAATGTGGTTTTCATGACGGGCAAATTAAGTTTACCTTCACAAGAAGGGAAATTGAGGCAGTTTGATTTATATCCAAGACATATGATACCCAATCCACAAGACAGATGCACACATACTAAAGGCAAGTCTCTCTCTCTCTCTCTCTCTCTCTCTCTCTCTCTCTCTCTTTATATCAGACTTCTTAGAACATCAAAGATTCTGAGGCATTGCTTTAGCACAGCGCTCCTCCGACCTTCCCATCAGTGTAGCTGGCACACTTGAGGTGCTGTCTCTCCTTGATTCCTAACAACTCCTGAGGATTCTGTCCAAGAATTCCCTAACACCAGGACCCTGGTGGATTTCTCAGCTAAGCTACATATTTCTAAGCTACCTAATCTTCTATCTCCGCACTTCTCTTTCCTGCTGTTTTTACCCAGATCTCCTTCCAACCACACATAGAATCCTAATTACATGTGAAATGTGAGCTTGGTCAAATCCATTGCAGTGCTTCTGTTTTGCATTGGTTTGATGTTTTTGTGAAAAGTGAACTATGCACACATAGAATTGATGTCATCCTCATGTATGCATATGTCTATAATGGCTTGGTCCTTGCTTATTTACATGGCTAGAATGCGTTGACTTACACATAGAAATTTGACACATAACAGCAACTTAACAAATATTTATTGAATGAATACGTGTCCAGATGTCCAGATGTTCTGATAATAATATCCACATATTGAATTGCTTTTCTCAGCAGTATTTGGAGTTCCATTTGAGTCTTTATGATCTACAAAACAAGATTTCCTCTCACCACTCCTATTCTACAGGGATTTTGTTTCTGCTGCATTCCTAAGAAAATGAGACAATCAGAACATTGCAGTGAAATTTTCAGAAGGCTAGAGTGTAAACGGGACTATTTGTGTGTAGGTGGAATGGCGGTGGTGGGCAGAGGGGGGAGGCGTATATTTAAGTGTTCTCACTAGGAAATGCAGTGTTGACAGCCCTAGATCAGTCCCCCAGTATTTTTCTGAAGCTTTAATGGTGGTAAACCTCTACCTCTGGCAGCCACGGTGCCACGGCCCAGTGAGAGCCCACCTCCTCCTGTGAGCTGTGCTTGTCCTTAGCCATTACCTCTCGCGGTGCCTGTTCTCCAATGCATTCGATTTCTCTCTAATCAGGAGAAAATCTACTTTGCTCTAAGTTTGCACCTTGCACAGTCAGAAGGAATGGAGATTCTTTTTCAATTAAGTGGCAAGCGGTGTGCTGAAGAGCATCTGAAATCAATCGGGGTACAAGGCGCCCAGCCTGTTATCGCCCATGATTGCAGTTCAGGTGCTGAGAATCCCATTTCATGCCCGCCAGAAAGTTTGGGAGAACTAAGTACCTTTGAAAGTTCGCAGGTACAAATGAAATGGGCACTTTGAAAAGGATCCCCAAACACGGCAGGGGGAGTGGGGGGGGGGCGAGGCGGGGGGAAGGAGAGGTAGCAACCCTTTCTACTTCAGCTTCTGTAACTCTTTTGACAAAGTGAATCACCCCAGTTTTAAAGAGAGTGGCATTGGAGGAGTTTGGTAGCTTAAAAAAGTGAATTGACGAGCAATTTGGATGCATCACTAAGGTAAACAGCAGCTGTGTCTGACAGAAAGCAATAAAGTGGCAGGTAGCACAGAACGGAATTCCACGACCACAGCAAAGTGTGGGGACATAAAGCAATCAAAAGGTTTTTAGCTATAAGCACATGATGCTGGATTTCTTCCAGGAAAGATCATCAGATTACCAAGAGTGAAATACAATTTTTTTTCTAAAGATTGAACCACGGTAATTGGCTTTAACTGTGGGAGCCAGGGCCACGCTGGGGGTGTGGACCTGGCCCTTATCGACTCGGTAAGTTTTCATTCACAGTTTTCCTCTGCCGTCTCTTTCTCTGTGAAATGGGAAGAGGATCAGAAACACAGAGCATTGCTGGGAGAATTGAGCGAGTGTCTATCAGGAAAGTGGCTGAGAGAGGCCCGGCCCACTAGGCACGCGGTAACTACTAGGGTCGCTGTCATTAGCCCGCGAAGGTGCCTTCAGCCCGCCATCTCCTCAGGCGCCTCCCTTCATATGGGAACAACAACAACAACATAAACCTAAAACACCAATGCGTGCTTTCTGCAGAAACACCCGATGCAATAGAAACATTCTAGCCCTAACCGGTTTGGCTCAGTGGATAGAGCGTTGGCCTGCAGAGTCAAGGGTCCCAGGTTTGATTCCGGTCAAGGGCACGTCTTGTGTTTATAATGCTGCAAGTAGGTCTTGAGCTCTTTGATAGGTTGTTTAGCTCTTGACTTGCTGACTCAGTACTTTGCTCACCAAAAAATTACTGTTTTAATGTACCTTGGTTGCGGGCACATCCCCAGTAGGGGGTGTGCAGGAGGCAGCTGATTGATGTTTCTCTCTCATCGATGTTTCTGACTCTCTCTCCCTCTCCCTTCCTCGCTGTAAAAAATCAATAAAATATATTTAAAAAAGAAGCATTCTATATAAAGACACCACTTCCCAATGGCATAGAGGCCGTTGATTAGCTGTGTTTTATTTAATGCTCTAGTTACACTGGCCCTCACGGTAGGAATTTAGAAGAAAACCGATAATAAATGTGTCGACAGGGTCTGTGAAAACACATAGACCAGCTCCACCTCTCAACACATCTCCCGGCTTCCAGTTCCCCCAGGGTGGACTCCCTTCCTCCCAGGAGAATGCGTGCCGCCCCGGGGCTGTGTCTTCCTAGCTGGAGCTGGGAGGTTGGACACAAGGAGTGATGGGCCGCTCCTCTGGGCAGCTGGGGCCCCGTCTGCTTTCCATCCCGGGCCTGCCTCTCCTCCAGACGCGGAACAAATACTCAAAGACGGTCCATGGGAAGGGGGCCTGCCTGGGACACTCACGTCTAGTGTCACTGGTCATCAGGAACGGATAGCGCTTATTCAAATGAAGGAGCACAGAATGGAGTCAGGAGTTGAGGGGCCCGCGACACCGGACAGTAATAAGTGCCAGATGTGTCAGTCACTGTGAGGCTAAAAAGCCTTTAGTGCTTGTTGATGAACATGTGACTTCAGAGAAAAGGGGAGGGCCGAATAAGGAGTAGAGCAAGAGCTTGGGGGGTAGAAAAACGAGGTTTGGCCTTAAACATAGCATGTAATGGGAAGAAGGGAATGGCAGGTGTGTCCCACAGCACAGCTGTCATCCGAGCACTCGTAAGATGCTTCACAGCTGTTCGAGGAGAACGCCCCATGGAACCTTCTCCTCACGGTCCCAGAGGCGGCTGGGTTTTCAGATACTCCATGTCCTCTATTTAGTGCAAATTTAAGGGCTGCCCTAGAGGGAAATATAAAGAATGATGCACTTCCTTCTCCATTAAGAATATTTTCTACAAGTCCAGACAACACTGCATTTTATCATATTGACCAGAACTTGGTCACAGAGCTGTAGTTACGTTCTGGTGGGTCTGGGAAGAGCAGTTATTTAGCTCAGTGGACATGTCCTCGTGTGTAATCGAGGCTCTGGGCAAAAATCCCGGGAAAGAGCTTATTTGGCTTTCAAACGAATTCTCAATATTTACTGAGACATTGACTCTCTACTGGGTATTATACCCAAAAGACCAGCTCTGCCATTAAAGGAGATGTAATTACTGGCTTTTTCCAAAGGGCAGTGTAATCAGGGAAGTAGATATGGATGCAAATGGCAGTGGTGTCATGGCTGAGGTACTGTGGTAGCTCAGCAGAGGGTGGGAAAAATATTCCTGCTTATAGGCAGGGAGAAGGCCGTCAGGGGGAAGGTATGGAGTAAATGGTATTCTGGTATTCGAGCCAAATATTAAGGATCAATAGGATTCTCTCAGGTAGACAAGCCAGAGAGTTTTTTGTTTGTTTGTTTTTGTTTTGTTTTACCGTGTTGCCATTATAAGGAATGTCTTAAGATGTCACAACTTCCATTTTCATGACTATATTTTATTATCTTCAGAACTAGCTGGTCTTATCCAATATCTTAGGGAGGTTCCAAGGGTAGAGTTCACAATGAAACTCAGAATGTTAATTCAGAAATTTTAATTAACAATAGATATGTTTCAAGTTGTACACCGAGAAAGTAATAGAGCAAAACTTTAAAAGTACCATGAAGTATTCACTAATCAGAACTGACTGCCCACACTTTTGACTCATCACCATTCTATTATGAATAAAAATTTCTCCCATCAGACCTGATTTTTTTTTACAGTCAGTATTTTTTAGTAAGGTCATTTTTTTTTTCCAATGGAAAGATACTCTAAAATATTATTAATGCATGTTTCCTTGGAGCAATTTTTCTTATATTTACATTTAAATGTTTTATGCTATTTGGAGCTAGGATATCTTGTTAGTCTCCATGGTCATCTTCATAGGTAGTACTTAGAATTTTTTTAATGTACTTATTATAATAGAGTTTATTAATGTTGGCAATAAGACACTCATGGCTTTCTGTGTGTTTAGCTTTTACCAAAATTTTAAAATATTGGTCAAATTACAATGTTCCAAAAAGTTATAAATACATATGTACATAAATCAATTTATGGTTTTCTTGAGAAATATTTATTGTAATTAGAGTTATTCCTATGAAATTATGATACCTGATTATGTATTTGGAGTTAAATGTAAAATGTAATATACATACTGAAATGTTCCTAATTTATCATGAAGAGATTAATATAAATTCTCTATAAAATTTAATGTTTTACAGTTTTTGATATACAGGAGATGTTTACAAATGCCTAAAAAATTCCATTATATAGAATTTCTAAAGAAGAATCTACTAATGGGATCATTATTTTTTAAAAGTTACCCTTATTAGAATGCTACATTTTTAAAAATTAAAATTGGTCTCAACTAAAAGCTTTTTGTTTTAAAAAGAGCCAAATTATACAAATTAAAGTTCTCTATTTTCAAATCAACAGCAAAATATATTCAAGTTAGTATTGTAAACCAATTTCCAAGTGTTTTGATTTTTGTGTATGTATTTTATTTGAAGAACTACACAACCTATGATTAATTTGTCTTAATAATGATGTAATGAGATAAAAGTTGATATGATATCCTTAAAATTCAGCATGTTTGTTGGTGTAGCTCAGGAAGAAGTGAAAACCTGCTATGGGTTGATGAAAACATAATGACAAATAAAGAACGAAAACTAGAATAGAGTCAAGAATTATTCATAAAAGTAGCCATAAGTGCTTTTAAAATAAATTACACATACACTTTCTATCTCACTGATCTAAACGATGTAACTATATACATAATAAATTTGCATAGATTTTTATTTTAAAGATAAATTACCCATGAAAAATAGAGAAAGATTAAAAAATGTAAATTTTCAAGAACTTCCGATTTTGTTATTGCTCTCTACTTGGTTTACAGTCACACTGTTCCTTGTACCATCCCAGGAAAGAAGACTGAGTTTGAACATAATGCATTATGTGCATATAGTCGAGATTAAAATATTTACTTCTGTGAGAATAATGCTCTCTAGTAACAATATTTTTGGGAAAACACGAACAACATTCATTTTCATGTGATTTCTCTGTAAATACTAAACAGCCGAGAGAATCTAACCCGTATCTTGAATACATTCCATTTAGCACATAAGCAGGCTCTCAAATTCAGTTTCCACATTGTTGGCACAAAAATCACTCCACAACAAAGTTATATTGTCCCAATCATGCTGTGATGAGTAGCCAAATATTGCATCTAGAAATAAAAATTCAGCTGCTGCCTCCAAAGTGAAATCACATGCATTTTTAGTACCTTAATTCATAATGAGCCTGTTTGAATTGCCATTAACTGTCTCAATCAAAATACTCTTTTGCCCGATTTCACAGATCTCTCCATACTGAGCTGCATTGACATTTCTATGCTATTCTCTTTGATTTCAGCATAGACTATTGAAGTATAAATCACTCTGGCTGCTTTCCCACCAACTGATGAATATTTCATCATATCAGCCCATAGGCTTCCCCTCCCCCCTTATAGTTTTATTTCTGTATTCTTTTCTGTTTGTCTATTAAATACTGTTATGGGCTCTTTCTTCCCCCCTGCCCCCAAAGAGCTACATGACAAGTACACGTTAGAAGTCCTCTTCAGTGTTGATCTACAATTTACTAATGTTTTATTTATTCGAAAAATGTTTCGTTGAGTTGTTTATGTTCATCAGAGTAACTCTCATGTCATCTTTTTCCAGGCTCTGAATAACAAAGTAATCTCAGCCATTTCAACACCCCATGAAAGGCTGAATTTGAAATTTTGTAGTTGATGGGTTCCTGATCAATAGTTTATGTTCCTCCACAACACAGAAGAGAGTAGAGAGTGTCAATGAATATGATTCTTCCAGGGAATGAGAATGTATGTCTTTAAAATGGAGGGAGTGCTGCCAAACAGAACGCCTAGTTATAAAATTAGCGGCCTGCAGAGCCTGCGAGCGAAATATTGTACAAGTCCCTGAGTCTTTCCCATGAGCATCATGGGCATCGTCTGCATACGTGGCTGTCAACTGGGTTCACACAAGGCAGGATGGAAGGCAACCTAAGTCTCTTAGTAAATAACTTGACTCTCTTTGCAGATGACAAAATGCTTTGTCCCATGGGGTGATTTTCTTTGAAACAAGAATATCAAGGCTTAGCCTGAGCCAGCATTTGCTTTGATCATGCCATACTAATCCTATACAATAAAAGGCTAATATGCAAGTCGACCGAACGGTGGAACGACCGGTCGCTATGACATGCACTGACCACCAGGGGGCAGACACTCAATGCAGGAACTGCCCCCTGGTGGTCAGTGCCCTCCCAGAGGGGGAGCACTGCTCAGCCACAAGCTGGGCTAACCACTGGTGAGCACAGAGCACAGTGGCGGTGGCAGGAGCCTCTCCCACCTCCACAGCAGCACTAAGGATGTCCGACTGCGGCTTGGACCAGCTCCCTGCAAACCATCAGTCAGACATCCCCCGAGGGCTCCCGGACTGATAAAGGGCACAGACCAGGCTGAGGGGACATCCCCCACCCCCAGTGCACAAATGTCATTAACAATAACAGCATACTCATAATTGTTATGTCAACATTACAAGAAGTGTGATAAGCAATTGCTTGCTTCTTCATTGATAAAGAATGTATTGTACTCATTTTACATATATGAGACCTCAAATAAAGAGAGATGAGGCCACCTCCCAGGTCCTCTCAGGAGTGGAGGAGTCTGCAACAGTTGCTGCATTTCCTAATGGGTAGGCATGAACCTTTGCATGCCAAACCACATAAAGAGACATAAATCAATACATATCAAAAAAACGTGAAGAATTATAGGAAATGTTTCATTGAGATATTAATAAATTATTCTTTGTCTTTCACAAATCTCGCATGCAAATAAACAGTGATCCAAAGTTGACCAAGTAGGGTTTATAATTGTAGAGTCAGGCTACAACATCAAAGTGTCTACATTCATTTCTGGAAGTTACAGATTAATAGCCATTCTGGTCAACTTCTTCCATTGGGGCACCTATTTTTTAATCCATTTCGTGTAAGCATTAAGCATTTTGCAGTGGCAGAGAAAATCTGATTCTTCACCCAAAGTATTCGAAATCTGAACACATTCCAAGATACGAAATGCTAGGGCATACCGCTTGATTCCCATTGAACTTGTTCGTGCAACAATGTTTTCAGAGACATGGGAGAACCCTCTATGCCCAACATTCTTTTTTGCCACTGAAGCTATACTGCTTGAGTCTTGAGCCTTTCATTTGTCATCAGTCCGTCTCTTTGGGTTAGATGTAGTGCCAGGTACCAGATTGGAAACCAACGTGATTGTCCTCTTCTGTGCAGTGTTGTTTGTAGATTTCTATCACTTTCATTTTTTTTTTATTTTTCTCAGTTGTAACTCAACATGATGTAGGTGTCCTAAAAGAGCAAAGTCTATCAGAAAAGGAGACTGAACAACTCTCTGATTTAAGATCATTCAGCCAACACTGTGTTAAATGTATTAAACAAAATAGGCATGTGATAAATACATTTGTTTACTCTGTAAACAGCATGTTCAAGCATTGCTAACAAAGTAATATCCTTGTGCATAATTTAGTTGCTACTTTTGTTGTTGTTGTTAGACTGGATTCTTGGTAGTTTCTTACTCAATCTGAGTAAAAACAGTTAATGAACTTGTTAGTTTCTAGGTCTTTCAAACATACTGCAGCACTACTCCATTCTTCGGTAGAGAGATGCCCACTGGGACAAGGTTGCCTCTCTCTGAAACCTCTGTACACTAAAGGGATAGATCCTTACTTAGCTTTGCATTCAACTGGTAAGTATCTACTCCCATCTGGCCTTGCACAAAAGATGGACTTATTCTGCATCCTAATAACATCTGGTAACAACATTATCTAATTCACCTGGATGTGTGACAATCAGAATTTTAAAAATATTCTAGAATATACTAACAATTAACTGAAAATCAGGGCAACAGAAAAGGCGAAATAAGGTCACAGAATGAATGATTTCAGGGAAGAAGATGAAATGTATAAACTTTAAAATGTACATATTTTTGGTTGGTTACAGAATCCCCATTTTCTTCTCCTTTCTCATCCCATTGATACAGAGGTTAAAGAGTCTGTCAAGTTCTGCTTGATGGTTTTCTAAGACCTTTAGCCACTCTGATGCCCATAAGGTCCATTTCCAGCCAACAGGAGGTGCAGGGAGGATTGCTGGGATTTGTGGAGTTTCTCCTGACAGATGAGAGAAAAATATGCAATGAGAAAGCCCTTCATGCCCCCATTCCTACCTTCCTATTTTGGAAACATTCATTTTAGAAATTGGTTCTTGGGACTGTGGAAGCTTCTTTGATAGCAAGAAAGCAGCAAGCCCGGGGCAAGCCCAACACATTGAGACTACAGAGTGGAAGGACAGAATAAGTGCCTGAGTCTGGCAGATGATTGGGTTTCCAAGTCATGTAGGTTTTCTTTCTCTAGCCACCAATTTCGAAAACAAAAATGATTCTTGTGATGTAAACTGAAAACATTGCTAACTGGGACAGAAATATTTAAAAATGCCTAATGTACTTGGTCAATTCACTGAATGTAGATAACTTTGCTAAGTCCTTTTTCAGCCTGTCTTAATTATCCCTCATCAAAACATGTGAAATACATACTTTGTCACGGGGACCCTGAGGCTTAGAAATGTCAAATACCAGCTAAGTGCACTCACCTTGGAAATGGCATTTGGGGCTTTCAGATGTAGGCAATCTCACACATTTTATGGAGGAGGAGGAGAGGAACATCTGGAAAGGAGAGCACCTGTAAAGATCTGATCACTGGCATCTTTAAGATTAGAGTGGAATTACTTTACAGCATCAGCAACACTGTCCATTTGACATTGTCAAGTAGCGGCCTGGAGTCTCTGAGAGGCTCTACAGAGACTCCGAAGTTTCTTCCTCTCTGCTTCATCTTCAGTCTCCAAAGCTGCTTCTCTGACTAGGAGGTATTGCTTCCAATATTGAGTTGTCCATGGGGCAACCAAACCCTCTGGGCCTTGGGTCAGAATCTGGGAGCTGGGAGTGAGACCTAGTGGTGATGATGCTTAAACTTAACTTTATTTAGACCTCTATGACACAATTTATCTAAACATTTCAAAGAGCATTCATTGAAGGATGTGGTTGAGATTGTAAGAGTTTCCTTTGTTGCAAAAGGTAAGATGGAGTAACTGTTTGAGTAAATATTACTAACATTGCATTTTAGGATAATTTGGTTATCCCACAACTATCTATTCTGCAGAGGGACATCAAGACAGCGCTATAGTGAGGTGTATACATATACACATTAGTGGGAGAGAATTGACATTAGAAGAAGTGTACAAAGAAAATTAAGACACAAATATTGTGTCCAAATCCATTGATAAGCAGTTATTTTTAGGCCATTGTTTTCTCTTCTTTCCATGTTTTCTGTGTTTCATGTGAGTTTTATAAGATACTAGGGGCACAGTGCACAAATTCGTGCACCTTGAAAGGAACTGTGGGCTGTGAGGCTGTGGTAGGTGCAGGGGCGGGTCTCAGCCCATCCTCCGTGCCCCTGCCTGACCCTCCCACTGCAGCCCTGGTCACCTGTCTGCCAGCATCCCTGCTCCTGCTGCCACCGCTCCCACGCACTGACAGCGTCAGCCCCCACTTGCACCTGCTGAAGGTGCGAAGCGATTGGGGTCGGTGCCAGCAGTGGGTGTGAGCAACAGCTGCTGCCCCGATTGCCCCTCAGGAACAGCAGGAGGTGGAGAAGACCTCAGGGGTGATCAGGGCCAGCAGCTGCAGCTTGTACCTGCTGAAGGCACTGAGCAATCGGGACTGGTACGAGGCACTGGCAGCAGGTGCGAGCGGTGGCTCCAGCACTGGCAGTGGGTGCAAGCGGGGCTATCTCTGGCAGCGGGTCTGAGAGGCAGCTGCTGGCCCTGATCTCCCATCAGGAGTGGGGGGGTGGTGGAGAAGCCCTGAGAGACGATTGGGGCAGGCAGCCGCCGCTCACACCCACTGATGGCACCGAGCGATTGGGGCTGGTGCCAGGTGCTGGCAGCAGGTGCAAGCGCCAGGTGGGACCGCGGTGCGTGACAGCAAAAAATTTTCAGTAACCACCAGAGGCACGCCCCCATGACAACGACTGGCGCCCCACCTTGGTCTGGTGCCCCCGCTCACCTGCTCCACCATCCTGCTGTGACCAACACCCGCCATGTTTCGCGCACGCCCCCTGGTGGTCAGCACACATCATAGCAACCGGTTGTTCAGTTGTTCGGTTGTTCCAGTTGTTCTGCTGTTCGGTCTATTTGCATATTAGCCATGTATTATATAGGATTCTTTAAATAGATGAAGAGAGAGATTATGACTACAAGACCACATGAAAAATTATAGCTACTTTCCATGGAAAAGGTAGAAAGCAGAGAGAAAATTTAATTTGGCAGCTAATTTTAGGCTGTGATTGAACTCCAGATTGATGCTGGGGTATATATAGAGTGAAGTGATTAATCTTGCTTTCAATTGTACTGAGGGAGAAAATTATTAACAGAGACTCGACAGTTCTAAAAAGGGCGAAACATGAAATACATTTGGTTAAAATATTTGTTCCTCAGATAAATGGGAGTGAAATCAGTTAGAGAAATACTGCTTTATTATTTTCCCTTCTGGAAACTGGCAGGGAAGTGCCACAATCCCTCTTTTATCTTCATTATGTTACCCTTCATAACACCCAGCTCCGTGAAAAGAAAAAATAAATGGAAGATTATTTCTTTTTTCGGAAAGCAATACCTCTGAAAAGGATGTATAAATCCTTAGCCCTCTCACTTCATCTTCCCAAATAACCACTTGAACAATGTTCATTCTGTAGCTTTGTGTTTGTTGTTTCCCCCCTCCTCACCCCTCATGAGATACAGTATGTCTGGCAAATCCTAGGAAAGGGAAATAATTGTACTTCGAATCTTACTTTTTTCTTTTTTCCCCTCTAAGGGTACAACAGTCTTTTGGACAACATGCTGGGCCTTACTTATGTGGTCACCTCAGAGCACTAGACATCATCTCCTTCAGCTTTGAAGTAGGAGAATGAGAGTAGACGGTCTTATTGCTGGAGTCTGGTCACCACGGAGGAAGGAAGGAAAAGTCTAATAACTGGCGGGGACCGCACAATGGGGCCAGGCATGTACATCTCCATTCAGGTCAACTGGGCCAGCTCTCACTGGGGTCCTATGTAGGGTTACCACCAGTCTGTGCAGTTTCTTGCTGTGCCCACTGTGCCCACAGAGCCCTGCATAACAGTCTCCACCTGCCCCGTTCCCTTGCACTGCAAAGCAACATACTTCCCTGCATAAGCAGTGTACCTCCACGCAGACTGCCACCCAATGTTAATGTCTTCATTGTTCAGGAATCCAATCTCTCTATATAAAAGCCTAAGCAACTATTACGACTGAACGACCGGAACGCCTGGTCACCCAGTTGTTATGACACGCACTGACCACCAGGGGGCAGACGCTCAATGCAGAAGCTGCCCCCTGGTGGACAGTGTGCTCCCACAGTGGGAGTGCCACTCAGCTGACAGACCTGACCAGGCAGCCCACCAGCTCGGTGGCAGCCACTCACTCCCTCAGTAGTCCTGCAGGTCCAATCTCTGAAGAATGGGCCAGGCACCGACAGACCAGTGCCACCAGCATGATCCTGACAGCATTGCCACTCTCCTGGAAGTCGGCTTTGGGGACCATGGCTGCTTCCCCTCCCTAGACCCTCTGCAAGGAAGAAAGGATATAAAAGCAGCCACCAGGTGGCTCATGACAACCGGCGGGAACATCAGCAGGACGGAACCGGATCCTGAGTCGGCAAGTATGTCCCGCTCTCCACCCCCCACCCCCACCTCAGGACCCCACCCGTGCATGAATTCGTGCACCAGGCCTCTAGTTATTCGATAATCAAATACGACTGCTTTAAGAAGACTTTCTGGACTCTTGCCAATAGATTAAGTTTTCTTGGATTTGTCTTTTACACTGTGCTTTCAACCAGAAATCTATCTATCTATCTATATATCTCTTTCAGCATTTTATATATATTAAATGTACAGCATGTTGTATATGTATAGTATGCACATATACAGTATACTTATATACACATATACAAAGTATATTGTACAATGTTCAAAAGTCCAATTCCACCTCTTCTTTCTCATTTGGAACATTAAGAGGCAAACTTTCCCTATGCCTGAGATATTACAAATAGTAAACATGCAGCCTACAGAAATTAATTTCTGTAACTAACAGTCAAGTCTTCCTGCTCCATGCTCTGCTACTGACAGTTTACTGAGCCCGTGTTTACAGGTGGATCATTGCAACATGCAAAATGGCCATGGGCCTGGCCTGCTGAGGCAGGGCTACTCTAGGGTTCTCTCGGCTCAGTGTCCACATAGAAAACAATACTGGAGGGAACCACGGATCAACATTAGTTGTGTCTGTAGTATACTGTGGATGCTATAAATCCCTCTCGTCATGCATTTACTCATTCATGGAGCACCTACTATGTAACAATCACTGGATTCAGTGATGGTGAGAAAAAACAAACAAACAGATACGCTCTTTATGAAGCTTAGCACCTATTGATGAGATCAACATTATTATGATTTTTAACCACAATTATTCTGGGCAAGCATTTAAAGTCTGAATTGGATCATAAGAAAGTATTAGACAACTCAAAGTAAGAGATGTCCATTAAAATAAAGGAGAATGGGCTATGTTTTCCAAGGATGCCGATATCATTAATAAAAGAAGGAAGGAAGGAAGGAAGGAAGGAAGGAAGGAAGGAAGGAAGGAAGGAAGGAAGGAAGGAAGAAAGGAGAAAAGGAGAGAGTTTCTTCTTCAACATGACCTCTATTTTAATTACAGACCGATACTTGGGGGATGACAGAGCTCTTGTCTCCAGACAAAAGGTGTGCTCTCTGGAGGAAGAAACATTTGAATGACTCCACATGACTCCAGAGCTCAGAGTTAGGACCACAAAGAAACTTGTCTCAGTACTAGAAAACTCTAAAAATGGGACCCCTGTCCCATTACCAGACGAGGTGGAGGCTGAGGGTGGCCTAGTGGAAGGTAGAGCCATTGAGAACCACAGGACTGCAGTATCAGGTGCGCTGGGTGACCTGATGAGCCACACAGTGCCTGTAGTTAGCAGCACAGGGTTGTTCACATCAAACCTAGGTAAAGAGAGTAGATGTTAAGCGTTCTTGCACCCACCCCCCAATAAAGGGACACGAGGGAACTTTGGAAAGGGTTGTGTGTCTATTACCTTGCTTGTGGGGTTGGTATATGGGTGTGTGCATGTGTCCAAACTCATCAAATTGTGCACATTAAATCTGTGCAGTTCTCTGTATACCAATTATACTTCAATTAAAAATAGAAGAGCATAATTAGCGGCCCTGTGACAGCTTCTTCCAGGTCTGAGACTGTACTTAGAAGTCCCCGGGCAGTGACAAGAAGGCAGCTCCAAGTCCTGAAATTCTACAGTCAGGAAAGATCTCACGTTCTCGGTAGCAGACAGTTATAAATATGGAAATGAACATTGATCTATTTGTTCCTGATGGCATTATGAAGGAAAATCAATCTAATACATCATGTGGGCAATCTGTTTGTAGTTAGAGCTGTATGCACGCCAGGGGTGGGCAGATCAATCTCATTTTAATAGGAGCTAGGTGGCTTCCTCTGAGAAGAAATCCCCTGCTGACTAACCTCGCAGACACTGAGACACAGCGCCGACCCCTGCAGGGAACCGCGGTTGTCATTATCCAAAGCCAGCCTCTCACGCTGTGAATTCCAGGAAGAGATGGTGGAAAACATCCCCCTTCATTTCAGTCTCCTTGCCTGGTCAATAGGGTACTGTCAGCAGCACCGAACTTAAAAGCGCTGGCCCACACCTGTTTAGAGAACACAGCGAAAGCCAGGGGTCAGAGATCCAACCTCAAGGAAACACGATTACAAGCATTTTCTTCTTCAAACATTGACTCGTGCCGACTCTCATGCTTTCACATCTGTCTGAGGGAGTTGTCTAGGAGGAGGTCTCTGCAGGGTAAACGTAGTCAAGCATGGCCTGTCATTTTTCTCATTCTTTCCTGCCTCTGTTTCTCTCTTCTTTTCTCTTTTGATCTGTGCTCATGCCTTGGAATGAAATGAAGCAAGAAAAACGAATCGTCAAAGCTTACATTTCGTGTGTGTGTGTGTGTGTGTGTGTGCGTGTGTGTGTGTGTGTGTGTGTGTGTATGTATTCTGAGCTTTTCTGGCTTTTATTTTTTAAAAATGTTTTTATTTGTTCCTTTTCACAAAATATCGCAAGGCCTGGATAACTGGCTGCCCTCTCTTGTTCTCTCCTCGTTGCTTAAGTAATCCTTTGACAGAGTCAATCAGACGATGTCACTCATGTTCAAACCTGCCATGGCTCCCTACTTCCTTTGAGTAAAAGCAGAACTCACAATGGCCTTGTGCCCAGCAGGACCTGGCCCCAGTCATCTCGCAGCACAATCAGCTTCTCCTCCACCCAGCCATCGTGAGCCACAACAACCACACTGACTTTTGGGCCTTTCTGGAACATTCTGCCACCCTTCCATTGTAGGATCTTTGTGTGACTGTCTGCTCTCCTGCACCTTCCTCATCTGAACATCTTCAGAGTGGGTCCTCTCGCAGCCCTTTCACAATGAGACGCAACCACCTTGCCCGACCACCCCCATCTTGCTTGTTTCCCTTTGCCTGGCACTCATCACTTTACCATTTTATGTAACTGATTCATGTTCATGTCTACCGGGTATTTTCCATGGCCAATCCCTGTTAGGACGAAAGCATCACGAGGAAAAAGGTCTTTGCTAGGCTAGGAATGCTTCTCAAGCTCCTAGAATGGCATCTGCACGTAGTAGGTGTTCCATATGTGTTTGTGAAATTAACATGTTTATGAGTAAAAATCCTTGTTTAAGGACTATATATAAGGAATATAGTATTCGTTTCAGGGGCAAAGAACAGTGTATGTAGCATAAAAATGTACATTAAATTTAGTCCATCTGTATAAAACTCTGTCCTCCTGAAAAGATTAAAAATATGTACCGAATAATGATCATGCCACATGTTAAGTGTAATAATATGGCTAGCAGCAGATTTCTGTGGAAAAATTAACTCAAAAAATAATTTTGGAGAAAATAGCATTAGAATATGTTTTTGAAGGTTTATTCAAATTGTCCATGTAGATGAGACAAGAAAAGAAAATGAATCAGAATTTCATATTTGCTATATGATCTGCATCTAATATCCTGAAGCTTTAAACATACAGCTTTCTCTGTATAGAAGGTAAAGGCATAGTTTTCCACAGAATAATTAAAATTAAATTAAAGTACAATAAATAATATTGATGAGATGCTATGGAATGAACAGGACACTGTGCAGATAGTAGAAACTGGTACCAAAGTATGAAATGTTCCATCTTCAGAAAATACAAGTGGTACAATGTGGCAAGCCAAGAGAAAAGCTTTTATCAAGGCGCAAAGGTAGGAATGTTTTGTCCTGTTCAGGGAATAAATGTATTATGATCGGCAAACATGGAGTCAGGAAGAAACGTGAGATAAAGCAGTCTACATCATCTCTTTGGCACGTTATGTTTTATTTGACAATCAATAGGCATTCTGTAAGATTTTAAAATATTTAGAAAGATTACTCATGGTGAAAGATAGACTAGATTCTGACTTCAAAATCAAGAGCAATAAAAAGCGATGGAAATGATATGTTGCAAGTGCATGCGCACACACATGCACACACACGTGCAGGTCACAAGCAACAAGAGTCCTAAAAAACAACGTGGAGTAAGTGGTAAAGGTATCGGCTTAAGGAGGAAACCACAGGTAGGCAGGCTTGATGATGTTGGTTCAGGGAAGAAGGTTATCTTGAGATTTGGTCCACGCATCCCTCTCAGCCGTTTTAATTCATTTCCCCCTTTTTTTTGGGGGGGGGGGGTGGTGGTGGTGGTGGTGAATACTCATCTGAGGATATTTTTTCATTGATTATTTAGAGAGAGTGGAAAGGAGGGGGAGAGACAGACAGAAACATCAATGTGAGAGAGACATCAATCGGTTACCTCCCCCATGCATCCTGACCAGGGCTGGGGATGGAGCCTGCAACTGAGGTACATGCCCTTGACCGAAATTGAACCCAGGACCCTTTAGTCCTCAGGCCAATGCTCACAATCCAGGACTGCTGGCTCCCAACTTCTCGCCTGCTTGCCTTCCTGATTGCCCCTAACCGCTTCTGCCTGCCAGCCTGATCACCCCCAGCCAGCCTATCACTCCCAAACCAGCTAGGGCCCTTTTCCCTCTTGGTAACAACACAGCCCCCTAGATTTTATTTCACCCCCAATGTTACTCAAAGCAGGAATGTGTCGGTGCAGGTGAGGGCTTTCTCCGTGCAGGACCCCATCACTGTGGGAGAGAAAACGGTGTCTATGATTCCTCCAGCCAACTCCCTGGTTTATCTCCTGGGTCAACACTCAGCCTCGCCAGGCGTTCACGACCCCAAGAGGCCAAGATCGCATGAGTGTTTGGGAAGTGTTTTATCATCTCTGCCTCCAAGCAGCCTATGGAGACATTTTTCCGTATCGCTCTCACCATGACATTTGAACATCCTGGATCAAATAATTTTCACCAAAAAACTACTGTATCCTTAATAGGCACACTTTCCCATCAAAGAGAGTTATTCGGAAGGTCCTCTGAGCCATGAGAGTGTTCAGATGCACAGAAAATGAGCGTTCGGGCATCGCTAACGCTTCTTGGCACTTTCCAAGTGAAAGCCCTGGTAGGGGTCCTGGGGTCTCTCTGGAACTTTCTCCCCCGCCCCCCACCGTGTGCCTAGAGAACTAGAAAGTTCAGCTGTATATTTTAAGAGATTTGCTTTATCTCAAATCTGCAGGCACTCATCAGCATATTCAAGAGCTGGATAAATAACCGTATTCCAAGGAAGTGGAGCATTGCACATGGGACTGCCAAGCGGAGATTAGGCGGGGGTTGCCCTACAGGCTCATTGGGATGTCAGATCCCGACTCACTGAGCCAGACATCACACATTCCCCTATACTGTTCACCATATATATACTGTGTGTATATATATATATATATATATATATATATATATATATATATATATATATCTCCACACTTATTATAGATACACATATACCTCCCAAATGTTGAATGTAAAGTAAGATGTAAGTCTTAATTTAAAGAGACACGAAGTTGTTCATACAAATGCTGAGAATCTGTCCTACCCACTGTAACTATTTTCTCTCTAACTCGCCTCACTCTGTGCCGCTTCCAGTTCAGGCAGCTCCCCGGCCTGGGGGGAATTTCTGACCCTGAGTGTGAGGCTGAGCAAAAGCTTCAGTTTCCTTCCCTCCCGCCCACCCCTGTGTGCTGGGATGTTGGTTCTCCTCAGGTAGAAGCCAAGAGTAGCATCTGGTAAAACGATGCCACCTGAGCAGCGCTGTACTGAGTTTGAATTGCTGAAAATTAATGTTTTTTTCCGTTTGAGATAGCCCTACAATATCTTCATTCTAGGCGAGTAGATGTGAAAATGAAAAACCTTTAAAAGCGGAGTGTTCAAAGAGAGAAGCATTTATCAGATCAGTCTCTTCATTTCCTAGATGAGAAACGGGAGGCAGAGGACTTTGTGTCTTAGTCAACAACGACCTGAGCGTGAATCACGATTAGAACACAATACCACACCGGGCAAGTTTCCCATTAAAAACATCTATATCTTTCATGTATGTGCACATATACAGCGAGGGGAAAAGTAGGGTTACGCTTGTGAGTTCGTGAAACACAGTTTTTTCTTGAACTGTTTACTAATTGCTGTGTTATTTTTTTATACAAACAACTGTAACCCTACTTTTGCGCCACCCTGTATACACACATATATTTACATATTCATATACATTTATAAACACAGACACACATACACACACAGAGTTCCAGGTCACTTAACGTCGGGGACGCGTTCTGAGAAATGCGTGGTTAGGTGCTTTCGGTGATTTTGGCAATTTCGGCCTGTGATCATCCCTGGGTATGTAACACACCTGCTCCCGACACCCCGCCCCCCCCCCCCCCCCCCCGCCCCCGTGGCATGTAGCACCTGGGCTGTATGTTCCAGCCTACTGCTCCTGGGCTGTAAGTCCGCACAGCCTGTTACTGTACAGAGCACCGCGGGAACCTGTCACACGGTTCTGTGTGTGTGACCATCTCTAAACAGAAAAGGCGCAGTTAAAACACGGCGTGAGAGAGAGAGAATGCTGCCCGGCCTGGGGCGAGTCGTGAGAGAAAGAACTGCGGCCTGGACGGCACTGAGCCCTGTGCCCGGTGAGCACGGTCCTCAGCGCTGCCCGCTTCCCTGCGGCAGGTCAGGGCCAGGACACGGGAGCTGTCCGTGTCCCCATGAGCAGGGTGTCCGGACCCATGGGCTTGGGGGGAGACTGGCTGGGAGGGGTGCGGCCACCATGACCCCGGCTCAGGAGGGGGGGGAGGGCCGGAGGCTCAGGAGGAAGAGCGGTCAAGGCCTGAGGAGACGCGGGGCCTGGGGCGGCCACAGCCTGTGGCTTCCCGTAGCAGGTCTGGCTGTCAGAGCAGTGGTCAGAGTAAGGAAGGTGGCGGTCTTCATGACAGAAGAGGGTGTGTCACCTAGACGGGTGCAACTCAGAACGCAATACTGTATTTTGACTTTGGACATTGGTTCTGGTTCCGTTGACCTCCTCACCCAGGGCTGTCCTGCCCGGCATGGAGGGAAGAGATGGAACTTCTCTCTGCTCACAGCCATTGCAGCTGGAACCTCTCTCTGCTCACAGCCATGGCAGCTGGGACTTCTCTCTGTTCACAGCCATTGCAGCTGGGACTTCTCTCTGCTCACAGCCATTGCAGCTGGAACTTCTCTCTGCTCACAGCCATGGCAGCTGGAACTTCTCTCTGCTCACAGCCATTGCAGCTGGAACTTCTCTGCTCACAGCCATTGCAGCTGGAACTTCTCTGCTCACAGCCATTGCAGCTGGGACTTCTCTCTGCTCACAGCCATGGCAGCTGGGACTTCTCTCTGCTCACAGCCATTGCAGCTGGAACCTCTCTCTGCTCACAGCCATTGCAGCTGGGACTTCTCTCTGCTCACAGCCATTGCAGCTGGGACTTCTCTCTGCTCACAGCCATTGCAGCTGGAACCTCTCTCTGCTCACAGCCATGGCAGCTGGGACTTCTCTCTGCTCACAGCCATTGCAGCTGGAACCTCTCTCTGCTCACAGCCATGGCAGCTGGGACTTCTCTCTGCTCACAGCCATTGCAGCTGGGACTTCTCTCTGCTCACAGCCATTGCAGCTGGAACCTCTCTCTGCTCACAGCCATTGCAGCTGGGACTTCTCTCTGCTCACAGCCATTGCAGCTGGGACTTCTCTCTGCTCACAGCCATTGCAGCTGGAACCTCTCTCTGCTCACAGCCATTGCAGCTGGAACCTCTCTCTGCTCACAGCCATTGCAGCTGGCAGCGTCCCCACAGCCCGGCGTCGCCAACCCACTCCCCAGGAAGCTTTCCACAAATGATGGGTGCTCCTGCTTGCTGGGGTTGCTCGTGGGCCGGTGTTCTCCTGCGGAATCTCAAGTCCCCAGCGTGTGCTCCGAGGGCCTGGAGCTGGCCTGGGGGGCTGAGCGCCCCTGCACAAGCAGCTCAGGGACTCACATCCGACGGCACATACTCCACACCGAGGTGCTGGGAGCAGAGGGAGCCCGCTGCCCACACCCAGGCTTTGCTCCCCTCGGAGAAAACAGTCCCCTGAACCTCATCTTGTTTCCTTTCTATTCTTACCAAAAATATGGCTTTCCTATAACCGATGGGACCACATCCTGTGAGCAGTCGGTCACTGACAGAGAGGCCGTGTCCACGGGGTTTCCATGTAAGCCAGGCAGCTGTCACCGTGTTACACCACCTTAGAGAAACAGAGGCAGAGAGAGGGAGCCGAAGCCGGGGTTGGTTGAAGGGGTGATGCTGGGCTTATGTTGCTGACCCTGGGGCTCAGGAGAGAAACTCAGGGAAAGGAGAGTGATGCTCAATGTGTGCCATGTTCCACCTGAACATGAGCCAGTGCAGGTCATAGAAAGAGAGTAGTTGCCGAAGGCCCGAGGAGTGCTGGGCCACAGGGACCCGAGTCTTCATTATACTTTATTAAATGCATATTGTTAAAGGCGTGCAACAAGCCAATAATAGAAAGGAACTCCCTCAGCTGTATTAGAAAATCCCCGCAGCGAACATCAAACCCAGCAGTAAAAACTCAGCTTCCCTGACATCAGGAACACGACAATGACGTCCCTTCCCACCATTTCTGTTCAGCGAGGCACGGGAGGCCTGACCGGGGTCATGCAACATGAGTAAGAAGATAAAAGGCATCCGTGTCGGAAAGAAAGAAATAAAGCCAGCTTTGTAAATTACATAATTTTACATATAAATGCCAAGGAATCCCTAAAATATTAAAAGTAAGTAGCTCAGCAGGGTTGCTAAGTTCAAGATTAACCTACAAAAATCAATTTTGTTTCTGTACACTAGCAATAAAAAAAATCTGCAACTTAAGGGAAAAAAATAAAGTACCATAAAAAATAATAAAGTACTAAGGATTACATTTGACAAAAGAATTGTAATTTTGTACCCTGAAAACTAAATAATAGTTTATTGAAAACATAAAAGAAGATCCAAATAAATTGAAACAAATTTCTAGGTCATATTTGGAAAAGTTAATATAGTTATACTCCCCAAACTGATCTACAAACTCAGTACCATTCTTATCAAAATGCCAAATGTCCTTTCTGCAGAAATGGAGAAGCTGATCTTCAAATTCACATGGAAACAAAAAGGGATTGAGAAAAGCCAAAGTAATCTTGAAAGAGAAGAACAAAATTGAAGGACTCATACATACATTATTATTTCCATACTTATTAGAAAGCTTCTGTAATCACCACAGTGTACTACTATAAAAAATTAGATGAGAGGAACCGAATTGAACTCCATACAAAATTCTTACATTTATGATCAATTAATTTTAGACAAGAGACAAAGAAAATTCAATGGGAAAATAATGTTTTTCACAAATGGTGCTAGAACAATTAATCGATGTGCAAAATAATGTAGTTGGACCCTTATACCTCATTATATTCAAACTTAACTCAAAATGGAATCACAGACCTAAATGTAAGATGGAAACTCTTAGACAAAACTCTAAATCTCTGTGACCTTGGATTAGGCAATCATATCTTAGATATGATCGCAAAAGCACCAATAAGAAAGGAAAAAAATAGATTTCAGAAAAATTAAAAATATTTGTGCATCAAATTATGCCAGCCAGAAATCAAAAATATAATCCATAATGTGGGAGAAAATACTTGATAGTCATATATCTAGTAAAGGTTTTGTATCTAGAATATGTAAATATGTCTTAGGACATAATAATAAAATGACAAATGAACCAGTTAAAAATGAGCTAATGTTCTCAATAGACATTTCTCAAAACAAGTAGAAGTGACCAATTAGTACATGAAAAGATGCTCAAAATTATTAGTTATTAGAGAAATCAAAATAAAATTCAGAAGGTATCACTGCATATACAAGACGATAGTTACGATAAAAGACACAATAACACGGATTGCTGAAGATATGAGGAAATTGAAACCCTCATACTTTGCGGGTGAGGCTGTACAACCACTTAGCAAAACAGCACGGCAATTTCAAGAAAATTTCAAAATAAAGTAAGCATGTAGTACAGTAATCTTACTCCTAGGAATATATCCAAGAGAACTTAAAGCATATTTGTACGTAAGTACATGAGCATGAACAGTATAGCAGCATTGTTTATAGGAGTCAAAATGTGGAAACAGCTCAAGTGTCCATCAACTAAGTGATGAATAAACAGAAGTCTGTGTATCCAGACACTGGAATAGTTTTCCACAATGAAAACGAAGAACTGATATATTTACAATATGAATGAATCAAGGTGACTTGTGAGCCATCAAGCATTCCACTGGCCGGAAATGTCTGGAGGAGGTAAATCCACATAAAGATAAAGCAGCTGAATGGTTACCAGAGCTGATACAAGAGGAAATGGAAATCAACTGTTAATCGGTACAAAGATCCTTTGGGCAGTTGCAAAAATATTCTCGAATTAGATATTGATGATAGTTCCACAACTTCGTAAACATGCACCAAACCACTGTATTGTACATTTTAAAAAGGTACATTTTGTGGGATGTGAATTATATCTCAAATAAGTGAACCAAAAGTAACCAAATGAAGATGTCTTGAGAGTTTAGTATTCTCACAGGACTCCTGCTCTCAAGGTCTACTGAGAAGGAGAGAGAGCTGAGCTCCGATCTGAAGGAAAGGATCACGGGGTTACCTTGAAAGTCTGGTATGTAGCTGGTGGCCACAGTTCTAAATAGGAAGTGGAACACAGATTGTTCTCTAAGGATGGTGAGCAGAAATAGTAACGACAATGGTAGAAGTAATAAAGGAAAAAGGTGTAGTCAGCAATCTTAAATTTGCTTTTGAAAATATTCAGCACGATTCTCCTGTGAGCACCGTTCGGCTTGTGTGATGGATTTGATGAAATTCTATCAGTTTCATCAGCCAAACCTTCACATCTGGATGGCGCTGAAGAAGAGATCAATCTTTCCGTGGGGGAGTTACAGAGAGGGGACGGAGTTAATCAAAGGTGGCAGCCCCTCCCCTGAGGTCCTGATACTCCCTGGCTGAGCTAGCCAACAAGTAGCTTCCTCTTTTGAGAACTTCAGTGGAAAGTGAAAGTCTATATATTACCACCAAAGCAGGTCAACTGCAGGCAGAACTAACAAATTGTCATTCCTGTATTAAAAAGGAACTAAGATGCTTCTACTTTGCCTGGCCTGCGTGACTCACTGGTTGAACATCCACCTAGGAACCAGGAGACCACGGTTCAATTCCCTGTTGGGGCACATGCCCGGGTTGCGGGTTTGATCCCCAGCAGGGGGTGTGCAGGAGGCAGCTGATCAACGATTCTGTTTTATCTCCCTTCCTCTGAAATCAATACAAATATATTTTAAAAATAAAAGGATTATACCTACAGTGTTTAGTCATACTAGCAGCAGCAGCAGCAGGGTCATCATCATCATGATTGTCCATAAAACTTCTGATTGATTTGGATGCACCAGAATTTCATTTTGTCAGCGCCAAACAAATTCTCACTTTAGTGTTCTGTCATCCAACAGCTGATCAGAATATATGTCCAGTGCATCTCTGCCCTAAATTACAAGCTTTTCATGCTCACCCTTTAGCTGCCTCCTGCGCAGAGATGTTTCCTAAGCTGCAAACTAAGTTCTGTGCAGTAGGAGATGCACCTGCATGAAAAGAACGGTGTTCAATGTGCTCACTTGCCCTTGAATCATGTTGTCTGCATGATGGGAATAGGCCTGTGAAGAAAACGACATCTTGGAGACAATTTTAAGAAAAAATGTTCAAGATAGAGGAAGGAGCATGGGGATGCGTGACACGGTCATGACCTGGGTGTCACTGCGCGAAAGAACGCCTATTCGCCTACAGGTTGGTATATCACCTTACAGGAGATAATAAAAAACAACAGCAACAACATCTTGTGGGTTAGCATGTAGCTTCAGAATAAAACTATTTTCAACAAGATACCCCACCAATACTCACCTTTTTCACAGTTCACAACCCAGTGTCACACCCTCCTCTTGTTTGGGGCTAGTTCCCTCAAATGGCATCGCAGTTAATATACACCTCCACAAATTTTTTCATACGCAGCATGCTTTCCTCACATTTCCTGAGAGAGATCAACATACACCATAACACAAAGACCTCATTGGGCACGGAATTCTATGTTGCTTCCAATTAGCCTACTTTATATTTGACAGTTGCTTAGCCAAAGAGGAGTAGCTCACTTTGAGCTCTAATACATTTCTAACCATCTGTCTGAATGACTTTGCTAATTAGCACACAGCTCAGATTGCCCAAGTTCACCAGGTTTTGAAGGTAGAAACGTCCACTGTCCATGGAATGAAATATCTGCGGAGAAATACAACAGAAACAAAGCTCTCCCATCAGAGCCCCTTCGGCAATAACTGCAAAATCCACTTGTCTTTGCGCGTGTTTCCCGTGACGAGGGACCCAACGGCCAACACTCACTTAGGAAGGTTTGCCGAGTTTTTCCAACAGTTAACTCGGTTGGTCTTCAGTCGCATGATGCAGACCAGCTTGAGGGGCAAGGAGTGGTGATGTGCATGTGAAACTGACTATCATTCTGGAAAATGTAATTATCACCCAGAAGAGAACCTGTGGCGGCGCGATACACCGCCGCTGCCCCCTCCACTGTTAAAGTCACTCCTAATCACCTGGGCCGCCCTCATCATCTGCGGTAGAAAAAGGAAAAAGGAAAGCGTGCCGTGTTTAGAAACGGTGAGATTGGATCTTATGTCAACTTTCAGCTACTGTGTTTCCATTTGTGTAAGATCTAATATCTATTTTAACATAGGTTTTTTTAAAAAAAAATCAGTAAAAATAAACCAACACATTATCCTGAGTACATACAGAGTATTTAGGATTAATCAAAATTGTAGAAATGCATCAGCAAAAAATTTCTTGGATTTGGCATACTAGAAGATACCTACACTAATAAATAGAAACATGCATATTGACTGTACCTCTGCTATGCCCACAGGCCACATCCACCAGCCAATCAGGAGTGAGTATGCAAATTAACCCAACCAGGATGGCTGTGGCCAGGGAATGAGCAGGAGGCTTGGGTTTCCCCAGCGATGGAGGAAGCCAAGCTTCCTGGCCTGCCCTGGCCTCCCCTCAAGGCTACAAAGTTTCAATTATAGAAGATAAGTAAATCCCAACAGAAATAGATGCGGCCAGGGAATGAGCAGGAGGCTTGGGTTTCCCTAGCGATGGAGGAAGCCAAGCTTCCTGGCCTGCCCTGGCCTCCCCTCAAGGCTACAAAGTTTCAATTATAGAAGATAAATAAATCCCAGACACCAGGGCCTCCGCTTGGGTCACCGGGGGGCATGGTCAGCCTGCAAACCATCACAGGCCCCTTGTCCAGGCCATCCCATGCCCCAAGGGAACCCCCACCCTGATCCAGGACACCCTTTAGGGCAAAGCAGCCGGCCCCCACCCATGCACCAGGCCTCTATCCTATCTAGTAAAAGAGCAATATGCAAATTGACCGTCACTCCAACACAAGATGGCTGCCCCATGTGGTCAAAGATGGCTGCCCCCATGTAGACACAAGATGGCTGCCACAAGATGGCCAGCAGGGGAGGGCAGTTGGAAGGGACCAGGCCTTCAAGGGAGGGCAATTGTGGGCGATCAGGCCAGCAGGGGAGGGCAGTTGGGGGCAATCAAGCCAGCAGGGGATGGCAGTTAAGGGTGACCAGGCCTGCAGGGGAGGGCAGTTAGGGGGGACCAGGCCTGCAGGAGAGGGCAGTTAGGGGTGACTAGACCTGCGGGGGAGGGCAGTCAGGGGCAATCAGGCTGGCAGGGGAGCAGTTATACATCAATCAGGCTGGCAGGGGAGTAGTTAGGGAGTGATCAGGCTGGCAGGCAGAAGCGGTTAGGGGCAATCAGGAAGGCAGGCAGGCGAGAAGTTGGGAGCCAGCAGTCCTAGATTGTGAGAGGGATGTGTGACTGCCCACTGAGGCCGGGCAGTCGGACATCCCCCGAGGGGTCCCAGATTGGAGAAGGTGCAGGCTGGGCTGAGGGACACCCCCTTACCCCCCCCCCCCCCCCCGTGCACGAATTTCGTGCACCGGGCCTCTAGTATAAAATAAAATACAATTTCACTGATAATATATTGTTATATGTATTCTTTTTTTTTTAATTTATTTTATTGATTTTTTACAGAGAGGAAGAGAGAGGGATAGAGAGTTAGAAACATTGATGAGAGAGAAACATCAATCAGCTGCCTCTTGCACACCCCCTACTGGGGATGTGCCCACAACCAAGGTACATGCCCTTGACCGGAATCGAACCTGGGACCCTTGAGTCCGCAGGCCAACGCTCTATCCACTGAGCCAAACCGGTTTCGGCTGTTATATGTATTCTTATAATTATAAAATGAGCACTTATGTGAGTCCCTAAATACTCTTCAAAAGTATTTTTGAGTTATCAGTATTTATTATTATACTTTACATATTGTTTAATTTCATAGGTTAGTGAAATGGAAATTAGAATTTAATAAAATATCTTTATATTTTATTTATTAAGAGGTAGGATTCCAGTTATTTCCTAGCAATCACTGTACAAGTGATACCATACACTTCTACTCATATCTTCTTCAATGCTTATAATTTTCTATTTTCTTTTTGATGACCACACTCCTGAAGTTATACCACGGGAAATGTGTAAGCACCACATTCTCGCAACAGGTTCTGGGTAATGTCTCCCTCCCCTTCCCCCTTCAGTAACCACTCCTTCCCTGACCTCATGGGATTCACAGTCAACTGCTGGTACAGTTGTCCCTCCTGCCCCTGCCACAGTGTCCAGTCCAAGTCCTGTCCTGGAATTCCTCATTCCTGTCAACCAATGAGTAACCCAAGCAAACATTTTATCCAAGATTAGCCCTTCAGCTTCTTCCTGAAAAACGTGGAAATCAAACTGAAAGAAAGAAAACCATTCTTTTTAGGAAGATGAAATCACCACATATAAAATCCTAGAGCGACGGGAGCTGCCTTCTCAGATAAAACAATAACGTCCCCACCTCTGATTTTAACTGGAGTTCTCTTGCTGCTTCTCACCTAACTACGAAGTAGGGCCATACATATTTTAAGATTTAAAAAAAAAATGTAATGGGGCAAAATCCAGTTAGTGTACAGTTAATCATCTGAAAGTGGACAATTTACTGGAATTGTGTTTACAATGTTTTATAACCACCACCTCTATGTTGAAAACATTTTTCTCACCCCAAAAGGCATTCCTCTTTTCAGTAATCAGTCCCTCTCCAACCTCCTCCCCCTCCAGCCCTGGCCACCAAAATCTACTTTCTGTAATACTATCAACAATAAAAAGTATATTTAAAAAAACACACACACACACACAAAAAAAAACAAAGCAAAATAAAATCTAATTTCTGTGTACAGAGATTTCTCCATTCTGGACATTTCATATGAATGGAATCAAACATTATATGGTTTATGTGACTGGCTTTTATTTGTAACTAGGGGCCCAGTGCACGGATTCGTGCACATTGAAAGAAACTGTGGGCTGGGAGGATGTGGAGGGCACAGGGGCAGGTCTCGGCCCATCCTCCGTGCCCTTGCCTGGCCCCTCCCATTATGGCCCCTGGTCCCCTGTCTGTCAGCAGCCAGCCCCGCTCGCACCACCACTCCCATGCACTGATAGCACCGCCCCACTCACACCTGCTGACGGCACGGAGCATTTGGGGCCAGTGCCAGCAGTGGGTGCGAGTGGTGGCTGCTGCCCCGATTGCCCCTCAGGAGCAGGGGGAGATGAAGAAGCCCTTCGGGGCAATCAGGGCCGGCAGCCACTGCTCACACCTACTGATGGTGCCAAGTGATCAGGACTGGCACTGGGCACCAGCAGCGGTTGCGAGCGGCAGCTCTGGCGCTGGCTGCAGATGTGAGCAGGGCTGGCACCAGCAGTGGGTGTGAGCAGCAGCTCGGCTCCAGCAGTGGGTGCAAGCGGGGCCATCTCCGGCAGCCGGTGCGAGAGGCTGCTGCAGGCCCCAACCGCCTCTCAGGAGTAGGGGGAGGTGGAGAAGCTCTGAGGGGCGATCAGTGCCTTTGCTGGGTGCCGGCAGCAGGTGTGAGCGGGGTCGGCAGCAGGCACCGCGGTGCACAGGAGCAAAGAATTTTCAGTAACCACCAGAGGCTCGCCCCAATGACAGTGACCAGGCATCCTGCATTGGTCTGGTGCCCCCGCTCACCTGCTCCACCATCCCACCGCAACCAATGCCCACCATGTTCCGCACTCTGCCACCTGCTGGTGACGCCCACCATGTTCCGTGCATGCCCCCTGGTGGTCAGCACACATCATAGCAACCGGTTGTTTGGTTGTTCAGTTGTTCGGTTGTCCCATTGTTTGGTCTATTTGCATATTAGCCTTTTATTACATAGGATAATGTTGTCAGTGTTCATTCATCTTATAGAATGTATCAGAACATCGCTGCATTTTGTGGCTGAATAATATTTCGTTGTACGTGTATACCACAATTCATTCATCCGTTAATCGGTTGACGGACATTTGTGTTGTTCCCAACTTTTGGCTATAATGAAATTTTGCTATTATAAGTCTTGCGCATGTATTTACATGAGTTTGTTTGAGTTTCCATGATCAATTTCTTTGGGAACATATTTAGGAGAGGAATTGCTGGGTCGGATGATAATTCCATGTTAAGTTTTAAAATTGCTGTCACGCTTTCTACAGCAGCTGGACCATCCCTGCCAGCAAGCACCAGGCATGGGGTTTCCAGCTCCGCCCCCTCCTCCCTGACACTTGTTATGCTCCATTGTCTTGAATATGCCATCCCAGGGGGTGGGACGTGGTGCCTCAATGGGGTTTTGATTTGCTTTTTTCTAATGACAAACGAAGTGGAGAATTTTTTTCATGTGCTTGTTGTCTATTGTACATCTTCTTTGGAGACATATGTTAAAATGTTTAAAAACCAAACAAATCTTCTGGCAGGGACTCAATATTATTCTAGGTTAGGTTATGTTGTGATAAATGTAATCCCAAATGCCTGTACCTCCTTAACACTAAAATGTTTTGATAAATTAAACCTGCTACTTGCAATATCTTGAAACATGAAATACACACACACACACACACACACACACACACACACACCTACATATGTATGCACACACATATGTATATTCAGGGAGGTGCAAAGTAGGTTTACAGTTGGAAATATGTACAACACAGAGTTTATTCTTGCATTATTATTTTTTAATCATTGTGTTATTTTCCATTCCACACACATACATTAAGCTGGCTTCTCTCCATAGGAAAATGTAAGGAAACAGCACTGTTAATATTGTAGTACTGTCTATTGGTTGGTTTGGGCTGCTTTTTACAAGGTATCACAGACATATCCATAAAAACATGAACTCTGCAAACAACAGTTAACTTGCAAGCAGTAATAATAAAATATATTAGAAAAGATGTAAGAATTCAGGGTCTTTAAAATTGAAAAGAAGTCAATAACTTCAGAACCTCAGATAATATGAGATGTTTCTGAGAAAGCTTCTGAGAAATACAGACCCTGAGTGGTTCCGGTTAAAGATGAGTCAGAAAGACTGTTTCCTGAAATGACTCTCAGTACAGATTCAGGCCTAGTCCTTCTACGCAGTGTTCCTGGTGATATAAACTCAAGAGCGTCCCATTCAGTGACGAGGAAGCAGTTGTAGGCATGGAAGAGAGGTGAGAGAAGACAAAGAAAGCAGCTGTGAGAACCAGGAATTAAAATAAACCAAGTTATCATTCCCAGCATAGAGAAATGACAAAGAGGGAAAGAGATGAAAAGCCCACTGAGTGTTTCTTAGCAAAGTGAACTTTCAGAGAAAGGTACCCAGAGCCTCGTAGGAAAAGTCCTGTTACTTTTTGAGCCTGACAATAGCCCTCGGATCGATCATCTATGACTAGGAAATGAGCTGAGAGCGTTTTGAAGCCACAAGGAGAGTAGGTGCATGTATGACTTTTTCAAACATGAATAAGGAGAATAATGAAATAAAAAAGGATCCCCAATAAGTGGAGCAAGGGGCCACAGAGCATGAACGATGGAAGAGATTTCCAGAAGGGAAGAAACTGGGACGATCAGCCAACATCCTTACCCTCAAAGTAGGTGGCCCTCAAACTGTTTTGTCCAGGAAAATTTTAGAATTCCTGTGGTCCTTCTCTCTAATTTTTTCCTTCTTCTGCTATCTATTGTGTGTCCTGGGGTAGGGTCAGAGGTTGCATAAAACTCTTTTTGTTGTCTGGTTCTATTTCATTATTATAGAAGGAGCCCGATTGACTTGAGGAAGTTGCCTCCATATATCCCCAAGTCCCTGAACTTCGAGTTGGATGCAGAGATTGGATCGGCCTTCCTACTGTCCTTGAGAGAGGAATGGCGCGGGGGACATCTGACTCTGCTGCAGGGATCCATCCATCCCAGGAGTGATGCGCAGGAAGTGGCTCAGAACAGGAAGGTGGGATCGTGGGGGAAGTGGGTCTACAGCGCTGCTCTCCTTCCTCCTCCCAGCCCCTGCTGTCGGTCCAGGGCCCACCCTTCAGCTTCTCTCAGCTCTGGGAGGTTTTGGAATGTAGGGGTGCAGTGGCATTCTGCAGTCCTGAGCACCCCAATTCTCTTTCAAACACGGAGGAAGTCATAGGCGTAAAAACCATGTCCACCACCAGCACAGCCATTTATTGAGCACCAATTCATTTATGATTTATTATTTGTTCATTGCACCTTTCAAGTGTCATCTCATTTAATCTTCACGAGGACCCTATAGCTGGGCCCTCATACCGGTCACGGTCTCACAGCGGGTGGGTGGTCCTGGCATGCCAACTTGGGCTCACAGACTTCCGGGGGCAGGGGGGGGGGCAGCTTTGTCTTCTTACTGAGACAGCCTGGTGTTGACAGACCTGTTTTCTTGCTATTTGCCCTAATTCCCTAATGATTTGGGTTGTTTTCTTCGTATGAATTTGATCACTGTCTATTGCTTCTGAGTTGAGCACATTTTTTATTTCTGACTTCACATTTTTACTTCTTTCCCTGGGAGCTGTGAAGTTGGAAATACCAAGGTTTACTTATAAAGTAGTACTTTATATTTCAGAGTATTTTCATATTCACAAAACAATTTTAACATACCTTGAGTTAGTTGAGCTGTTGTGAACAGCCCTAAACTGATAATCCCCCCCAAAAAAAAAAAATACAAACACTTTTTTAAAAATTAGGCGACATTTACACAACCTAAAAATAATCATTTTAAAGTGAACAATTTGTTAGCACTTAGTGCATTAACAATATTTTGCAACCACCAGTTCTATCTGGTTCCAAAACCTTTTCCTCACCCCAAAAGGGGTGTATCTATTGGGCAGTTACCCTATTTTCCCCATCCTATTCCAAACACTGACAATCTGCCATCCACTTTTTATCCCTATGGATTTACCTATTTGGATACAAACCACATCTAGGCAGATCACGGAATATATTTACAAATGGTGTGTCCAGTAAGGGGTTAATATACAAAATAAATAAGGGACTCATACAGCTTAACACCGAAAAACCAAACCAAACAAAATGAAACAAAACAATCCAACTTAAAAAATGGTCGGAGGACCTGAATCAGTGTTTTTCCAGAGAGGACATACAGATGGCCAACAGACATGAAAAGATGCTCAATGCCACCAATCATCAGAGAAATGCAAGTTAAAACCACAGTGAGATATCACCTCACACCTGGCAGAATGGCCGTCATCAATAGATCAACAAGTGCTGCTGAGTATGCAGAGAATGGGAACCCCTACGCGCTGTTGGTGGGGTTTCAAATTGTAAATTAAAAACAGAGATGCCATACAACCCGGCAATTGCACTTCTGGGTGTTTCTCCAAAGAAAACAAGAACACGAATTGGGAAGTATGTGCACCCTACGTTCATTGCTGCATTATTTATAATCGCCAAGATGTGGAAACCACCTAGGTGCCCAACAATAGTTGAATCAATAAAGAAAATGTGGTACATGTATACAATGGAATGTTAGTCAGCAATAAAAACACATACTGCTGTTCACAATCACATGGATGGGCCTAGAAGGTATCGTGCTAAGTGAAATGAGTAAGACAAAGACAGATGCCATATAATTTCACTTCTGTGTCAAATCTAAAAAACAAAACAAAAACACAAACCCACAAAAAATAAAATGATAAACAAAACCAAACAGAAACAGGCCCATAGGTACACAGAACAAGCTGACAGGTGTCAAAGGGGAGGAAGATGGAGGACGGGTAAGAACAAGAGTAGTTTGTATTAGTCAAGGACGCATAGTATTAGTCAAGGACGCATATTATTTTTAAAAAGTAGTAACTCCCAAATGTAGTCTTGATATACTTGTATTGTTAAGGCACATGAAGAAAATTGG
Organism: Cnephaeus nilssonii; assembly: GCF_951640355.1. Lineage (NCBI taxonomy): Eukaryota > Metazoa > Chordata > Mammalia > Chiroptera > Vespertilionidae > Cnephaeus > Cnephaeus nilssonii. Next base: position 2,266,216 of record NC_137083.1, read on the forward strand.
ATGTAGAGAACCATAGAAATCATGGAACCAAAGATTTTTTGCGCAAATAACTGGAAAGATGGAGTTTCTGTTCATAAAAACAGGTATAAGGGGAGTTGGTCTGTTGGAAGTGGGGATTAGATGTTTGGTTTCAGGGGTGTTCACAGCACTATCAATTCCTACTGTAAAGGCAGGTGGGCTGGATTCCAAGTTTGGGGAGAATGCCAAAACTTATCCCTCCTTTCCCATCCTCCTCGGTATGATTGACACTTTTTCACCCAGTATCATTGATTTGGGATTGTTTCTACCATTGAAAGCTTCTGTGTATTTTTGTTCAGGCTCTTGCTATGCTGATTTAATTTAACTCTCACAGGACAAGCTTGACATGTCACACTCATGGGGAGCCTTACTAGTGTCCACACACCGCCTATACCAATTTGGTTAACTTGATATGAAAGTGCCCCATATAATTCATATCGGCTTGGACTTAGGATCTAGACTTGACTTAAATTACTACCAATTTTCTCCAAATGTAACTAGTCTGTATGCAGTATTCTCAGGAAAAAATGGCATGTCCTTTACTTCTGATCATTTAAAACTGGTACCTCTTAAAAGCTGCTAGCTTTCCACGTACCTAAATGCCAGTCAATATTTTAGTTAATGCCAGAGAGAAAAAGTTGAGGCAAAATCATCACTGGAATAATCTTGTAAAATTTCACTGTGACAGAAAAAGAGCTGAGACTTTTAAAGTCATGTTTTAATCCAATTACATGAACCAAAATAAATAAAATTCTTATCAATATAGAATTGTTCCTGCTATACTTATATAGCCAAAATTTATATTTAAAAATACACATTCTAGTAATGTTGGTCTAAAACTTAATTTCACATTTTCACACCTGTCAATTAATTCCAGTGAATAGGCAATCAGGCTGAAAATTTCATCAAAATAATTGGTCTGTCTTAATGTGTGTTTGAAAATTATGTTTACTCAAAACTGAAAATAAATGGTTTAAACATCCTATGAGTCAAATAGACACTATTTTTAAAAGTCTCTTCTCTCCTTAAAATATGTTGGTGCCTACATATAAACACAGTCTATTTAAGGACAAAAAATATATCTTTAATATTTACTTTGCTAAATGCTGATTAACATAAATCAGGGAAATAATTTTAAAAAGGTTCTGATCAGAGGCTAATCTTTGGTATTTGATACACTATTTTGAAATTCAATGACCAATTGAATTTTTTCTGCAGACTTTGAGGACCATTTTCCATCATGTGTACTTATGTGTTTGTTAGGGCGTTGAGGGACAGATGAAGCAGGAATTTGGGGGGAATATAGACAGGCTTAGGGATTTTTTAGAATTGGGGTCCACGGAGAAACACAGGGCTACAGACTGGGAGAAGGTACATCTCCATAACACAAGGGAGCCAGGTGCAGTTCCATCTCCATAAGACAATGGAGCAGCAACAGTGGCATTTACATAAGACAAGGAGGCAGCAACAGGTATATTTCCTGAAGACAAGGGAACTGGAAGTAGCCAAGAAAGATCATATTTACAAAAGAAAGAGAAGGAAGCCCTTCATTCAGATGGAAAAGAAGAAAGCCCAGAGGAATGGAAGGACTGTGAGGGAGGAGGGCCTCAGGAATCACTATAGTAACCAATTCTAAGGGGAATATTGACCAATCAGAGGGATATCAGGACACAGGATCTGCAGCCTTTATAAACCAGAGGGAAAGGTACTCATTGGGACCTTTCCCCCCTCCCTACTTGGGAGTCCATTCTGTGGGACTCTTCCCTCTCCCCATGTGGTTGTCTGTACTTGTTCTTCAGTAAATCTCCACCTTTATTATACCACTTTCTGTCCATGGATTCATTCTTTGATTCTGGCAGACAAAGAATCCAGGTTCCAGTCCAAAAATTCGGTATCACAGGGATGGAGACACTGGAACAGTTGATAAAGCGAATGTACATTGACTAAGAGATTTTTCTCTGTAGGATGACTTTGAATGACAACTTTAACTTCATGAAAACTGTTATGGGGTCGAACCCTGGAGCCAAAATAAGACCACCGGAGACTGCTGATAGATTAAAAAAAAAAAAAAAAAAGGCAAGGATTTATTGAACTGGCCAGGACAGCCGCGAGATCACCACACACAGGTGGAGTCCACACGACAGCCCCGTATCTGGTCTCACCAGACTTTTTAAAGGTCCAAACCACAAAAATTTTCCTTTGTTCTAAATTCTAAATGCTGGGAACAGCCTGCGGGGCGGGGGTGGGGGGTGGGGGGGGAAGGGTTCCCAGCCCCTACTGGACGTTATTGGAATGTGGCCCTATCTTGCAAAAGCAGGTTTTACAGAAGCAGACCCAAGCGGAGTCAGTAATCTCTAAAGTTTATCTACATTTCTACTCCTGGAGCTACTGAGTCAGTGGGAATCAATCTCCTGTAGTCCTGGTCCACAGGCACAGGAAAATTACCTCTGTGTCTCCAGGTCTCAGTCTGAAAGCTGAGTTAACTACCCTATTATTTAAGCAAGTAAATGAGTGTAGAAACCAGGATAGCAGGGTTAAAATTCAGACAGCAGTTTTTACCTGAGATGAATATTCTTAAGGTCTTACTTCAAACCCACCCCTGTGATACCCAAGAGACACTCTGTGGTGGACTCAGCCTGACTTGTCTGAGGCTTTCTTTCCTTTTCCCAGATTCTCCCTTTTTCCCAAAGAAGAGCCTCAAGGAGAACAGGTCATCTCTTATGCATCAAAAACCAGGGCTCAACATGGAGCCTTGTCAATCAAGAATGTCTCTGGAGTTTCCCAGGTGCTGTGACAGCAACTGGGCCTTTCCTCAGAAGAGCCCACTCAGGCCTGCCATGTTGGAAAACTATTGCATTGGAGACTCTCTGAGGTGTCACGTGATGAGGTCTAATACCATGCTCCCCTGTTGGAGTAGGAAGGGGAGCCCAAGACAAGAGGGTTGCTTTGCCAGTCAAGATGACCCAGGAGATTAGAGACCTGAAACCTTTGATAGGAGTTTATGTTACATTTAAATAAACTTTATACATCAGTTGTATTCATCATTCACAAAACAAAAACTGAGAAGAGGGATCGTATGTTTGAAAAAAAATAAGTGTGTTTTCATGAGTCCAGTAATAAGAAGCAACTATGTGATGTGATACTGGGATGGTTAATTTTGTGTCAACTTGACTGGGCCACAGGGTGCCCAGACATTTGGTTAAACATTGTTTGGGTTTGTCTGTGAGGACATTTCTGGGTAAGATTCACATCTGCATCAACAGACCGAGTAGAGCAGATTGCCCTCCACAGCATGGGTGGGCCTCACCCAAACAGCTGAAGTCCTGCATGGAATAAAAGGCTGAGGAAGAAGAAAGTATTTCTCTTTGACTGTATTTGAGTTGAGACATTGATCTTTTGCATAATCACATGAGCCAATTCCTTACAATCGTGTTCTCTCTCTCTCTCTCTCTCTCTCTCTCTCTCTTTCTCCCAACATATATACTATTGTTTCTGCTTCTCTGTACAACCCAGACTAATACAGACACTAATGGAAAATATTTCAGTATTAAATATTAATGACATACACCCTACAGGGAAGAAGGTTGATGAGTGTATAATGTAGAAAAATCACTCTTTAAAACAAATTATCCAAAAGCTTATTCTAGAGGGGAACTTTAGTTAAAATGAGAGGACTCTCAAGCAAAATAAAAATTTATTCAGAATTTATCTTTCCACTGAAATGGTAGAGGTACACGCCCCTGTACACAAGCAAGCAGACAAGCTAGAAATAGTGGGGTTGTTTTGACAGGATCATATGGGAGTGCATTCGGAAGGAAATCCACCTCCTTTGTCATCTGAGCAGTCAGACAGCAGAGAAACCAAATGAATAAAATGTAATGTTTGACTAATGAATGTGGGGTGTTCTTCTACCAGAGCTCAAACTGGAAATCATAAGAACATCTTCATGTAAGAATTCCTCTTGAAAGAACCAATTCTCCACATTTGTGGCTGACTACTTCTTAAAATTAACTTTATTTTTAGAGAAGTTTTACTTACATGTAAAAATAGAATGGGAAGTACAGAGACTTTCTCACACCCATAGGTTCCTTCATGGTCAACAACCCACACCAGCGTGGTACATTTGTTACAATTGATGAACCTACATCAACACATCATTATCACCCAAAGCCCACAGTTTACAATGGAGTTCTCTCAGTATTTTATAGTCCATGGGTTTTCATAAACTTATAATTACATATATACATCATTACAGTATTTACAGGATAGTCTCACTGCTGTGTTCCACCCATGTATCCTTCCCTCCTCCTCCCCTCTGGCAATCGCTGATCTTTCATTGTCTCCATGGTTTTGCCTTTTATAGATGTTACATAGTCTGAATTGATTTATGTCATGGCTACACTCTTTATAACCTAATTTTCATATGGAAACACCATAATCCAATTGTCTACAGACACAATAGAAAATGAATCCAGTCTTTAATAGAAAAACATAGTTTGATTTTAATATGATAGTTTATAAAAATTAATTTCAACTTCAAAATATTTTAGAATGTTATTTCAACATCTCTTTCAGATTCATTTTTGGCCAATGCAAGTTTACCTATGTTGGAACTGATGCTAAATGTTTCTTGCATTGACAATATTTCACATCTGTATTAAGTGGTCTTCTGTGAGTTTATGTTACCTTCATTTATATAAGTATTTCATGTAATTTAGTAATGTACTTAAATATTTTCTAACATTTTTATATGGCTCAACTGACTACCTCTGAAATTAATTTCTTCTTTATATTGAATGTTTGTTGTTTTAATAGATTTTCAATTGAAGAATAGTATTTATCTACTTAATTGCTGATTTTATGTGCTTCATAAATCTTTAAATTTTAGATGCATTTTTATTTAGCCATGAAACAAATCTATAAATGTTAAAAAAGTATTCTATATTCTAAAAAGTCCTCTAATTTCACTTTTTTTCCCATTGAGAAGTCCCAATAAATATTTCAAAATCATACTCAAATGGCATATTACCAACTCATATTACCTTGATCTAAATTCCAAACATGCTGAGGCCATTTCTATTCTATGTGACAGAAGGAGAGTGGGATGAAAAGAAAATTATAACCTCAACCCATTTCTGCTTAACTCTCGGATAAGAATTTCACAAACATGTATGTATGCCTGTGAGAACACAGTACTATCCCAGCGCCCTCATTCCTAGAACTCTGGAAGAGATTGGTACATGTGAGGGGCCCTGATCTCAACATGGCGGGAAGCATAAGGAGCTTGACAGAGAGAAAGGTTGGTGTGGTTGGACAAGAAACAAAGATTTGAGGAGATAAATCTGGAGTGTTAATTAGGAGCAAGACCAGGCAGGACTTTGTAGATCACATCTTTATTTTAAGAACATTGGAAATCTATTGATTTTGTAAAAGCCACATGGAGACACAGTTAGATGTATGTGTCAGAAGAAAAAGCTCATGGTCATTACTTGTTTGAAAGGGTGACAAAGTGAAAACATGCCGACAAAAGACCCAAGGTGACAGTAATGTGGGCAGGATAATGGGTTGAGAAAAATCTAGATAATTGGGTGTAGCTCTCCAAGATGTGTAGGTAAAATTAATAGGGTTTATAGATGGAGAACATAATGGGGAAGGGTGAAAAGAAGTTTTAAAATATCAATAGTGGAAAATCAATGCAATTTGAAGGTAAAGAAGATGCGGATAGGTGATTAAATGAGGAAATATAAAAATATCGATGCTAGCTTTCTAGAATACACTAGTGGATTGTGGCTCTTTCACAGAGACCAGAACTCTGGAAGTTATTGGAATTAAATACATACCTTTGGTTCTGGATACATAAAAATTGAGGTACATTTGGACAGAAAAGATGTCAACCCACACTCTTAAGTTACCACAATAAAGTGTCTTATCATGGTTTTCAATGCCAGGATCCCCAAAGCTTTATTAATCTACATTTAAATAATATCTATGTATTAATACAGTTTCCCCCAAGTATTGAACTCCATTTTCTGAGTTCTGACATTAAAAATTCTAACTTTTTTAGAGAACACAGTGTCTTCTCATGTCTCTTTACTCTTTTCATGTCTATTTATAATTTTTAATTATTTTAGCACCTGACATTTGCGAGCACCCGGTGAATTAGTCTCTATCTTATTGTTCAGATAAAATACGAGTAATCTTTAGACACTAATAATTAGTTTCTTAAAGTTCTCAAAGTCATTAAAATGTTTTTAATTTCTAAAATTATTTTTAGGTCTGACAACGGTGAAATCAAGTAGCGATATATCATTATGTGCCTTCCCTTATGTTTGTCTTGCTACTTTAAAAGGAATGGTACAGAATTACATTAAGATTAGAAAGGTCTTCTAATATCATAGTTTGTCAACAACTGCTTCCCAATTATTTATAAGTTGCTGAAGTTTCAACTGAAACAGCGTTGAGTCAGTGGGACTACCTTAGACACCGCACTCGCATACCGGAGTCCATACATGGAGGCTCATTGATTTCTTCTTCTGATTCAAAGTAACCCAGCATCCTCTGGGTTCCCAACTCTGCTTTACAGCTGTGGCAATGCACACCTGACCTCCAGCTTCCCCACATTATTTTCTAATTGAATTGATTGGGGTGACACTGGTTAGTAATGATGTAGGTTTTAGGTGTGCGTTCTACATACTTCATCTGTATGTTACATTGTGTTCGCCACCCCATGTCAAGTCTCCTTCCATCCCCGTCTAGCCCTCTGTCCCCTGTTTGTCCTCTTCTACCTGCCCCAGCGTTCTCTTAGCTCAGTTCTACCTGCAACTTGCAAGGATTTGTATTGCAATCGTGTATCCTGTTACTGTGATGTGCCCATCCACAGAGGTGAGTGGTGTGTGAGCCTCAGGGAATCATGACATGTAAGATCACACCCACAACCGGAGTGAGGAATGTCAGTGGCGCCTGCTGGGGGGCATGTGCTGTGCACGAGGAGCATGGTGGTGGGAGGGGGGTGGCACAGGAGGAGACCAAGGCCAAGGGTGACGGCACTGGCAGGAAGGTCTGCCCTGAGGTCTCACTCTACTAGAGCCCTGCACGCTCCTTCCCTCTGACAACACCTCCCGCAGGTTGGTCAGCAGGTAGTCACTGCTCTCAAACCCCAGGCATTCGGGGGCCGGTACAACCACAACAGTTTCATTCTTATGTTATGACAGATGGGGCTGTCAGGGAACTTGGATAGCAGCACATACAGACTCCATACACATGTAATTGTGATAAATGGCCAATGATATTCTAACACGTTGTAGGAGGAAAAAAATCCATAAATTTTTTTAAACCTCAGACGGAACAGTACGTAGGAGATTGGCTTCTGTCCAGGGGTTGCCACTCAATCCTGTGTCACCATGATCATTAGAGCTAATTTCATCCTCTCCCGCTCCCCCCCTCCCCACCCCCCGATTCTGTCCAAGCACATTCATGAGCAAATCTGGCTTGGGAGATGGTGCATCTCACTTCACTGCCCAGTGAATCAATACATTTGTGAAATCAATGAAACAATAAGAGGCGAATGACTGCAGAACATTGGAGAACTGTGCCCGTAGTTACATGAGTGCTCAGTTAAGCACAGATATTTGCTAGCTATTGGGTATATAGATTTTATCTGCCCTCGGTCCTTGATTCTTTGGCCTGCTCTTATTTCAAGGCATGTTTTCCTTCCCCTGACACAGCCCTGACAGGGCTCAGAAGCAAACATGGATAGAAAACTTGAGATAAAGATATGAGTCTTACTTTTAACTCACTCCTGGAAGATGGCTTATGTTACTTAGTTTCAATGAAGATGCTAATCAGGCTCTTATTCTAGCAGAAATACATAAAAAAGAGGAATAAATCGAGATAGAAACATATAGATAGGTGAATCGATGAATGGATGTTAGATCTATCTGAGACGTTCTGCTCAATGCTTCCATTTATTATTTTATTATTTTATGTGGCAATAATCCTAGAAGAAAGAGTACATTTTATTAACATTTTTGAAAATTAAATTAAGTCAATGACCATTGTCACACCACTACCAATGGGACTAGTTTTAAATCCGGAGGCTGCCTGCTTGCCCCTGAGCCTCAGAGCGCTCTGCACGGGCCCCGTGGAGATGAGTGGCGTGCAGAGGGCTCTGCAAAACATGGTGGGTGGATAATGTCCTGAGAATAAGAGAACGTGGAAAATCCTTATTGTGGTCACGGGTCAATGACTCAAATCAGAATGTGAAAATGTAATCCTGGGCTTGGATTTATGTCAAAATAAATTCCTCCTCCGCAGCTCAGCTTCAGTAACGTTGGCCTCACAGGCTCCTCTGAACTCAGGAGCTGGAAGTCTGACCTGGTTGGAATGCTAATGAGACAGCAAACCCAGAAATCCACACAAGTGTCCAGGAGAAAGTTTAATCCTCCGATTAAAGTCAAGTAATTGAGCCTGCTTGGTTTTAAACTCCAGGAAAGAGAAAACTAAGCTTACATCTTAGTTTTATATATATACTGTGGCCCGGTGCATGAAATTCATGCACATTAAAAGGGGATTAATTAGAGGAAATATTTTAATATTGCTATTTGCCCTTTCTCTATAATAGAAGTGTCAGAGAAGTGGGCACAGCCATCTTGTGTTACGGAAAACCCCCTGCCTCCGCTATGGGCACCACCATCTTTGTGATGGTGTGATGGTCAATTTGCATATTCCCTCTTTATTAGATAGGATATCCTGGGGTATTTCCCTATCGAATAAGAAATTCTACTTTATTAACCAGGACCCAGCTAAGGTGCTGGGGGAAAGCTCTCTTTTCCTCAAGAGCAGCCTGAAGGCCAGGGAGTTCCTTTTACTCACATATGAGTCTTGCTTTAGATGAGGCTCCATGGTTGGTAAACACTCCTCCAGAAACAGAATTCTTTTTACAGCCCCACTGGCTCCTCAGTGCTCACGCGGCCCCAGGCACCCTGTGAGGAACGGGCTGTACGGCTGTGTTCCACCCTCGGTGATGAGGGAGGGGCAGCGGGCTGTACGGCTGTGTTCCACCCTCGGCGATGAGGGAAGGGCAGCATTGGCGGGTGGCATCTGGGCAAACACGCAGCTGAGAGGTGGGACGAAGAAGCTCTGCCATATCCATTCATCAGCACATACCCACTTGGCCGCACAGCCGCACTAGCGTGAGAGACGTGGGCAATGCTTTCCCACGAATGGACGTGTGTGCAGCCAGAACCCCGGGCCGGGGACAGCTCTATCACCAAATGGGGAACGAGGGGGGTGCAGAACTGGAGCTGACTCGAAGGCTTAGCAGCAGCAGCTCCGCGGGACCGTCCATGAATAACCCTGCCCCTGGCTGGGAAGGCACCTCGGCTCCAGCTCCCTCCTGTGGGGTCACCTGCAGATCTCCTGGGAGAAGAAGCCTGCTTCCCTGCCTGCCGACGCCCACAGAATCTGTGCTGGTGGCATCGTGGTAGCTCCCTACTCCCCTCAATCATCTTGTGTGAACAAACGGTTGCCTCAGTATCGACAGGGAAGATGGCTGGCCATTGCGGGTCAATTCTGATAGAACTTTGTTTCATTTTAATATTTAAAGAAGAGTAAACTAAATTGAGTTCTAATGGTGTGGCCTGATTAACGCTGGCATTCAATCATGAGTTTGTTTCTGATAATCTGCCTTGAAAGCATAGGTAATATTTATGGAGTAAATGCAGAAGCAAAGCAAGGCAAACCCAACAAGCCAAAGAGATCGAGCTTGTTTTCATTTAATTCTCCTGTAAGGTTTTCTTTGTTTAGTTCATTGCATAGTAACCACACTGACCCCGTGGAGGCGATAGTGAAAAGATTCCACAGACAACATTTAAACTTTTTTTTTTATCATCTTAAAATCTTCTGGGAACAAACTTGCATCATGGATGTAATCATTTAACATATGCTTTCAAGAGGGTAGGCAATTGACTATTGCAGTCCTCACTTTCCATTTACTTTTAAAAGCGTTTAGAACTCTGTCTGCCTATAAATTCTTATTACATTATAAAACACAGAGCTTACATTTATTATTCCTTTGATAGTATAAGTTGAAAAGGAAATATTACATTTAGAGCTATTTTTAAAAATTAGGAATGACAGAAGTTACTTTCTTTACATAAAGTGCTATTTCTTTTGGACTAATAACACTTCTGTAATTTTCTTTTTACATACTTCTTAGCTTCCACACTTTTGAATCTGTTCAAAGGATTTTAAGATACTTTCAAATCCAAAATTCTGGGAAAAATACCTATTGTTCAGTAAGTGCAATTTGAATATATCCAGAATCCTTCTTAAAAATACATTTAAAAAAATTATACTAGCATGCTGTACTAAAACTTAAAACCAGAATAAAAACACCTTGGTTTTTTGTTTACACTGTTGTGTGTGTGTTTGTATGTGGTGCTGTGTGTGTGTATGTGTGTGTGTGTGTGTGTGTGTGTGTGTAATGAAATCTGTTATGTCTCACACCTAAGACCCCAAAGGGCTTAGTATAGAAGCAGGCGTTCTCAGGTCCTTCCACATTTACAAATGAGGGCCTCCATCACCCGTGAGAGCCGCACAGAGGGTCTGCCCAACTCTTCTCAAGGTCCCTCGCTCAGCATCAACTTGAGTACACAAGCCATGAGGTGGAAGAGGTTAAAAGTATCCATTGGGGGAAGTCATTGGAGGGGTCTGAGTGAAGGCGAGTCTGTCCTTTTCACTCCAAGATTATTGAGGTTTTCATATTTCTCACACAATCAGCATTTGATGGGAGAAGGATGGAGAAAGGCAAGGAGAGGGTGTGTGTGAAGGAGAAACTGCGTGTCCACCTTTTACTGAGAAAATGGTGCATATTAGTGCATACTATTACAATTTTATCCTATATAATAAAAGGCTATTATGCAAATTGACCGAACAGCAGAACGACCAGTCGCTATGATGCACACTGACCACCAGGGGGCAGACGCTCAATGCAGGAGCTGCCTCCTGGTAGTCAGTGCATTCCTACAGGGGGAATGCCACTCAGCCAGAAGCCCTGAGTCAGTCTCCCACCTCCGCAGCAGTTGGGCACCGCCCCCCCCACCCCAAGGGATCCTGGACTGTGAAAGGGCGCAGGCCGGGCTGAGGGACCACCCCCCCCTCCCCAAGAAGAGCATAAATTCTGTGCACCGGGCCTCTAGTATCATAATAAACATTACAATTTATACTATAATATATTATAACAACATTTATTATACTATAAATATATATACATTATGGTTTATAATATTCCTTATTCTCTCATCTATTTGACTTGCAACCACATAGTTTTGGCTCTTCGAAGGTTTTGGTAAACCTCTGCAACTGAGGACAGGAAGGCTGCTCAGCGAGGTATTTGAAATCCAGATGTTATCTCACTGTCCTCTAACCCAGTGGTCGGCAAACTCATTAGTCAACAGAGCCAAATATCAACAGTACAACGATTGAAATGTCTTTTGAGAGCCGAAAACCGACTTCTGCGCATGGGCCACGAAGTTTCAATCGCACTGTACGTGCGCGCCCGCATGTGGTATTTTGTGGAAGAGCCACACTCAAGGGGCCAAAGAGCCGCATGTGGCTCGCGAGCCGCAGTTTGCCGACCACTGCTCTAACCCATCTCGGCTTCAATGAAACACCTCGGGGGAACTGGAAATGAGAGGAGGAACGCTGCTCTCTGTCATTACGGAGCTGTACTTGACAGGCTAAAGAAACGCATTAAAACACAAAGAAATGGGTAAAATGAATGCTGCGTAAAATAAAAGCAATCTCAGAGAAGGCAGCAGAAAACACCATCAAAAACCACGGGTTCTTTCAGAAGACGCCAGAGGAATGCGCACCGAGAGAGTTTTTTTGTTTCTGATTCTGTGGTGGAATACGTGTCATCTGTTCACTTGTCGGCTCTCTTCTCAGATGTGAAATGGAACCTGACCAGTGACCCAGTGTTGCATTAGGGATAACATTTAGAAATTGCGAAGTGTTGGCATCAGCTTCGGTACGAAGCATAAATCATTCACCGGGTGGGTGCTTCGCACTGTCTCGGGCGGGGGGGGGGGGGGGGGATGTCAACGTGGCACACATCACGGTGAGCATCCTGAGTGGTTACTAAAACACTGAATGAGAGGCTCCGTTTCTGACTGAGCAACGTGTCCAGACCAACTGTTTGGGCAGTTTGCCCCTGAGTGTGTCCGGATGGGCTGACCAAGGTGACATAGTTCCTCTTAGGTCCTGATCCCTCAAAAAAGAGGAGGCCATGGGGACCCATGCACGGTGGGCCTGGGCCGGGAACATGAGCTGAGGCACCCTACCAGCTGCAGGGAGCGCATGCAGAGGCTGTGGCGGCTGTCGGTCAGGGGCTGTCTGTCGGGGGCTGTCTGTCGGGGGCTGTCTGTCGGGGCTGTCTGTCGGGGGCTGTCTGTCTGGGGCTGCTGTCTGTTGGGGGGGCTGACTGAGAGCAGGAGGAATCCCCGGAGGCTGGTAACCACTGACATGGACAGCACTGCTCTTGGCAGGACCCACCTGGCACTGAGCTTCTGAAAGGCCATCTTTGGCATTTCTCGTGCCGTTAAAAACATACGTATATATTTTTAAGATTTCAGGTGTTTTTTTTCTTTTATATGCCAGGTAGTTATACCACTTTATTTAAAAAGTAGAAAGGCATTAGATAATCTAAAATTATATCAAACTTTTTATATTTAGCCTCAAAATAAATTATGTGCATCTAGCAGTGAAGCAATTTGTTATCTATTTTCTTTTTCCAAATTCATCTTTATTGTTGAAAGTAGTAGGGATGCCCCCCTTTACCCCATTGACACAGCTGTCTGTGTGGACGTGCTGTAACATGATTAGACAAATACTTCTCATTGTAGGTTCCTCGAGTCTTTTACTTTGGGAAACCCAAAGAATGACACACAATAAGAGTTATGTCCTGATGTCCTTCAGGGTTAGATTTAGGCTGTGTAATGCCATTTGCATTTTTTTAAAAATAGTGGTTTAAAACTTATTTTAAATGAATAGGTAGGGCACTGGGTATTTTTGGGGCAATGAAACTGTTCTGTGTGATGCCACAATGATGGATACCTGTCATCAGACACTTGTCAAAACCTATGAAGGCACATCGCCAAGAGGGAACCCAATGTCAAGTAGGAACTTGGGGTGATCATGACGTGTCGATGGAGGTTCATTGATTGTGACACAGGTGCCATCCGTGCAGGAAATGAGGTGAGGCGAGTGTGGGCTTGTGGGGTCGGGGGACATAGGAGTGCTCTCTGTCATGTTCACTCCACTTAGCTGTGAACCTGAAACTGCTCCAAGAAATGAAGTTTAATAAAAAACCAGTTTTTCTCGTATTCCCCAATGCAAAGTTTGGAAGTCTACAGCAATCGGCCAAGGGTATAAACTGTGCGAATCACTCTCAAGCTGGGTATGAGAGCTGGCAAAGCAGGCCCAGTGATGCTCTGTCCCTGTGGACAGACACTCCTGCAATGGAACTTAGCAACTCCTCTCCTCAAGAAACGGAGTCCAGTTCCTCAGCCTGGAACTCTGGTCTCATGACTGGTTTTGACTCATTGAAGGCAGCAAAGGTGGTACTGTGGGTGCTGGGCCTTGGCCCCAAAGGGGTGCCCCCCCTGCCTGGGCCATGGCGGCGGGGAAGGTCTGGGTGAGCCTCAGAAGGGTAATGGGCCCCGTGGACAGTGAGAGTCAGCTGACAGCCGGGAAAACGACAGACCTGAGACTGCTGCCCACACCCTTTCCCCAGCTGGCAGCCCGCACACGAGTGACCCCGACAGGCCAGCGAAGAAGTGCTCAGCTGGCCTGGCCCAAATCCCTGGACACCAGAAACATAAAACAGTTGCCATTTTACAAATGAGTGGTTTTTTATCAGTATGTTTTGGTTATTCGGCACTAGCTAATGGGTACATTGATAAACCTGAGTACATTCCTTATCACATTTCAAATTAGAGTGCTCACAATTAATCATAAAAATCTTTGTTTTTTCCACAGTGGCTACACACAACTTAAAATTCTTATATGTTTATATAGTTAACAGTCTATTAGAGACCGTTGTTCTGGTTAAGTATGTACTTATTTATTAAAATAATATATATTGTTCCTTTCTTTCTTAATCTTCCTGAATTTCTGCCTTGCGTTCTCTAATTCTCCACCTACAGTAAGATATAAATACATTTTTAAAAATGTTGACTATTACTTGGTACTTTCTTTTAAAATCTAGCTCATTTTTCCTTACTGCGGTTAAAAGTAAAATCTCAATATTTTGTGTTTTCAAGAGACCCCTTTCCTTATCCAGGACTCCAATACCCCAGGGGATCAGTGGACAAATTACGTTTTAGAAACACTGCAGTGTTTATAGAACAAAAATGTCCCATGCATTTTGAATTATCAGAGAAAGTGTATTTATTTGATATATTACATTTACAATTAGAACTCCGGGTATGCTTTATTTAGGGTGTTTTTTTTTAAGTAAACTAACTTTTTTAATTCCTTCAGATTTGTCTTGAATACGGTACAGAGCTGTAAGTTGTTAATTGGACTTTTCCTGCTAAGTTATAATTCTAGCTTGCCAGTATTTTTAATCCCATTAAAGACATTTTCCTCTTATCTAAAGGGATTTGCATTCTTCATTAGCTCCTCAGGAATGACGGGACTCTCACAGCCTGCCCTTAAACATGCATGCCTGTTCCAGGCGGCATCTGAACGCCTTGCTCATGAACTTGTGAACACTGGCTTCTTCTCCTCGCTGATGCGGTGGCCTCCTCAGAGGGTGATGGGCACAAACACACATCATGGCTGGGTGCAAATACCATCAGCTCCGAATTCAGAAAATCACGTTTTGAACTTAGGTCTTTCCATGATGTCTGTTGAATAGTATATTTTTGGAAAAAAATGCAATCAAATAATCTTTGTTACTTTCATCCATCAGGGTAGCCCTGATGCTGATTCTGAGGGTTCCTGATCATTCATCTAAGTCACCTGTGCTTGCCACCTGCCTGGTCGGTGAACTGGGGGTGTAGTGATGATGTCATAGGGTGTTCAGCAGACAGGCAGCAGCCAGTGGGGAAGCCCAGTGGAGCCTTGGTGGGGTGTCCCTGGGGGGTGGCTCCCATTGCAGAACCTTCTGTCATGCTAGCTATGCAGTTGTCAAGATCTCAAAAAATTCCACAGTTGTTGAAAAGCATAGTACAATATTAACATATTAGGGCAAGAATTTACATGTCAAATAACAGTTAAAATAAAATATATTAGTAATACTAGAGGCCCGTTGCACGAAGATTCATGCAAGAATAGGCCTTCCTTCCCCTGGCTTCGCTCCCAGCTGCCCGGGGGCCTGTAAGTCCTCGCTTCCGGCCAGAGCATTGCTCCTGTAGCTCCCTCTGCCCCCTGCCTTCCCCCTTATAGCAGGTGTCCCACCCCACCTGGTCGCTCCATGCCTGTGCATGCAAATTAACCCGCCATCTTTGTTGGGTTAATTTGCATAGTCACTCCTGATTGGCTGATGGGCGTCACAGAGGTATGGTCAATTTGCATATTTCTCTTTTATTAGTGTAGATAATTTAAAAATGATTTCCAGTTCATGTTACACTATATTTTTCCAAACTGCTTAGTTAAGACAGGAAGTTTTCCAAAAGTTCAAAAGATTTTTTAAAAATTATCATAACAAATCTTGGATGAACTAAATCAATAAAACACATTATTAGAACTGTAATTAGAAAAATTATTATGTGAATTACTAATGTTATTTACATAGTTATTTTACCTTTCTTTTGACTAATGCAAAAATTGTTTTCTAAGAATTTGGTAAGATTGAATTGTCACAATTAGACATAGATTTTTATAATATTTTTACTATACCTGTCTAATAAATATAGTTGTGATGAATATACAGTTCAACTTGAATAGGTTTTTACGTTTTCAACTTTTGTTTCCAAGTGTTGACCATAGAACATGTGGTATTACATACAAATCTCAAGTCCCTTGTACCCGTATTCTGTTGTGAAGTTAACTCAGCTAAAACATAACTAGGAGATTCAAGTTCAACTAGTTTCTCATAGAAATAAGCATGGACATGGACAACAGCGTGGTGATTGCAGAGGGGTGGATACGGGGGAAAAGGGTACGGGGGATAAACGGTGATGGGAAAACATAAAATAAGTAGTGAAAATATGAATAAAGGAATTGCCTGTTTCCTAAGCCTCTAGTACTCATGTCTGTGCCAAGCCTTCCCTCACACACAGGCACAGGAAAGCCACCGTCAGTTTCCATGCTAAACATGCCACAAAAAGTGGTTAGACCTATACTTTAAAAGGAAAAAAAATGCACAAAGTCAATGTGTACTGGAACTTTTAAATCTATTAAAATATCAAACGCAATCCGTATTTATAAATGTGTTCATAAATGACAAAATCCAATACATTTGTTACATGTCATATTTGTCATAAAATGATTATATTATGTCAATGTCACTTTTTCTACAGCAAATAATTCAGAAATAAAAAATACAGTGTTCCGTTGAGGGTAACAGTATATGCCACGGAGCTTGGTGATCTCCCCGGGCGTCAGGAATAAGTCCCTGCCCCTGAAGTAAGAGGGCCGAAGCTGCTCTTGATCAGCAAGTGAAAGTGGATTTGGCGGAGGCCCTTGTTCTTGAAGCACATCTCTAATCTTCAAAATAACTAGCTGCAGCTGTTAAAATTCAAATTCATCTTTGCTCGTGCAAATGGAAAATGAGATGTTGAAGAGGGAATGTCTAAAATAAGCCTAGAAAAGTCACAGGACACCACTGTGACACAGACAGACCGGGTGTTCATTTCTGGACGAGGCCATCGCTCGAAAGGGCTTGTAGAAAACAGCTTGTCGTTGTGCGAGTTTTCCTTCCCAACGAGGAAGTTTTCTTTTGTTTTAGCTCCTCAAACTGTGGAAGTTCTAAGCCACGCAAGACCCGAGAATTCCTGTCCAGTGGACCTTGAAGAAGGAGGAACCTCTTGCTTCCCCAGTTCCCTCCAGTGCGGGCGTGGAGAGGGTTGCGGGGAAGCCATTCTACCTGAGTCTCATCTCCTGCATAGACATCTAAACCAAAACATGCCCAGTGCAGGGAAAAGGGCCCAGCAGTCCTGCTTTGGTGTTTGGAATGTGCTTTACTCTGTCCAGAACCCGAGCCATTCAGTGCCTCAGTTTCTCCTCTACGCCGTGGGCATCATGAGATACACCTGCTTCCTCCCCATGCCCCAGCCTGGAAGCCAAGGAAATGGCACCTGCCAGTCATCACCTCCAGCAACATGGCGCTTACCCACCTGCCCCCTCGCCGGGGTGTAGACTTCTTTCTTGTAGCTCCGAGGAGAGGCCTCCTCCCTCAGGTCCTGGGCTCAGGTGTCCTCAGACTACCTGGTTCCTGTCCCTCCCATCTGCTCTAAGCGCACTGCCCGCCAAATGGGATGGAGGGAGTGGCTGCCTGTTTGATGTGGTTCCTGTGTTTATTCCATCCACATGGGCACTGCCTTTACCTGGTTAGCTGGAGGCAATATCCAAACATCAGAGAGGAGACAGCGCCTGTGCGTGGCCTCCAGGATGGGAAGGTTTGCTTGCTTGCTGTTGGAGCGGGGCCATGGCTGGGTGGGAGGACTGATCTGGCCATGCCGGGGCCAGACTCCAGGGGCCAGGGTCTCACAGCACATGTGAAAAACAAGGGAGCCAGAGTGGAATGCTGGATGCTCGAGCCTCTCCGCTTCTGTGGGCTGGTCACTGCTGCTGGGGGAATGCCAGACGGTCACGCCTGGAAAAGCATTTTGGTTATGATGGTGCATCACACATCACACTCAGCACCGCCCTGATGGGTGGATGGAGACCTGGCCACTGAGAATGGCTCTCAGGGGAGTCTGACCAGGGGGAGCTGCACAAAATCTCCACATCTTGGGGCTTTGCAAGGAATGTCTCCTTCCACGCATGCTTCTCTAACGGATGCGTTTAACACTGTAACCCCGCTCAGCACTGCCTCCATCGAGTCCCACACACTTAGAGCAGCTGAGTTTAAGGTATTTTTAATTTCTCTCGAGACTTGTCCTTTGATCCGCTTGTTATTTAGAAGTGTGTTGTTGATCAATCTCCAAGTCTTTTGAGGTTTTCTAGCCCTCTTTCTGTTATTTTCTAGTTTAATTTTATTGTTTTCTGAAAACAAATGGATGATTTCTATTATTTTAAACTTGTTAAGATGTAAATTTGAGAGTAAAATGAGATTCTTTAAAAAATGTCAGTGGGGCAATAGTTGTAAACCAGCCATTTCCCAGCTCATAAAATATATATGGTCTAGCAACAGGAAAATCAACAATTACATGAATATGGTTACCGCACGCTCGATTTCATGGTCTCCTTCCGACCAGTTCATGTGCCTGAGGTCACACATTAGTGACTAGCCATCAGGTGTGGTAAACAGACTTGAAAAACCATGTGCTTTAAATGCACACACGCACATAGCCAACAGTTTTATCTTTTTATCTCCAAATAACATACTACAGGCCTACTTTCTAATCATTTGCCATTTATTATGAGAAATGTTCACTTTCCCATTTTTTTATGGCTATTCTTAATTTGAAGTTGTAATCTCATTGTTTACCTCTAACCCATTTCCCAGCTTTATACACCTGCTAGGTTTAAAATTATAGTCCGGTGTATAGCGCTGCTCTCATCCTCGGTCTCTGTAATGTTTGCACTCACCTGGAAGAGCGTGGTGAGCAGAGTGCCTTTAGCGCTGCCGTCAAGATTTAGTGACTTAATCTGGTTCCCGCAAAGCACCACTCACAGCTAAACACTCGGGCAGGCTCTGACTGAGGTCTCATTGCCGGGAGCTAAATATATACTGATTAGGAGAGAAACAGCTCTGGGACCTGCTACTGAACTGCATCATTATTTTTATACAGACATTTGTACAGGAAAAAGGATCGCAATTTAACAAATAAAAGACTCAAAAAGAAAAGATAAATGATAGACTGTATTAGAGAGCAACTCTAGTGAAGGACTGCAAATCGATAGACGTAAGGTAAAGATAAAAAATGCGTCAAATATGTTGTCAGGTCACTAAAGACAACTATCACATGCCCTGCCTTTGGCACACCAGATGAAGTATTACACACTGTGAATAAACTTCACGTCTCCATCCTGAACACCATGCTACGGGTAAGCCAGGTGCTGTAAGCCAGGTGCTGGGCAACAGCAAGACATGGTTACTGAAAGGCAAGCACCACATTTGACTGCTTTCCTAGTGAGGTGAGATGAAGTGGCTGATAATTCTATTCTTTTCTGGCTGAGTTGAACAATCCCATTCTTCTTCCATTGTATCATGACTGCTCATTAAAGGGATAGAGGAGCTTGGGGGTAGAATTAGAAGACCGTCAAACTTCAATGGGAAGGCAGGGGAGGGGGCATAAGAGATCAACCAAAGGACTTGTATGCATGCATATAAGCATTACCAATAGACACAAACACTAGGGGGGTGAGGGCATGTGCTGGGGTGTAGGGGTGGATGGGGGGAGGTCAATAGGGGGAAAAGGAGACATATGTAATACTATATGTAATACTTTAAACAATAAAAAAATGGAAATGGCTTTAAACTATGCCATAGGAGATATATTGAAGTAAATGGTAAGAATATGAGAGTAAGTAGGAGTGGAAGGTTGATAAGGGCAGTCATTTGGGAACAAGTGGGGGGAAATGACATTCTATTTTCTCCCTGTGGCTTGGATATCTCATCCAGAGCACACTGGAAAAGGAACAAAAATAGATTGGGGCTCCATATAAGCTTTTATCTGTTAGAATTGCTTAAGGCTGGACAATTGAGTTCTGTGTTACCGGAGGCACTCAGACATGTCTGCTGATCAACGAATAAGGACACGATGATGAGCACTGAAATATCCGATGGTTACTTAGACTACATAGCCACCAGGTTCATCAAGAAAGTCTTCCGCACCTCCTTTCAGATATAAACAGCATTGAGCCACATCTCCCCCATCCTTACCCACTCATCTTGGCAAAGATGTTATCATCACTTACATGTTCTTCTAGCGGGTTTTCAAGTGACTTCTTTGTCTGTCCTTGCACTCATCAGATTTACTTTCAACACCGTGGCCGTAGGGGTCTTTAACCCTGTAGCCTGTTGTGACTCTGCACTGCTCAGGTCACTGCGGAAGTGGACCTGCTCACACAGGAAAGTCCCCCAGTCCATCTTGTGACTCTCCAGGGGCAGCATGACCTGCCTCGTTCTCAGTTTTCTGGATTTGTCTCCTAACACTACTCCTTGATCTTGGTATTCCTTAAACCCGTTATGCAGATGTCTCTTTTTGTAAGGACACGCATCCCCTCATGAGGGCCCCACCTTTGTGACCTACTTACTTCCAAAGGCCCCACCACCTGGTATTATTCCATTGGGGTTAGGATTTCATCATATGAAGTTTGTGGGGACACAAACATATAGGCCATTACATTTCTCACCTGGCCCCCGAAATGCATGCCCTCATGTGTAAAATATGTTCATTTCATCCCAGGATCTAGTTACCTCCCAATTCCTCAACGAATAACATACTCCTGGGGTTAGGGTTTCAGCATGTTGACTTGGGGACAGCAGCACAGACTTCAGACATCAAATCCTATCTTCCTCCATCACTGTGCAGGAGAGTTGAACTTGGGAAGGTTCTAAGTGTTTCTGTATCACTCAGACAATCTCATCCTTATTCCATGAGATGAGAGCATATTAAACGCTTACTCTCTTGTGATGACACCCAAGACGCTGATTAGGTTCTTTTATTACAATAATGATTTTCAACGCTGGCTGTCCATTAAAATCCCCTGTGGTGCATTTAAAACATTCAGCTTCAGAAACACAATTTCAAACCTTTTAATGATAGTTTCTGCTGGATGGAACTTGTTCACATACTTTTTGCAAAGCTTCATGAGACATTATCAAGGGCTAAAATGGTTAGGGAAACAACGACAACTGAGGAATAAAGGCTTCCCATCAGAAGTGACATGCACATGAGATGGCTAATTTGTTTTTGCTTTTGTTTTATCAGCTTTACTGAGGTCCAATCGATAAATAAAATGTTAAGATATTTAAAATGCACAACATGATGATGTGTGATAGCTAGACATTGTATAAATACTCCTCACTTTGAGTTAATTAACAAATCCATCACCTCACATATTTACCTTTTACTTGTAGAACATTTAAGTTCTAATATCTTAGGACATTTTTATTATACAATCCAGTGTTATCAACTACAGCTACTATGTGATATGTTAGATCCTCAGGCCTTATTTACAATATAACTTAAATTTCACACCCTTTTACTCACCTCGCTTTATTTCCCCCATCCCTCAGCCCCTGGCTACCACAGTTTTACTCTGTTTCCATTAGTTTGACTTCGTTGTTTGGTTTTTATGTCCATATATCTGATACCATGCAGTATCTGTCTTTGTCTGGATGTTGCATATATATCTACAAATATATGTACAAGCTTCTTCCAGGGAGATACTGATGACTTGCAACAGACTGGAAGGAGAACATGGGAGAATTATTGGCTGCCTTCCCTGGTCTCTAGGAAGACCACAAGGAACTTCTAGAAGTCAGCTTAAATTAGAAGCCTGTCATCAGGCAGCAGCTTCTAAAGTATTCGGTAAACCCATTGTGATGTGGGTATTTCCTGTCCATTGTGATGTGGGTGTTTCCTGTCCATTGTGATGTGGGTGTTTCCTGTCCATTGTGATGTGGGTGTTTCCTGTCCATTGTGATGTGGGTGTTTCCTGTCCATTGTGATGTGGGTGTTTCCTGTCCATTGTGATGTGGGTGTTTCCTGTCCATTGTGATGTGGGTGTTTCCTGTCCATTGTGATGTGGGTGTTTCCTGTCCATTGTGATGTGGGTGTTTCCTGTCCATTGTGATGTGGGTGTTTCCTGTCCATTGTGATGTGGGTGTTTCCTGTCCATTGTGATGTGGGTGTTTCCTGTCCATTGTGATGTGGGTGTTTCCTGTCTATTGTGATGTGGGTGTTTCCTGCCCATTGTGATGTGGGTGTTTCCTGTCCATTGTGATGTGGGTGTTTCCTGTCCATTGTGATGTGGGTGTTTCCTACCCATTGTGATGTGGGTGTTTCCTACCCATTGTGATGTGGGTGTTTCCTTTCCATTGTGATGTGGGTGTTTCCTACCCATTGTGATGTGGGTGTTTCCTACCCATTGTGATGTGGGTGTTTCCTGTCCATTGTGATGTGGGTGTTTCCTGTCCATTGTGATGTGGGTGTTTCCTGTCTATTGTGATGTGGGTGTTTCCTGCCCATTGTGATGTGGGTGTTTCCTGTCCATTGTGATGTGGGTGTTTCCTGTCCATTGTGATGTGGGTGTTTCCTACCCATTGTGATGTGGGTGTTTCCTACCCATTGTGATGTGGGTGTTTCCTTTCCATTGTGATGTGGGTGTTTCCTACCCATTGTGATGTGGGTGTTTCCTGCCCATTGTGATGTGGGTGTTTCCTGTCCATTGTGATGTGGGTGTTTCCTGTCCATTGTGATGTGGGTGTTTCCTGTCCATTGTGATGTGGGTGTTTCCTGCCCATTGTGATGTGGGTGTTTCCTGTCCATTGTGATGTGGGTGTTTCCTGTCCATTGTGATGTGGGTGTTTCCTACCCATTGTGATGTGGGTGTTTCCTACCCATTGTGATGTGGGTGTTTCCTTTCCATTGTGATGTGGGTGTTTCCTACCCATTGTGATGTGGGTGTTTCCTACCCATTGTGATGTGGGTGTTTCCTGTCCATTGTGATGTGGGTGTTTCCTTTCCATTGTGATGTGGGTGTTTCCTACCCATTGTGATGTGGGTGTTTCCTACCCATTGTGATGTGGGTGTTTCCTGTCCATTGTGATGTGGGTGTTTCCTGTCCATTGTGATGTGGGTGTTTCCTGTCTATTGTGATGTGGGTGTTTCCTGTCCATTGTGATGTGGGTGTTTCCTGTCTATTGTGATGTGGGTGTTTCTTGCCCATTGTGATGTGGGTGTTTCCTGTCCATTGTGATGTGGGTGTTTCCTACCCATTGGATGTGGGTATTTCCTACCCATTGTGATGTGGGTGTTTCTTGCCCATTGTGATGTGGGTGTTTCCTGTCCATTGTGATGTGGGTGTTTCCTGTCCATTGTGATGTGGGTGTTTCCTGTCCATTGTGATGTGGGTGTTTCCTGTCTATTGTGATGTGGGTGTTTCCTACCCATTGGATGTGGGTATTTCCTACCCATTGTGATGTGGGTGTTTCTTGCCCATTGTGATGTGGGTGTTTCCTGTCCATTGTGATGTGGGTGTTTCCTACCCATTGTGATGTGGGTGTTTCCTACCCATTGTGATGTGGGTGTTTCCTACCCATTGGATGTGGGTGTTTCTTGCCCATTGTGATGTGGGTGTTTCCTGTCCATTGTGATGTGGGTGTTTCCTACCCATTGTGATGTGGGTGTTTCCTACCCATTGTGATGTGGGTGTTTCCTACCCATTGTGATGTGGGTGTTTCCTACCCATTGGATGTGGGTGTTTCCCACCCATTGGATGTGGGTGTTTCCTACCCATTGGATGTGGGTGTTTTCCTCACTCCCCCAATGTATAGAGGTTGCTCTGCTGGTTTCTGGGTCTCTTTCATAGAGAAATATTCCATGTGTCCATTTGTTGTGTCTGTGGAGGAGGGAGCTCAGAAGCCTTCTATGTCACCATCTTGGTTGATTCTAGACAATTTTTATTTTTATTAACCAACTGTTTGAACATCCCAAGATTTAATTCTCATTTATCTTGTGGCAATAATGGAGGGTAGACATAGGTTTTTAGAGTTTGTGTAATGAAAAATATGTATATAATGCCTACAAAAGCTGAGGTGCTTACAAGCTATCTTTTTATATATTCACACATAATTCACGAAATGTTTATTGCACTTTCCTTATGTTTGCATTTTAGGAGATAAAGTGACTCTGTGTTAAATCACATACTTTATGGACGTGTCTGTGCTTGCAACTAGAGGCAGAAAGCAAATGAATGAACAGAATTACGATACAGCAAACAAACTAGGTTTTCTCTTTACGTGCCTTCTCCTAGGGAGAGAGGTCAGCTTGTTAAGTGCCCTCTAGTCTCACTTGTTCTTTATACAATTCCATATTTTTCATGCTGGACACCTATTCTTACATTTTTTAATGTGTGTGTTTCTTTGTACCTCATACATTTTTTTGTTTTGTTATTTTTTGGGCTTTGTTTTTTCATCTAAAAATGCAAAACTAACCCATCAGTTTAGAATCCCAATTACTTGAGAAGTATCCTATGTAAGAATGTGCAGAAATCGACTTAGAATTCAGTGTATAAGAATTTCATATTGGACAAGAAAAAACAAGGCAAGTAATATGTTGATTTAAAATTTACGATAAAAGGATAGAAAGATGAGGCCATTCTTCTGTACTAGGAAACAGAAGTTGACTTTGTAATCTTCAAGTTTGAATAGCATAACTCGTTTTCCTCAAGCAGAGCATAATTGTTTACCACGCTGCTTTAGCTTACAATCGCAGATGCATGTCACTCACTAAAACAAGAGAGCTGCAAACTTGGCACTTATGAATCTATTCCATGCATTTTCCTTGAGCACTTCCTGTGTGCTGGCCCTGCATGGGCTTCGAGAAGGTGCAACAGGGAAGAAGACAGATGTGGTCAGTCAATATCATCCGGAGCTTCTATGGCATTGGACGAGAGGATTGACAAGACAGTGAGCAAACACATACAACCTTTCCAAGCTAGGAACCCAGGAGAAAGCTAAAATAGATGTAGCAGAAGTAACAGGACTGAAGGACATCTTCTAGTATGTTGACAATCACTTCTCATTTCCCAGGTATTATGTTCTTTAGAGTCAAAGTTTTAAACCTAAGTACAACCCTAAATGTATCAAGGTTTACTTTATAGTTAGCCCTTTCATCATCTATTAACGAAAACTACGCCCACTCCTGTATCCTGAGGACACTCTCCTAATCCTTTCAACCGAGCTGTTGCTTTAATGCCGTTTCAGGTTTGCATTGTACTAGTTAGAAGTCCAAAGACAGTAGATCCTTATACAAACTCCACATTACTGCAGGGGACAGTTTCACCAAAAGCCTGCCTCCCTGCACTCCAGCGTCGGTGGGCAGCATCCTTGGCCCCCCTGCCTGCCCGGGTGTCTCTAAGACAACGCTGTGTGGCCTGGGGCCCGTGGTTTTGTCTGCAGCAACATTCACTCGGAGTGGTTCCCGTGTGAGTCCGAGGTGGTGAGGTTATGGCATGGCAGCAGCCACAAAAATAATTTCATCTTCCTGATTTATGTCCACGAAGGCTTGTTTCGCACTTGAACATGTCCATTTGGGTCCACGGGGACTCTGTTTCACATTTCCTCACCCTGGAACCGCTGCACGGCCAGCCCTCATGTGGAAGCCGCTTGTTAGTCAGGCAGAAGGGACGCTGAAGCCTCCCCCATGGGCTACTAGATGACCTGGGCTGGAACGGAGGCAGCCACGTCCCCTCATATTTCTCTGGCTAGAACGAGGCCATTCCCAACAGAACATAAGGGGGTCGGGAAGGGCCATCTTAGCAGAAGATGAGCCAGTCAAGGCTCACCGACCGACATCCTTCATTACCACCACAGGAAGGAAATAGAGGCTCACACTCCCTGAGTGAGGAATCAAAGAAAAGCGTGATGGACATTAAGCACTCAGTGCTGTACCTGACAGAAAACAAGGCTTCCATTGTTGTGAGAAGGGTCACTATTACTCAGCTTAAGTATTAAAACAAAAATGAATATGTTTGCAATTTACTTAATAAATTGCAGGGAAACTGGAGGAATTCTCAAAAGGAACAAAAAGAACATTTTTTTCCTAGACATTCCGTGAAGCATACATGTACTGAAGAAATGCTTATAACCGAGAATCAATCTTCTATCTACAACAATGAAAGAAATATTCAGCCTCATATTTTTTTAATCTGAATTAATAACCTCTCTCTAAAAATCTGCCTCTTGTATGTGCCAAGTCTCAGTGGCGATAACTAGTTGGATGTAGAAAAATCAGTAGCACTAAGTACACAGCGTCTCCAAGGTTATGTTTCTTTTAGAAACACAGATCTGCATCTAATCCGTGCAGTTATACACAGGGAAGGGGTCATCCTACTTACATGGACATAAACTGTACCCAAAGTGACACTGGACCTCAGTTAGAGGTTTCCAGTAGCCTGGTTATGTTACAGCCCAGGTCCCAGTGTGACCTCATTCCTGAGCTGGTATCCCCCCTTCCTTCACCCACTGTGTTTGGTTGGGTCCTCAGCGCACAGGCACCGCACAGGTTTAAGCTGCCAGAGGGTGCTTGGCAGAAATCCCTGTGAAGGACAAAGGGGAGAGGACGCAATGCTCTTCGCTGGCATTGACACCAGCAAAGGGCGCTGTAGGAGGGGATTCAAAGGGAGTCCAGATGGGTCTCAGCACGGGTCGGCTCTGCCAGGCCGATGAAGAGCTCTCAAGCCAACGTTAACCATTAGTGGAGTCTCGCTCCCTGGGGACAGGTCTGCACGGCCTCTGCACCCATCTCTCATCAGTCCTCAGCTGGGAGCGGCCTGGGGGCCCCGTGTCCTCCCTGGTGGGTGGAGAGGGCAGGGTGGCACTGAGCTGACATCCAAATACACGCCTCAGAGAAGCCCATTCCTGTGGCTGCAAAACCACGCAATCTTCTTCTTCATTGATGAGTTTGGTTACTGACCTCACAGTTCGCCCGGGAGCCCAGGGGTGAGGCGCACATTGGAGCCTAGATCTGACCACCTCACACCTTTGGACATATGACCTTGAATTCACCCCTCTATTTGCATTTCATGTACTGCTTCAGGTTCAAGTAATTTCCTTGGTTGCCTGGACTATTTCTTGCCCAGTGAACTTGATCTGCATGGACTCTCTCAATAAACAGGCAGTGTACCCATTACAGAAGCCCACAGCATGCCGAGGCCTTGAGCTTCCATTCCATTCCCCAGGTATGTGTCATCGGTCCTGCCCATTCTTCGGCTACTTCTGCTTTTTCATTTACAGGTCTTAGGCTTCTGGTTTGCACATAATCTCCTCTCTGGCAAAGAGCAATGGCATTTCAATCACCCTCAGTGCTGGCAGGTTCCTCCTGCAAACCCATCCTGGGCACTGACCTTGGCGTGACCCATCTGAAATACAGGCCACGTCACCCTCGTATCCTTCCTCAGTCACCCCATTTCTTCCAGTGAGTAAATAAGACATTACACCCCCTTAATCTATCATTCAGTTTCCTTCACGTTTTTATTTGTCCAGCTTTTGTCAGTTTTATCTCGCCATTCACTAATCTACCCTACATTCTACCCCAGATCAGACTCCCAGCCCTTCAAAAGTGAGGGAGGGGGGCAGGGGGAGTGAACCATAGGTAAGTGAACAAGGCTGGGCGACATACAATAGTGAGTGTGTGAAGAGTGTATCTCCATTTATGGATTTCAAGTTCAACCTTTACAAAGCCCTTTCTTGTTACCCTGACCTCATCTATGAGCCAAAGGTGTCCTAGAGCTGTGGTTCCCACCAAGAAGGCAAGCTGGCATGCGCTGTGATGCCCCGAACCCACAGCAAAGAAACCAGAGAAATTCGTAGAGAAAACCAATTCTAGAAACCAGGGAACATGTTTGAGAGCTGAGCAACATTTTTGATCTTGGGAATGAAAAAAGTGAAGCAAAAGGCAGCTTGATGCTGAGCTGAGAGATTAGGCGGGAGGAACACTGAATAAAATTTGCTCCCGTCTTTCCCTGGTGTCACAATGAGCACATGTTTGTCTGATCCTCCTTTATGGACATCTGTAGCAATAGCTAAACACTGGGGTGCTTGTGTCCTCTGAGAAACATCAGAGCTTCTGAAAGGCGCGCGAGGATGGACAAAGTGCTGATAAAAATAGGTGCCACTCGACCTGAGCCTTTGCACCTACTCTTGCTATCCTGGCTGGTTTGTAACAAAAACAGATTGATTTATCCCATGATGCTTTATCCTAAGAATATGAGACCAATGCAAAGGGGACCATTTAACCAAAGGAATTGCCTGTCACATTAGTAGCAAAGTGAGCTACACATCTTTCCTTAAAATGACTGATTTAAGGGGTGGTGAACACACAAGACAATATACAGGTGACGTCTTCTAGAAATGTACATCTCAAACCTACATAATTTCATTAACCGATGTAGCACCATTAAATTCAATTAAAAATATTAAAAAAAAACACACACAAGCTATGTGCTGGTCATTGGCACTAGCCCCAAACACATGGTCAGACAATGGGGTGATAACCCAGGAAAATACCCACCACACTCAGATTTATTTCAACATTATAATGATGCCTAAACATTGTAAGGTTGATTGATGTAATTGACCATGTTAAAGGATTTTTTTCAAATCATATGATTTCAAAATTTAATATGATGTTACAGTTATCAAGGAACAGGTATTAGCATAAAAATAGGGAATGAAATCAATGGAAAGAAGATGCAGTCCTAACACAGATGCACACATATGTGTAAAACTGATTGTCCATAAAGCTACAAAAGCAACTCAGTGGAGAAATAGTGACCCGTTCAGCAAATGGTCCAGAGGAAACATTTTCGGATGATGGATAAATCCATTATTTTGGATGTGGTGATTGTTTCATGGATGTATATCTAGGTCAAAATTTATGAACTTAAACACTTTAAATATGCACAGTTCTTTGTGTGTACATCACACGCCAATACATAAATCATTTAAAAGTCTCCTTATTTTCATATTATAATAACTTAGGCAAAACATTCAACTTAGCAATTACTAATAATTTCAGTTTTAAGTAAAGTCATATTATGCATATTAAAACAATACAATATTGTACAAAACCATTTTCAGGACGAACCATTAAAATCATTCACTAAATCTAACAACACAGGTCTAGTATTCTCAGGTGTCAACAGAAGGTGTCGATATTCAAATGATGAGACCCCATTCTCTTAAAAAAGGCTCGTCTGATGACCACAGCTCAGCAAAGCACGATGGGATGTTCATGGTGCATCCTGACTTACTAGAATACTAAATAAGAGAAAATGGCGAGAATAAGTATCTTGGAAATTAAAAGGTCCTTAACATTTTTTTGTGAGAAAAGAGAATTGATAACTTTAAAAAAGAGATGGAACAAAAAAATGAAAAGTTATTCTTATTGTCTTTTGCAATGGCTTCCATTTTAATTAAGTTAGCATTCGCCTGCTTTTGTCTTTTGCTGCAACAACTACAGAGACACACACATACACAGAGGCTTCACTTTTAAGACTGGCTACAAATGATTCCTTGCATTTTTAGTATTTCTAAATGCCAGAGCAATTCTTTCTCATATCCTACTTCTTACCTCATCCTAGAAAATTAGGTTATGTCAGCGGTTTTGTGGAGGCCCACGCATCTTCTCTGTAGGTCAAACTCAATGAATTAAATGATCATTTGATCTCTTCTCAAAGTAAATGCATGATGAGAGTACACTTCTTTCAGCACATGTGCCTCCTAAGATGTTTCTTTAATGAATACATTGAAGGTCAGAACTCAGTGACAAGCAGGAAAGGGGTAGATGAAGAATCAAGTTTATTACTTTTTATATCTGCCAGGCTGTGATTCTGAGTTGGAATTGCAGATGAATACATTCTCATTCTAGCCATGTGATTTGCCTCATACATTAGCTACAAAAGGAGCTTTCTCCATTCTGGGATGGATGATTGATCTCTAAAAGGCCCCGTGTATCAAGATCATTATAATCTTAGAATCATAAAGCCTGGAAATGCATGTTTGCTCCACTAGTTATTAGCCATGAAGGAGAAGTTCTTTAAATCTCTCTGAATCTCGGTTTCCTTATTTTAATAGGAGAAGAATACTATCTATTATGTTTCAGGAGACTCATCAGATGCTTATGAGAGCAGTACACTAAGCAGTGGTAGCGTGTCCCAAAGTGATGCATCCAGTGCTCACGGTTATGCAAATGCCCCTGCCTCTGAGACTGTCCCCTCTGCTCCGGCTTGGACATGGTGGATGGAGGCACAGCATCCCGGGCTACTGAAGAGCACAGCCAACACAGATGGCTCACTCCGGGTGCCCCATCCCTGATGCAGCGATTGGTCCAGGGGTGAGCATGTGGACTGATGAAGATGAATTATATTAATTAGACCCTCTCCTCAGGTGTCTATCAGTGCAACACTAAAATAGTCTCTCTCTCTCTCTCTCTCTCTCTCTCTCTCTCTCTCTCTCTCTCGTTCTCTCTCTCTCTCTCTCTCGTTGTGAGCCTGCATCTGCCAGTGTCTTCACAGTTTGTGGAAGGAGAGAATGCATCCGATCCACATAGAGATTCAGAACAGTCTGATGTGTGGTGGTGACATTGGACGCCATGGTCCTATTCCTAAGGACCTGAGGGATCCGCTGGAGTCTGAAGAACCTAGACTGTCACGTCAGAATAGCAAACGAGAGACATCAAATTCTGAGTCAACCAAGTGCGAAAGGCACTGCTATCTGTAGGAATCTGAGATCTGGAGCCCTACGCTGCAAACACATTGCTAACATCTCCGTGGCCCCTAGTTAAGTGTTCTTTCAATTTATGGAACCATTTATTGCCATTGCAATAAATTCTACTTTTCACTTAAGTTAGTGTTATTTACATTTTTGTCCAAAATGGTTTCTCACAACTGTATGCTGTTCTCAATGTTTTCCAAAATATCTTGCATGCAATTAAGTATCAACACATTATGCTAATCATTTCTTGTTTAACTGACATGATCAATAGTTTAAATTATTTATAATGGTTTAACTCTTCCACAAAAGCAGAATGAACTCCTACCCAAACTGTGGTGTGGCTACTGAGGTGATGACTCCACACACACACGGAAAGGTTGTCAGAGCATGGACTGGATGATCAGGAAGAGGAGCCTGGTTTGGGGTCCTGTCTTGGTTGGGAGGTGGGGTGAGGATGAGGGGTTTCATGTGTATTCAGAGTGGGGTGCTGTGGCTTGGCCATCCCCCTGGTGTCAGTGGAAAGAGCATTCTGACTTTGTATAGAGCTGCTCCTCAAATGTAAGGCAGAAGGGGGATCAGGCAGGGGTCAGGCTGAGCGCTGTCAGCAGCCACGCAGCAAAGGTAGAGTAAGACTTTCTGTGAAGTAAGTCCCTCCCCTCGGCGATGACATCCTCTGCAGGCAGTGTCTACTTATGTCAGATCACAGGTGGCTCGTGATTTGTCAAGAACAGTGGCTCATACCAGGTCACCCAAAGGAGGACGTTTGAGCCATAAGCACAGTGCCTGTCCACTCGGTCATCAATCAAATAGGCTGAAAAGTATTGAGCTAATAGTCTCCATTTAGAACTCTTGCATAGAAACATGGATATTTAAAGCAAATTGAATGTGTTCAATTTCTCCCCATATGTATTTATGAGCACCTGAGCAGGGATTCAGCATGCTGGTAAAGTCCGAAAGCCATTAGCTTAGACACTAATTGCTATGCAAGGAGACTTGCCAGCTGTAAATCTGGAAATGTAGCCCCCTCCGTCTTAATGCATGACTTTCACGGCCTACTCAGATTTCATGCTTCTGTATATTTTTAAAATTTATCATATATGAGCAAGTACATTAAATGTAATAATTGAAATAGGAGGAGCATTTTACTGGAACACAAAAGGATGTACAGGTATGGCTGTAGGCACTGGGAAGGACATCACAGAGAGAGGACATTTCATTGGCTATTAAAGAAAAAGTGAAAGTTTCCTCTTGGCCATGGTGACTGTGGTGGGGTGTTGCCAGTAGCAGAGAACACCCAGTCAGGACAGAATGGTGGTTTAGTTTGGGTGGAGCTAATGGTGCTTGTGGGGGTGGGGGGGGGGGAGATTATAGATATTAAACTATCTGGATAAAGAAAAGAGATAAAATATGGGTGAATATAACAAGAATTTTTCAAATCAAGAAAAATGCAAATCTTCAAAATATACACATAAAAATAAAATTAAATCAAGGATGACTGTTTGAGAAGCATGCAGTAAAGTGGACTATTGGAAATCCAATAAGACTATTAAAAAACATACAAATTCATTAAAGGCCTACAATTATTAGATATAATTTACTTAAATCATTTCTCATTTTTGTGATTCCTGCCCCCTCCTCCCCCCCCCCCCCCCCCCCCCCCCCCAGTGCCAGGAACCTGTAGCAGAAGAGAAAAGAATGGAAATACTCATATGGAAAGAGGTGGAGGATTCTAGGTCTTATTCACAGAACATACCAATACCAGAAGCCATTGCAATTATTAGACATGCATTGCATTGCAGAGAAGGCACAGAAACTCAGTGGTGGTGGCTACTCGGGCATGGGACTTGCAAGTGACCTACCTGTCAGGCTCCTAAGGTAGGTCACGGATATGATGAGGGGGGCATCAAGCAGAAAGTGTGAAAGGCTGTTGTCTGAGAGAGGATGTGGACTGTGAAATAATAGTAGTAGAGAACCTCCTGGTGCTAAGGACACTGGGGTGCAGAGAGGAGCCTATAGAGCATACTAAGATTAAATATTTCTCTACTTATTCACCCAATAACCATTGAGTCCTAGGCATTTTTTGTTGAAAGAACCATAGGTAAGAAATTGATCTTGAAATATAACCCAATCAAATTCATCCTATATAATAAAAGTTTAATATGCTAAGTGTCCGGTGGTCCTGTTATCCATTCAACCAATCAAAGCATAATATATGCTAATGATATGGTAAGGCTGCTCAACCGCTCGCTATGACATGCACTGACCACCAGGGGCAGACACTCCGACTGGTAGGTTAGCTTGCTGCTGGGGTCTGGCGGATTGGGACTGAGCGAGATGGTCCCTCCCCAGCTGGCCAACCTCCTGCCTCCCTCGCCAGCTCCAATCATGCACTGGTGGGGTTCCTCAGTCTGGCCTGTGCCCTCTCACAATCCAGGACTCCTTGGGGGGTGTCAGAGAGCAGGTTTCGGCCCAATCCCGCAGGCCAGGCTGAGGGACCCCAGTGATGCATGAATTCATGCACTGGGCTTCTAGTTTTATAATAAAAGCCAAAAAGGAATTTGATATGAAAGCTTCCTCATCCTCACCACCACTCCACAGGATAGTTGTTATTACCTGAATTTTAGAGATGAGAAAACAAAGATAGGAGGAGCTCAACTGAATGCCCAAAGACAAGCAACTGATTATGCATCAAACACTGTAGGAGTCAAACCTTGTTCTGCTTAGACACAAATTATTTTATGATGGCTTTCCCAGCAAGAACATCTCTCCAAATGGGAAACTAAAGATGCATTAGTTAGAGGTAAGATTAGAATAAAAATTAAGTATCTGAGCAGAAAAATCTCAAGTACACATAGTATGGGAAATGACAAGTAATGCATTTTCTGAGACTCTCCCAGAACTGTAGGTAACTGAAAAAAAATAATAATAAAGGAGATCAAAGAAGATATAACTGAAAGCATCACTTTAATAAATGTTCTAAGGGATCATGTAGAATAACACATTGTAGAATTAGATTTCCTACTACTTGGCACACGAGGAGATGCACACTTGTTAGGTGTTTGTTTTCATCAATCCTATGTATATTGAACAGGTACCCTATGATGTCTCTTATGGGTCACACAATTGCTAGACACTAGGGATGAAATGGTGAAGTTATGAGGTGTGGAGTATGAGCATTAAGTTTCCTTCTGAGGGAATATCACTGATTAAATTTATGAACCTAACTCCCAAAAATGCACATAAATAATTAATAGATTCCAAAGTTTGCAAAGGGATTGCTCATATCAGCATAAAAATGTGGTGAGTTAAAACAGACTCTTCTGGTGATGGATGCTCTAACAGTCAGAGTGTGTGGCCAATATGCTTGTTGTTATTTTTAGTTTGTGGGATTTTCAAAGGCCAGAATGTGGGTTCAAGATTTTCACTTCTTAGAGAGGTCATGTTTTCTGCCAAAGAACACAGGGAGGGAAGAAGCTTTGCTTGACAGAGTGGATACATTTGATGAAGTGAAACTTCTGTGCTACTGATTATGAATTCATTTCTACTCCTATATATAACATTTTATTCAACTGGCAGATAACTTTGTTTTATGTGATTTCAATTCTGAAGAAATTTAATTAAGGGTACCTAAAATTTGTAACAAATGAGCAAATGAGCTAGATGCATGTTCCTATATATGTATATTAACCTTTTATTGCTATCTAAATGGTTGTATAACCAATAAACTTCGTTAGAATTTCTTCTTTTCACTTTCTCCTTTGTCAGCTTTTCAATCCTTTTTGCTTCAAAATTGTTCCAGTTAAATGATGAAATTTCTGTAATCTGGAAAAAATTATAGACCTAACTGAAAATAATACTGTGCTATTGAATTTCCTAAAATAAAAGTAGCTGAGAAGGGACCACTGGGTACACATAGCTTCATTTCCTTTTTAGGTATATGATATAATCGATTTCTTTTCAATTTTAGGGCCATTCTATGAGCTTACGCCTTCTGCCTCTGCCCAGAACTTGTCATGAAATAAGTAATAGCCACATAAAGAGCCAGTTCATTATACATTCCTCTTGCTCTGTGCCGCTGAACCAATGTTGCCACAGTCGTGTCACCTGTGTTCAGGCTCAGAACGACCATGGCCCACCAGTTCCTCTCTGAAGGAGCGGGGGTTAAAGAAAGAGAAAAGAAGGATTTCGTGGTGAACATTTCTTTTCCTTCCTCTCAAGATATTGTGTTCTCATATTTATTTTAAGTCCTGGTAGCATGTTTAAAAGTAAATCTTGATTTCTGTCATGTTTTTTTAAAAGTTCTATTGATTTGCATGCATCTCACTTTGCGCTTTTGTAACCTATAAGAGAAAAATCTACAATAGTATGATTACTGTGGCCTGGGATAGATTGACTAAAATAATGCTATTACACTCTACCAATTCATAATCAGTTTCCAGTCATGTTGACTATATATCATATTCAATTCTTGTAATTTCTGAGACTGATGGGAATTAGGAAAACTTCTATGTCAAACTTCTTTTTTTTAAATGAAGGAAGCTGGTGGTCAAATATGTTGCATCTTTATTGAAATTACATAACTGATTTCTGTTCATGCCCTTATCAGGATCTAAATAATGTAATTCCCCTTTTATAATACTGAGAATTCAGAGAGAAGAATGTAAATGGAAGTAAAAAAGTTAAATAAAATAAAAATAAATAATTTTTTTAAAATGTCAAACATAAGTAATTATTAAAAATATTTTGAAGGAAGAAAAGTCTGTGCAGTGGCAAACAAACAGGACAGGAGGTAAGAAGGACAGGGACTCCCTGTTTGAAGACTGAGAATCCCTGTTTGCTCCATTGTGTGATGGAAGGAACAGGTGCTTCCCTGGGAGGGTCAGGTGACTCCCCTCCCCCCCCCCCATCAACCTGCGTGGCAAGGTGGTGGTCTGCTCATCACCGCCACCCAGGATGGTCAGTCAGCAGACCATATGGAGCAGTGGGCTTGCCATCTGTGAGGGACAATACCTGCCACTTTCGTGTTCTTACAAGGGCATGACCTTCCTGAGGTCAGCTTATCTGGCTTTCTTCTGACCTCCTGGTCTGAACTTGGCTTTCTGGCCACCTGCTAGTTTCTATCCTGTGGGCCCAAGTCCCTACACTGACTCAAAAAGATCAGCTGTCAGGCCATGAACAATAGGATCCCCATTAGTATGTCTATTCCAATAATGACGCAATCCAACCCGCCTCTTTTTTTTTTTTTTTAATTGATTTCAGAGAGAGGAAGGGATGGGGGAGAGAGAGAGAGAAGAGAGAGAGAGAGAGAGAGACATGAATGATGAGAGAGAATCATTGATCAGCCTGCCTCCTGCACGCCCCACACTGGGGATCCAGCCTGCAACCCCAGCTTGTGCCCTGACCAGGATTTTAACCTAGGTCGATGCTCAACCACTGAGCCACCTGGCCGGGCCCAACAAGCTTCTTTATGAAAACACCCTGAGGTAACTTTCCAGGCACAGAATAAATCATTGCTAGTGATGCTAAAGGCATCCCTGAAGGGGGCGCAGGTGACGCACCCCACCCGCCATGATCCAAAAGTTCACACCCAAAGAGAGGAAGCTGCGACCTGCATTGCACAGGTGGAAAGAAAGGTCTAGTGAAAGTAAAATCAATATGTAACGAAAAGAGAGAGAGATCCAACAAATATTTATATTTGCTGGCCAGGTGGGATAAGTGGAGGCTAAGTAGAGCAATCCACCTTGCAAAATGCAGTCCAAGGGTGGACACAATTTGTCCCTAGGAGCCATTTTTTTGGGTCTTTCACAAATCTCACTTTTTTTCCAGTCACATTTATAGCCCGTGGCCATCATTTTCTCTAACCCATCTAAGTCTACTCATATTCTCAACAAAACCCAATGTGTTAACTCAGTGTGAGTTTCCTGGTTCTCATTTGATTGCCAATCTAAAGTAGCCTCCCTCCTCCTCATTTGTAAAATTCTATGCACACTCCAGGAGGCTGCGAGCACAACATGACCTCATTCATATGCTTTCCTAACTACCACCACACCTCACTATAAGGGAGACTTTTCTTTCATTTGATTTCTACTCTTTTGTTGTTGTTGTTTGTGTGTGTGTGTGTTTTACCTTAGTAGGCTAGAATTATGCACACAGCCTATCCAAAAAAAAAAAAAAAAAGACACTGATTTGTGATTTTAAAAAAGGCATTTGATCAAGCTAAATCAAATTATAGAAAATAAGTATGGTAACATTTCTGTAATTTTGTAAGGAGAATTTCATTGGTATAGCAACTGCAAAAATACTCTGCTTGGATATGGTTAATTATAATTGGTTGGCATTGAGAAGGCAATACTGAAAATATAGGTATTTTTAAGTTATAAATTAAAAACATTAAAAATTATTGCATTGAATTAACCTGTCAAATATTCTATTAAACCATTTCATGTCCACATAATCTAATTACTGATATTCATATGTAATATGTATTAGAAATTTATCCTAGAATGGAGGCACCTAGTTCAGTTTAACAAATGGTGATGAAGCATCAGAAAAAAACAACAAACCTCTTCAAATGAATTTTCTAAATATTTAAGAAACAAAAATAATCTGCACCATGTATAAAGTGATCTCTATCTTTATTGAAGAAGCATTTTCATTTTGCACCCTTCTCGCCCCTTCCTCTGGCTTTAAGCCCTTGTAGGAAAGATAAGAGAATATGAGGAAAATTAAGGCATGAGAGTTTAGAATATTGTTATTCATTTGACTTTAGCCAGGCGTCCTCAAACTACGGCCCGCGGGCCACATGCGGGTGTTTTTGCCGTTTTGTTTTGTTACTTCAAAATAAGATATGTGCAGTGTGCATAGGAATTTGTTCATAGTGTTTTTTAAACTATAGTCCGGCCCTCCAACGGTCTGAGGGACAGTGAACTGGCCCCCTGTTTAAAAAGTTTGAGGACCCCTGCACCATTTGGTTTGCCCATCTTTTCTCTGTTTATTCTCCTTTTCATGATTTTTCTCTCAACACTAATGAGTTCTGTGTCTTGCTGTTGTTATTATTTGCTAGGAGAGCCATCTGGTAAGGTGCCATTTATTTTAAATGAAATTCTTAGCCTGGTCTTTTCCATAAGCAGTTGATCACGGAAGATAAGCTGC
This sequence comes from Cnephaeus nilssonii, assembly GCF_951640355.1. NCBI lineage: Eukaryota > Metazoa > Chordata > Mammalia > Chiroptera > Vespertilionidae > Cnephaeus > Cnephaeus nilssonii. Next base: position 2,304,005 of record NC_137083.1, read on the forward strand.
TCATAGGATATATGAAAATCATAGAATTGTTCTATTTACGGCACCCACAGTTTCTTTCCCTGGATGCTGCCATCCAGGATTTAAGAGTTAATAGTTAGTCATGGGGAGCAAGTTCATGTCTCAGAACCACAGAAACCAAGTCTCATGATGAATAACAAGCTTCCTCGTTCCAATGACATGCCATTTAGCATACTTAGGCATTTGCATTTACATTTCTAAAAAGTCTTAAAAAATCATGTTTCACTCTCTTTTGCTCTTGAAAATGACATGACTGGGTGGGGAAACACCACTGAAGCTGCTTTAACTAAAGTTTAAGTTTAAGTTTTAACTAAAATTTAAGTTTTAACTAAAGTTTTTATTGAGAAGGATTAAAGAGTTTTAGTTATAAATCAGGTGTCCTTAATTTATTTAGCTCCTAATTTGCTTTAAAATAAAAATATAAAACAGATATGAGATTTAGCTTAATAAATAAACAAATCAAAAAGGCCAAATTAGCCGAAACCGGTTTGGCTCAGTGGATAGAGCGTCGGTCTGCGGACTGAAAGGTCCCAGGTTCGATTCCGGTCAAGGGCATGTACATTGGTTGCGGGCACATCCCCGGTAGGGGGTGTGCAAGAGGCAGCTGGTCGATGTTTCTCTCTCATTGATGTTTCTAGCTCTCTGTCCCTCTCCTTTCCTCTCTGTAAAAAAAATCAATAAAATATATTTTTTAAAAAAAGGCCAAATTACACTAGCTGCATTGTCACAAAAGCTGTTTGTTTCCTGTCCTTTTCCTCCCCAGCCCTATTGCTCTCCCTAAAGGCATATTTTAGGTATTTCAACTTTTTGTTGACTATGTTTGTCCGTATTTCTACATAACTCTCATAGTGTTACTTTTTCAGTTGTTAATGTGTCTTATTGTCTTAGATAAGTTAATGTTTTAACTCCTTTATACACATACTCACACACACACACACACACACACACACACACACACACCCCTTGAATTCCCGATGGCTTTTCCTTGTGTTCTAGACCCCTTCCATTTTGCCGACCTTATTAGACTTTCTCAAATTTCATCTTATCAAGTCTGGTATCCAGCAATTTGAGTATTTACTTAAAATCTTAGATTTACTTAGATCGCCATATTGTAGAATAAAAGTTATATCTAGATAAATGTCATCTAATGGAATTTTTGTGGTAATTCTCATAACAACTAAGTATTACATACCAAATATTTTCTTCATTAATTCACTCACTCATTAAGTTGAAAAGTGTTAGTATAATTTTAAACACTGAACTGAGTGTTGAGTTTTGAATTTTAAAAAGCAGAGATAATAAAGACAGATAGATGATAGACAGATAGATGATAGATAGGTAATAGATGATAGATAGTTGATATAAATATTTCCATTAAAAAACTAATGTGATTGTTTCAGGTATTTAGTAAGGTCAACCTATTATCTTGAACACATTTTTTTTTCAGGGAAGAAAATTATGTTATCTAGCTCTTTATTATTATCACAAATTTGGCTCACACCAATAAAATGCCCATCCAAACTAGCCAATACTCAAGTATAGATTGATATAGGAGGTCAGAGGATTTTTTTTTTTCTTTCTAGACACGATTTAAATTTAGCTAGAGAGAAGATAAAATAAAATTTAAAATAAATTATATTTATTATTGCTTTTTAAAGTCATTATCATTTACTTTTACTTAAGAGCCCAAGATAAATATGTTACAGTTATTTCAACATAATATTGCTATCCCAGTGAAATAATATAAATAAAAAAGAGGCCCCTTAGTAGAATGAAAAATGACACTCAAAATCAATGAGACATAAAGAAAGTGATCATGTAGAGATGCTGATGGAGGTGAGGTCAAGGTGCAAGATAAGAACAACATGAGTAGGATGTTCTTATGCCAGAGATAACATAATTTACTGAGCAAACTCATTGAAACCACTACGGCCAAAATGTATTTAGACAAATTCATTGCTTCAATACGTATGGGACGCATTCCAAAACTGGATTAATAGAAACAAGTAAAATTGTACATTTGAAAAAAAAAAATGTTAGCTTCTCTCCAGTTTGGCCATCATTTTTCTTTCTTGCACATGGCTGCTGTGAAAGATAATAATGCTATAAAGCCTATTTTATAGCACAGAGAGATGACTGCATGCCATCAACCATGTTTTATAGCATGTGTCCACCGAAGCTATTGTTGGACTGAATTACTTTATGTTTCATGTGGAACATATTTTTAAATTAAATAACAACTGCTGTTAGCATAAAACAACCTCAGAGAGTCAAGCAAATATGTTTGCTGTATCTGAAAAGCCAAGTCCATTGTTCGTGAAGGTATAAACTCTGGGGAAAGGTGTCTCGTCTTGTTTTGTCCTTCACAGGTAACCCTAGGTTAGAGGTGGTTAGAAAAGAACTCGATGCCTTGAAAAGTTTCCTCAAGAGTTGGGAAATAGCATTAAATCTGAAGTGGATGATAAGGTTCATTGTCACCGTGTGGAAAGTCTCAAGTGACTTAGGTGATCGATCTTAAATTAAGACAAAAGTGTATATAAATATTATTTTTTAAAACTGTGAGCCAAGTCAGTCAGTTGCTTTTATTTTTATGCTTGATGGCACCAATAATTAGCCACATAACTTACAAACACTGTTATTTCTAAAGAGGAGTACTAATAGGACTTGTATGTCAACTATATTTCAATTTTAAGAAGGATATGTGTTCCCTGGAGCCAGAACATGTAATCTGTCAGGACCAGCTGCTCTCCGTCTTGGTTATAACACTTTACATCATGGCAGTTACCGACTTCCATGGTCTATTTATTTTATTATCTTCTCCCTCCACTGCCCCCGACCTTTTACATAAATCCGGGTCCCACCAGGAAACAGATGGAATATCCAAAATGGGTGGTTAATGATGATAACGCGATGGCTAAGGTGTGGGCAGGCTGTAGGAAGAACATGAGTGAAACCTTGTCCGCTGGGCTATGGACTGTTCTGGAACGTCACCACCCAGGTCTTTGGGAAAGACAGAGGGAGTAGCAATTGGAATAAATACAGTGAGAGAGGGAAAGAGAGAGCGGGTGATGGAAAGAGAGAAAACATGTAAGAATGAGTAGTACTACAATTCACAACCTTTTTTTTTTTACCCCCAAAGCCAAACAGAAGGAAGAAATCAAAGAAGATACCCATCCAGCTCTGCTTCCCACGGCACAGGAGAAACTTCATACGCCCTCGGTCTTAACGGTGTCTGTACGCAGACTCAGCTTGCCATGTGGCAGCTTTCAAAATGGTTCGTTCACTTTGGTCCAACTACTAACTGGCAATCTCTTTTCATGTTTCCTAGTGAAGAGACTTAGGAAGGTAACATAATTTGTCTTCTTAGGACCAGGCGCAGCTCCTAAAGACTGCCTGCTATTGAAGCACAGGCCAATTTTGTTGTCGTTCAATAATCTCTACAGAACTTGGCTGCCTGACAAGGTGGAGAGGGGCTATTCCCTGGAGAAATATCCCTGAGTGAGGACAGCTACTTGAAATCCATTGTTCAGAAATCACACCGTTCTAGTCCTCTCTTTAAAACTTTAAAGATAAGTTTGGTAAGTGAAAGGAGAAGTATAACAACCAGACGCTTTTGAAATGGAAGGGACAGAATTAAGAGAAGAAATGAAAAGTGGCCGGGAGAGAGGATGTGGCTACGCCTCTCACCTTAAGAAGACAGCTTCCGGCTTTCAAAAATAAAAACAATGTGCTGATTTCCAGTTGGGATAAGTGTCAAAAAATTGGGAGGTTTTCTCAATGTCCAGCTTAAAACATCCCTGTAAGTTAGGAAATAAGTGACAAGGGGAAGCTATATTTTTTAGCATGTGTTGATGATCTCAAACAAGTTTTTTTTATTTAATTTTTTTTTTAAATTTAAGACCTAGTTAAAAAGATGATAAGAAATACAGGTAATCAGGAATGAGCAGAATGAATCTCAAATCTCCCTCATTCCCTATTTAAAAATGAGGTTATAGGCACAATAAAGCTTAGAAAATCCAACAGACCTTTATAACCTCGGGGTGAGGAAAGCTTTCTGAAACAAGTCCCCCAAAGCCATAAAGTGGAGTCTATTAAAATGAATCCTCTCTCCTCAATAAAATTTTATAAAAGTAAAAGAGTGAAAAAGTAAACCACAAGGTGGGCAAAGTGTTTGCAACATATAAAATCAACAAAAGGCTCATGACAAGAACGCACACTTGTCTCCTAATATTCTAGAAGAAAAGGTCAGACAATCCAGGAGGAAAACCCGGCAAGAGACTCGACCAGATGATTCACACAGAGAATATTCAAAGGGCCAATAAACATACACAGTCACTCAGCCTCTTTAATAAACAGAGGATATAAACTAAGACTTAAAAAAAATGCAATGAGTTACCATTACAGACCTTTCATAATACCTCAAATTAAAGACAAACTACTGAGTGCTGGTGAAAACAGGAAGCAACTTTGAGCACTGCTGGTGGCAACATTAATGAAAAAGCTAGTTTGTCTTCTAAAGTTAAGTATACGATTATCCCATGTGCCAGAAATTTCACTCCTAATTACGTGCCCAGTAGAAATGCTTGTGTCTTACATGCCCTTTGTGGATGAAAGGGGCCACATGCTGACCTGACCAGCTCAGGGAAGGCCTGCAAACTCAGAGACCTAAAGTCACCACAAAGGATGGTCGGAAATTAAAACTTTAACTAAAAGCAGTTATGGCGGGTAGTCACATCCCAGGCCAGTATCTTCCCTGACCAAGGACAAGCTTTACCTTAGCTGAGCCTAGGTCTTTTTGCCTCCAAGATAACATACCTGTGAAATGTCAGGGGAACTTGCAACTTCCCTTTTTCCAGACCCCTCAGGGCACAACCAAACTCGCCAGGGCACCAGGGCAGAGACCACAGATTCCCTCAAGGCTATTGAGTTCATTGTTGACTGTTAACTATCCTGCATCCACTGAAGTAAAAGAGGCATGTGTCTATCATTTTACTTTTTATCCAATCCCGGAGGCTTCCCTGCTGTGCATTCTCCCGCCTCCTAATCCATCACCAGTGGATTTCATGTGACCCACTTACAGCTCCTCCTTTGATTGCCATGTACTAAACAAGGTGAAAACCCGCCATTCTCTGGAGCATTATTCCAATCTGTTGAGATTCTGTTTCCAGGCAATTATTGACAGTTTGGCTCAAATAAACTCACAATACTTCTTCACAGGTTAGAATATTTTTTATGTTAACACAGTGATGTTCAAAGCAACATTGCCCAAATAGCAAAACTAAAATCAAATCAATTCCCTTCTATAGGAGATTCAATAGGTAAATTTTTATAAAAACATATAATTAAAAACTGTCTTTTATTCTAAATTGTTAACCAATACCTTCTTTTCCTTCGCACATTAATTGCAGCTCTTAAACAATCCCTTTATTATCAATAGCAATTAATTGTTCTCACTTGGAATGTTTTCCAAGTTTTTCAAAGTTCTGACTTTCTTCTAAAGAACTCACACATCCCTTGTAGATCTTTCCCAAATGGCCATGTGTCCCTCTGTCTTCATGCATCCTTGTGCTTTGCTTGGAACATAAATATAAAGCTATATCCGGATGCCTTTAGCACACACTTGTTACAATCCTCAGTTCTGGTTTTTCAAATTATTCTTATGCATTACATTTGTAAGAATGCACATCATGGCTGCTCCGTAGATAAACCATTGAATTGTCCCTGAGGTACTACAGATGGAAAAGCTGAGACCTCAGGAAGGTCAAAGAAGGTTACAGGGTTGATGTGGCCAATGCCTAGCAGAGGGGGAGTTAAAGACTCATTAGTACCATCCCAAAGCTATGCCTGAAAACACAATCCCATGCTGAGTTGACTGTTGCTATGCTAAAACAATCTGCATTGCTTACTATTCAAGATCACCAGGAAGACACTCTAATCTCGTTAGCCACAATAACTACTTATCTCACCCAAATCCAATTATTTCTGGAAAGAAATGTAGGAGATAAGGTTTATACTCCATTTTTCAGCTTGTGTTTACATCAGGGCTTGCATCCTTTTCTGCTAAACTGACAAGTCACAGCTTGGGAGCATCGCTCTTATCCCTTGCACACTTTATTTACAAGGTGATTTGCATACGATTTACATAAATATGCATAATTACATTCCTTTGAGGGTCCAGAAATGGATCGCTTTAATCAGGAAGCAGCTCTCAGGATCTCTCTAATAGTGGTACCATGTAAACTTGTACCCTCTGTGAAATCACTTTGGAAAAGAAAAACACATACTTTTGGTAATTTTAAGAAATGAGCTAAAATATAACCACCTTCCTGCTGGGACCAGGGATGTTCTAGGAAGACCACTCAAATGCACTACATGGAAAAATCTGCCTCCTCTTTGTACCTTGGCATTGGAAATAACCATTGTGCACAAGCGTGTCTACTTGGTCCTCACCCACAGAGTTCCATCCGAGGCCCAGACATCAGAGGAGAGAGCAAGTCTCCATCTGGGCCAGCATCCGTGACTCAGCACTGAGTCCAGCTTCCCATGGGGCCTGCACGCTCCTCTGACTCAGTGAGGGGGCCCTGCCCTGAGCTTTACACCTCAGATGTTCCTGCTCATCACGAACATTACAAAAGCAGGTTCACGAAAGAACACGTGTGTCTTGGCTGGGTCCCAGGCCTGGGCATTCTTGTGTCCCAACTAACACGTCCCAGCCACGGGAAAGGCTCCACTCGCCTGGCCTTGGATCCGTGAAACACAAGGTGACCAGCGCCGTGCACAGGAGGCAACCCAGGAGTGTGAGCAGTGGCTGGCCTGAGGCACAGAGTGGATGTCTGGGATGCTACTGCTGCTGTCACTTTTTTCTTTGTTTGTTCTGGATCTTAGTTACATGGGTGTGTTAAATTTGTAAAAAATGAATCAAGCTTTCAACTTGGTTGTACATCTATTTTATGTCAATAAGATATTTTTCAAAAGGACCTGAAAGTTGAAAAAACAAACAACCATACGTGTGTGTGTGTGTCTGTGTGTGTGTGTGTGTGTGTGTGTGTGTGTGTGTGTGTGTGTTTAATAGCAACTTAAAAGAAAAAAGAAAAAATACAACAAAAAACAAGAAGCTCAGGTGGCCCGGCATGGCTCAGTGGTCGAGTGCCCTTTGAACCAGGAGGTCACAGTTCAATTCCTGGTCAGGGCACATATCTAGGTTGTAGGCTTGATCCCCAGTGTGGAGCGTGCAGGAGGCAGACGATCAATGACTCTTTCTCATCATTGATGTTTCTATTTCTCTCTTCCTCTCCCTTCCTCTCTGAAGTCAATAAAAATATATTTAAAAAGAGAAAGCTCAGGTATATACCAAAATCGTGTTCCTATTATATTAATATCAGACAAAAAGTAGTAAGACAAAGACATCATTATGAAATAAATGCACTAAGGATCTAAAAAATGAAATAATATAAATATATCACAACATACAAGCAGCAAGTTGAACTGATAAATTTTCTATCAAATGGAGCGCTCTCCACATGTCTAAATTATTGGAAGTTTCAGGTGCTTAAACTTTAATTTAAAAAGAATGACTTTGCACAGTGATAGTGGTGGGGCCCAGGAAAAATGACGAGTAAAGGGAGGTGACAGCATTAGTGCTATTAAGAAAACAGGAATGAGGAAATGCTTGTGAGTTCAGCATAAATTATAAAAGCTTTAAAAATTATAGCATATACATCAAAATAGCTTGTGATAGAAAAAAATGGTATTGATTAATTTTTAAAAACTAACTATTCAGAAAAGAAAAATTTAAAAAAGAAATAAGAGCTGCTTTAAAACAGAGATGAATAAAATAGACAAATCTCGACCAAGGTTTATGGAGATGAAGAATGAGGACAGGATGGGGAGGGTAACTACAAAGAAGAAACAGGGAGAAATAGGCCCATCACCGAGGCATTTTTAAAAAATAAGATCTTATAAACCCACAAGTTTGACAGCCTCGTCAGAATGGGTGGGCTCCTATAAAACAACACATCCTAGACACCTTCAGCTGTCACACTCTGAGCCAGTCGCTGCGAGTCCGAGGGAAGAGAGCCTGGGGCCAGCGTTTCAGAGCTGCCTTCCACCACCGCGTGGGCACAGAGTATTCTGACACGGTACCAACTCTTCCAAGAAAAAAAAAAGGCAATCCCATTTCCGAGGACCCTCAGAGCACCTGTCAAACCCCACAAGGCGACTTAGAGGACAGGAGGTTGCCAACCAACTGGCATTTACATCCGTGGACTTGCTGGAGTTCCCAGAAGCGCGCTGACCACAGTGCCAGCGGCACATGGAATCACCGTGAGCACATCCCGGGGCTGGTGCGGTTCTAGTGCTCAGATGAAGTGCCACTTCACTGTCACAGCGGCGAGGACAGCAGATCCACGTTGTAAAGGTGAGAGGTCTGATGACAGGCAGGTACGTGTCCCCCTCCAACCACAGAGGACAGAATGGGGCCAGGAGTCTCACTGTGGTCACCAGAGTCCCAGGCTACTGCTCATTTCTTGCTTTTCTAAGCAATTTACAGTAATAGATTTTAGCGCCGAGCTAGACATTCTGATGGAAGGGAAACATTAGCCATGGTTCACCCAAAGTAATGGATAGTAAAAAAAAAAAAATCATTCCATTTTTTAACCATGCTAATTTATGCTTGCTTGCCGATTTCGTTATTTTTTAACAGTTTTGCTCTCTACTTGGAGTTGGAGTGAGTTTCATATTAATAGACGACATTTTTTCAACTAAGATCTGAGTAGAGATTCATATAAAGAAGAGATTGCACAAAAAAGCCGAATTCAACGATTATAAGAAGGAAATGCTTTGCCCACGGAAGCGCCGCATTCCAGGGCGGTCCCTGTGTTTCTGAGCACACAGCTACTGCAGGCAAACGCTGTGCACATACCATGAACAGTAAAGTCTGACATATCAAACCGACATATCAAACTGGATTTTTTAGATCTTGTAACACATCTGTCCAATTGCCTTATTTGTGTTAAAACCTCATTAGTTCTATGAAGTAATATCGCTTAATTGAAAGAGAGAGAGAGGAGTGAGGGTTCATGCAAGAAAAGTTGCCATGGTAACCATGCAGATAGATTTGTTGTGTAAAAGGTGCATTTGTACTGACTTGATATTAAAACTGTAAAAACATGTGGTTTATTGTTAGTGGTACTGGCAGCTACGTACTGCTGTCCAGTCATGCGCAGGTGACCGCCTTGAAGCTAACAGAAAAGCAGGTGGGCAACATCCAATCCACAGGAGCCCCACCACAACCATTACAGCTAGGATCTTGTTTCTGAAAAATGGAATTACTTTTCGAAGTTACTGCAATGACTCAGTCCTTTATCTCCCACAGTTTTCACCTTAGAATGAATATTTCTCTATGTATGTCGGGTGGTTACTACATTAAAGTCTAGTCACCCTACCACATGGTTATGAGGAGTCAAAGCAGTGAAAACTCTGATTTTATACATTTTAAAGGAAATGATTTTATTTTACCTTCAAGCAGGGTGGCGATACATGGAGATGGAGACATTCCATTTGTGTATTTATGAATATGAAGAGCAAGTAAATGATTACCGCAGGTAATGTAAGCAGATTTCCTTCACTCATTCACAGAGGAACTTAGGTTTTGTTTGTTTTTTCATAGATGAAGCTCAAGTTTCACTTTCTGCTATTTCTGAGCAAAATGACCTCAAACTTTTCCTGTAGTCCTTTTTCTGTTGTTGATGTCAGTGATGGGCAGATGACACATCTTTTAATCCTTCCCTGGCTCAGAAAATACCAAGTCTTATAAGAGTGAAATAGAAAGAGTTATGACTCTAGATGATGTTCCTACGATATTCTACTAAAAGTAGCCAGTAAAAAAGACCTCTGTTCATTTCCAGATAACAGGCTCCCACATGCCCTTGTCTGAAGGGCATCCTTAAGACAGGCACCGAATCCTACCCTCCCAAAGTGCATCCCACAAATAACCACAAAATGGATTTATGTTTCCTTAAACTCTCTTCATTGACTGCAGAATATATAAAAACACACATTAATGATTTATGTGTCCCAAATCTCCTTGGCAAGGGAAAAAAATAAAGGACCAAAAATCAGACAGAAAACAGCCATTTTCCTCAAGCAGGCATGCTCAGTAGAGCAAGAAGGGAAGAGTTGATTTGAAAATTACTCCCATTGATGCAAGGAAAAAGCACCTCAGACCTGAAAACCTACTGAACATGTTATACATTTGTTTTCTGAATCCCAAATGCAGTGTTTTCTTTCTGTCTTCTAAAACCTAGACTCTAAATATCCGGGGGAGAAGGAAACATTCATTTGATTACAGTAGTCTTTTTTGCTACTCATAATTGGAGACAAACATAGCTGTTCTTTGTTCAATAAACAAAACTTTATTGAATACCATCTAAATGCCAGGCACTATTGACTGTGAAGTTTAAGAGCCTAATGAAAAAAAAAAAAAAAAAAAACACAGACAATTAAGAAGGTGATTATGGAGTTCATTAAATAAGGGATTAATAAAAAGAAAAATCTCCATAGAGTAGAGAGAGAAAAACACACACACATGCGCTTTTAATAATGCATAGATAAGAGAAGAAATTACAATGTGAATTGTAATGTCAAAATTAAAACATAACAATATACTTGAAAATAAATAAATAAAAGAATACACCAATAGTTGTGGAACCAGCAAAAATGGCGAGGAAAGGAAGGTGAAAGCTGTGACCTCATGTTAGAATAGGTCTGCAGAGCCTGGAATACAGCAGGCACTTAATTAATGACAACTTGCTGATTCCCATTCAAATAAAGGGCAGTGAAATACTGAAAACTATGGAAAAACAATCATGTCATTCTCAAGTCATAGCATCACATGTGAGAGAGAAAATATGGATGGGGAAACTAGCACGGAGTGGGGCGCAGGTAAAATGGCCTGAAAGAGAAAGAACTAGGGAGCTTATGGAGCTCATTGAAGGTCTCAGAATAGCTTTTGGTTTACTTTCCCATTTTCCAAGACTCAATATTTTTGAACCCGGCTTCTCTTCACATATACCCAGCAACAAAACAATACAGATGCCTATATCCACATTAACCAGCTAAATCTTTAGAGTTGAGATTGACAATGACTAGCAAATTTCAAGAAAACAGACATGTTGTACAATGGTGGGGTAAAGGCCTGGCATGGGGGGTGGGGTGGGCTAGAAGGGATCAATGGGGAAGAAAAGGGGCATCTGTAATACTTTCAACAATAAAGATAAATTCAAAATAAAAAATAAAATAGACACAATGATATTGCCTGACAACATCTTCTTAAAAAGAAGATATTAAAAAGTTCTAGCAAGAAATAAAGATCAAATCAATAAAAGGCTCAGGGACTTCTAACAGCAACCTTGGAAGCCGGATGTCTGTGGAGCCATGTCTTCAAGTGCAGACAGAAATGATTTCCTACTTAGACACCCATTCAAACTCCATCCTGTGTGAGCATAGCATCAGGGTATTTTCTGATGTGGAAGGTCTCTAAAAATGCCTCACCCTTGTTTCCTCGTTTAGAGAGCTCCTTGAGATGTTTTCCTCTAAATGAGGGATATACCAGGAAAGAGAACATCATGCTCCATGGAAAATGGGAGACTCTGCATGGGAGATAAACAAAGGGAATGTCCGGGAGGATCCTGAAGAAGGAGCGTAAGGAGACAGCTGTGCAACAGGCAGGCAAGAGGGGGTGGGGGGTCGGCATGGGACTTAGTCTAGTTCCCAGCAGTTAGGTCCAAAGACAGGAAGAGAGTTGTCATCATCACCACAACTTCTGTCCGCGAACAACCTTTTAAACTTGAGGAAACTCTTTGAGGGTCAGCTCCACCCAAACAATGGAGCAAACCAAGAACGGAGAAAACTTGACATTCAGGAAATGAGGTGTGTGACTTAAGGTGACAGTAAAGGGAGTTGAAAGGTAGAGAGGTGGGGAGCAGACCCAGAAAATGAAGGAGAAGATGGGTCACAGTAGTAAGACTCCTAAAGAAAATTCAGAATTCATAGCTTCCTAAAATTTATCAATTTTTGGAAAGTAATGGACAGGAGAATAGAAGATGCTGGAAGATATAGAAATATGTATAAGAAACCTAAGCAAATCAAAACAACAACAACAAAAATAAGCAAGGCATAATTAACTTCAGTACAAATTGAAAAAAAAAAGTAACTGTGACCCTATTATGGCACAATGGTAATTTTTAATAACAGAAACACTGAACATTGCTTTTACCCCACATGTCAATACAATTATAGTAGGAGGGTAAGGGAGGCCAATAAAAATGTTGGCCGTGTAAGAGCACAAATCCCCATCTACCCAGGGTGTCAGGAGAGAAAATCTAAAATTAATGAATCCAATGAACTCAATTCACTCCTATTAATTAGAGTGATGGATCCAAATAACTAAAAAAATAAATAAATAAAGTGGCTGCTTTTGGAGAACACGACATGGGGGTGGGGGGTGCAGCAGAGAACGTTTGGTTATAATCCATTTCGTTTACCATTTAACTTGTTAAGCTATTGCACATGTATCGCTTTGATAAAATGGAATTCAATTAAAACATTCGTAATGCAGCTCTTAAGCCTCTTAGGTATAATCAGGCTGGCTTCTCCAGGAAATGACTATTTCAATAACCATCTGTTTCAGGAATGCCCACTTGCCTTGACCCTTTGCACAGCAACAGGACCCTCACCAGAGGGCGGGCATGTACCACACCTGTACCATCCCACCCTAGAACGCAGATGGAAACACAGAGGACCAGGCAGTGTTGAAGACACCTGTAGATACAGAAATTCTTTCTTTTCCCTGCAAACAGGAGAATGGCTGCCTAGCAACCGCTACCCTGCCTACACCACACAGGGAGGAGGGAGGAGACCACACATTTCCAGCTCTGTGCCTACGATGAAATCCAGTCTAACACAAGTTAGAACTTACATCCCTGGTTAGTTTGGAATTACTTTGCTACTATCAAGTTGAACTTTCTCATGAATCAAAGGTATAGGAAGACCAGGTGTAAGTAGAAACAAGCACATCAAATTACCTGGAGTGTGTAAACCTAATTTTTCCCCCGAATTGGTTTAATCGTTTAAAATAATATGTGCAAGAAAAACCAGTGCCAACAGTCAGCCGATGCTGTAAAGCACGTGTGGTTGGGAAGCCAAAGCTGAGTGAATCCCATTAGGTCTCATTGCATTCTGTCCCGCCGCATTATCCTTTCCCCTTGAGTGAGTGCACTGTACTCCATTTGGACTTAGTCACGCCGTGGTTTCCCTGTCAGAAAATGCGCATTTCTGTGATCACAGTGAAAGATGTGTTCGAGATTTATTGGAAAAGTGGGTGTAGAAAAGGCGTTAAGTGCTTCTGAGATCATTCCTCTTTTATGATGGTTTGTAAAAAGCCTTGGAAACAAGGTACAAAGCCTCTAGGAGTGTCAGGAGCAAACGGAGTCCTGGTGGGAGGAGAGTCCTTCTCAATCAGCAGCACCCCATTAACCCTTTGCCCACAATGAGTCATGCCGCTGTTCTCCGGTATGAAAATGAAGGGATTACAAAAGCTAGAATCTTTTTTCTCTCTCTCTCTCTCTCTCTGAACGTTGGGCATCTGACAACTCATAAAAATCCATTAACTAAATGCTTCAACTCTTTTTCTTGATTTATAAAGTCAAGCACAATGTACATGTCAAACAGAGCCCCCGACCCCCCACCCCCACCCCACCCCCTCACGCACACACACACAAAAAAAGCTGTACTGGATTACAGTGAGTTCCAGGAAAAACCTTCACAGAGTGAAGGTGGTGGGTCCTTTGCCAGTCACGTGGCCACATACAGGGAGGCCCGGTTCTGAGGCAATAGGTTCTTCTGCAGAGAAAGCATTGTATGCATGAGGCCCTGATGAGAAGCAGAGAAAACCCAATTTGTCTCCCTGATAAAGATGTGAAGCAGAGTTAACGAAGCTGAGAGGCTCTGCATAGTCTCTCACTCCACTTCAGAGAGTCCGCCTGGATCTCCTTGGGACTAACCCACCTCAGGTAAGGGACGTGCAGGAAGGAAGGAGGGAACACAGCAATTGCAACCCAGCAGAGTGGGAGTGGTGAGTCCATTGCGCATCCATATTTGCTGTAGACACAAGATGTCCTTATTGATGGGCCTCTCCCTTTTTAAAGGGTTCCGACTGGGAAACAGCGGCACCTGTTACTTGAGTTCCAGAAACTTTGGTTCCTCTTGTTTCTCTCTCTCTTCAGCTTCGGACATGTGGCTGCTGAGTGCACCTGCCCCAGCCTTCGAGCCTTCGGGGCCAGTGGGAGCCAGGTAGGCCTGGTGGTCTGCGGAGCGCTGTGAGGAGGCCTGCTGTTATCCGTTGAAAAACAAGCAAAAATACTGGATAGGGGGAAAATCTGAACCACTTTAGGGCTTACTAACCCTAATTCTTTGCATAAATCTTTTTCTGAAGCAACCTGTAGAGCCAGACAGTGATGTAATGTGTGTGTTTAAGATAATTATTTGTTTATTAAAGTTTTAAAATGCTGACATGATTGCAGGTGCCCCTTTTTCTCCTCCATTTGCCACCCTCTCCTCCCCCTCCCTTGGCCTTCCCCAAACTATGTCCACGGGGTAATGTGTTCTTGAGTGTTCTACAAACGCCGCCACCATTGCTCTCGCCGAATCTGAAGAGCTCCGACACGCCACTCTGTCTCTAGGAAATGTCCCGATTTGAGCAGTAAGTCCTTATTTCACGTGAGAAAAAAGTCTTTCTCCCATCATCGCCATCACCGCTCAGATGGTAACCCTATTGTGAACATGATGTAAGACTTAATATAATCATGCGCCCGGGGTGGTGGCTGCAAACAGTCATCGTTAGTGATACCATGAGCTCCAGAAGGCACAATTCTTTCTCCTGGGCCTTAAGGGCAAGTGCGATACCCATGTATTTGATCTCTGGCGAGGGCTCATTACAGCAAATCAGCACTGTGCCGGGGAAGCTTTGGAGATGTGATCTTCCGTCAGAAAAAGAACGAACACTAGCAATGCCGGTCTTGCTCCCCATAACTGGCCGACGGTGCAGACCGCGGGTGGAAGGAGTCCCCAGGGAGGAGGAAAGCGAATACCAGCTGGAACATTTAAGGCTCGCCCCCGCTTTTCATTTCCAATAACTGGATACAGTTGCTCTCCTGTGGCAGCAATGACATTCTCGGGCTGGTGATTGCCACAGGCCCTGCCCTCCTGGGATTCTTTCTGGCTTTCGTTCAGTAGCAACAGGCTCCGTGTCAGACGGTGGGAGGAGTGAGTGCACTTAACCAGAACCCTACAATTTCCCCCAAATTCGGCTCCCTCAGTGGGATCCACAACAATACAGCAGTTTGTTCTCGGGACTGCCAGGGTGAACAATCAATCACCACAAATCTCCTGCTGCTCGGAGAGTTCTCAATTCCTGGGAGATTTGTAACCACAGGGAAGAGGCAAGGGTGTTAATGAGGCCTATAAATTAAGTGAAAGCGGGGTAATTATGTCCTATGTGGTAATAAAGGCTGAGGTGGCTAATCCCATTAAAGGGAATGAAATAGTTTCTTAGGTTGTGAAGATAACTTGAGTAAAAATATGACTGTAAATAAAGGGTCCTTCTGTCGTAGCGTACATGAATTATGGAGCGGGCGTTCTCCCGGGACCTGGTCTTAGCCTGAGCCTCTCCGGGGCTGTGAGTTCAGCGAGGGTCTGTGTGCAGCTGGGAGCTGGGGAGAAGGCGGCGTGTACACCAGCGTTTTCCCAGCAGCCTCTGCCAGCACCTGGGTCCGAGTCCCTGCTATGAGGGCACATTCCTCTAGCTGAGTCGGCACACCTGCATCTTTTTTGATGTGAGAGTATTTATCTTTTAGATTCCTCATCGAATCCTTTATCCAGGAGCAGGTGACACCTATCCCAGCGTGCCCACAGTGGGGGTTCACTTAGGAAGAGAGAAAAGCAATGAGAAGGGGTTTGTGGGTGCTGTGCGCCGCTGATTGCCCATTCACTGCCAGGATGCCATAAATGGTGGCGACGACAAGGCTCTCCACAATATCTGCTAATGTGGATACGTTTCTCATATGCCAAGGGCATTCTCGGGGCTGTATCCTGATTACACCCTTGTATCCAAACAACAACCCTACAGAAATGGAGACTGAGACGGGCCATTTGCACACCTTGTCAAAATGACAACCACTCCTACGGCGCGCACTCAGGTTCAAACATAAACCATTCTGATTCCAAAGCTCACGGTGCAGCACGCTCATTAATTACATCAATTACCTCCCATCGCCCGGGAGTCTCTTCCTGGGCCCGAATGGAGCAAACGACACGGCAGAAAAGAACTGCTATTCCGCAGGTGAAAAGAAAGAACACGGTCGCAGCGGCTAATATTCCGATGTGCTAAGAAAGTCAGTAAAGTGAACAGGACTCGGGCAAGATTGATAAGTGTGAAGGCCAGAGATATTAGGATTCTTTTTTATTTGTATAATGCTATTGGGGGATAAAACTAAAATTGGTAAAAAAAAAAAAAAAAAAGTAGTAGTCACCCATTTAGTCAGAGTGGTTTCAGAATAACTTCAAAATCATATAGATTTGAGTAAAAAAACCTTTCTCTGTAACTTTATGGCTGTGGGATCTTGGGAAATTTACTTAACTGCTTTGATATCAGTTTATTCTTTTGAAAAATTATAACAATGTTGTTATTCTTAGTATCTAAAGTCCCAATATACACAAAGAAATCAAAACTTGAACCAGGGAAGGTTGGCCAACAGTAAGACCATATGAATGTTGTGTTTTTGTTCCTGCTTATTTATTTAACACAGGGTAACAGCGTCTAGAGATATTCTTTAACGTAATGCTAGAAATAAACTTGCACTCAGTATCTTTCTCTCTCTCTCTCTCTCTCACACACACACACACACACACACACACACACACCCCTACACGGTTCACATATCAGAAAACATAAAACCACAAAACAGAAGAGAAATGCAGAAGGGTTAAACGTGGACCCAGGTGACTTAAACAATAGACTGCGTTCCTCTATAAAAGATGTACCACTAGAACTAGCTCTCCACTGGTTGCAGAAGCTACGTGGAAAATAAAGTAAAATGCAGGGGAAATGTAACAAGGGAGGCATGGCACATCGGGACAATGCGAAACAAATGGGCGGTGGGGACATGTGGCTGAAGATGAGTAATAGTCACACCCTAGGCCAACAGCGACAGAGAGGAAAACTGGAGTGTCTGGATCGCTAAACCGCACATTAGATACTGACGATATGATGGCTGTGAGTCTCTGTTCCATGAAAAGCAACCGCCTGGACATCTATCACCCAATGCTCTCTAACGTTGTCAGAAATGGCTGTTCTGATTGGGGCAGGGCGGGTGGAGGGGGAGGGTGACTGGGGCAGGCAGGACTGCTCAGGAAGCTGGCAGACATGGGCTCCGTGAGGGGCGGGTCCTGCGATCTCTCAATCTGATGGAACACCCCTTTCACTCACTGTGTTCTCCTTGTGGTAACACACGGAGGGGTGCTGGGATCCACTTTCCTCCGGGCTTACTGCGGTATCCCCCGAACCTGGAGGCCAGCCTTGCAGCACAACGGATGGTCCAGGGTGAGTCCTTGAAGCTGAGTGCAAGTGCAGGTACCTCTGCCCAGCTCCCCTCTCTGGTTTGCACATGGCCCCCAAGCACGCCCACATCTCTTCCCACCCCCTGGCTCAGGGAGAGAAACCACACACTGAGGAGGCTCCCCTGGGCCCCCTTGGCCATGAGCACCTGGCTGGCTGACTCCTACAGCCTGGCCGGGATCCCCTGCTAACATCTTCCCCTGCCTTGTCACGTGGCTCTGACCTGCCCCAGCCCTGCCCCAGGCCTGACAGAGCCAACACCCAGGCATGCACCGAGGAGGTCCCAGCCTGCCCAGGGCGTGCATTGCTGCTTAGCACTGTATTGAAGCACAGATGAAGCTATGCTTTTTTTTTTTAACTTTTCATTATTTCCAGCTTTAATGAAGGACGGATGCAGATGATAAAGGGCTCCATTTTTCTTTATATAAAACCCTCTGTCACACGCCGTTAGATTCTCCGATCTCAGGCCCCCTCACACCCTGTTTTACGTGAGGGGTTCAACAAGAGGTGTACCCCCTTCTTCGTGTAATGCTTTGGCTGGAAGAGGCGAGGGGGCTCGTCATGCCCACGGTGTGTACAGTGACAAATGGATCTGCTTGGTTTCCATTGAAAATAGAGACTCTCCGCCAGGGACACGCCTCAGCCACAGGAAGACCAGACGCTGCTGTTTGCGACGTGGATGGACCTGGAGGTCAGGTGGAGTGAAATAAATCCGTCCCAAAGAGCCGGTAGCCACAGGACTTCACTCACGTGTGGGATATAAAACCCCAACTCATGGACACACATGGCGGTGTGGCGGTTACCAGGGGGAAGGGGTGGGAGGTGGTGGGGGCGGGAGGAGCCTCATGTGTGATCACAGAAGATGGCTTGACTGGGTGCTGGGCACACAGTGCCACGTGCACATTTCATGTTATGGGAAATGGACACTTGAGACCTATATGATTCTATTAACCAAGGTCACCCCAGTACACGTAATTTAAAAAATAACATCACAAAACGTCATGTGTATTCCTCCCACTGCCCGGGTTTACTACTCCAGGGAGCCCAGTGTTCCTGTTTCTATCCGCCCATAAGCTGATGCTGCACAGCCCGGGGGCAAGTCAAGAGCCCCTTGTACCCAGTGCCTTTTCACTCCAAACCTGTGAGCGCGGGCTGTGGTTAGCCAGGGAGCCGGATGGGACGGGTCCCCGGTGCACCTTGCAGTGGGTGCGGAATGCGCATTGACCCCCTGACCTCTCCCCGCCCCTTCCAGGGATTTCACTGGTGCGTACCCTCAAGCAAGGCCCGGGCTGCTGTTTTTATTACTCACTTCAGTCAGCAACCTCGTCCTTCCCCGTCACCTGTGCCTCCATCGCACCTGGGGCCCGGACTGCGAAGGAGACCTCCTCAGGCTGCAGCCCGGCTCCCTGCTCACCGCTGGGCCTGGGCCTTGGACACGTGAGCCCCCAGGGGTCCCAGGGCTCGCCGTGTTGGCAGAGTTGTCTGGGCATAGCTCACGTTTTCCTCCCAGGTGGCAGAGGTTGTGCGCAGCGCTTGAAGCAGTTTTCTGCAGGGCTGGACGTGCAGGCCTTCGCCATCACTCCTGGAAAAGAACCTGGCCCTCAGCGAGGTCTCTGCACGTGTCCTGTGCACAGGCACGTGGGTGCCCAGGCCTCAGAGCGATTGGCAAGGTGTGTTTCCTGGGCTCTATTCAAGGTTTTTGTTTTTTCAATATATATTTTTATTGGTGTCAGGGAGGAAGGGAGAGGGAGAGAGAGAGAAACATCAATGATGAGAGAGAATCATGGATCCGCTGCCTCCTGCACGCCCCCCAATACAATAAATTACATGTATTGGGGTGACCTTGGGTAATAGAACCAGGCACGTGCCCTGACCGGAAATCGAGCTGTGGCCTCCTGGTTCATAGGCTGACGCTCAGCCGCTGAGCCACGCTGGCTCGGCTCTAGTCAAGGTTTAAAGGGACTTTGCGTGATGCCAACATGTCCCTTTTATTGATCAAACTCGGATGATTGCATTTGCAATTTAATTAAGGCTGGGCTATTTTTAGAGCCGGAATGGAAAGCCTGGGAGGCGAGGATCATGTTGCTGCCTCTCAGCACCCAGGAAAGAAACAACAAATCAAAGGTTGAAAATGACGAGGAGAAGGGCAGGGAGGGAACTGATCCTGGACCTCAATTAGCAGCACATTCGGTCTTTTCCACTGTTTGCAGGAAGGGCAGCCTGACCTTGTTCCTCCTGCTGGTCCTCAGCCACTGGAGGCCCCGCCCAGCAATGAGCACTCGGTAGGGAGCACCAGCAGCCCCCACCCCGGAAGCGGGCGCGTGTTGCTACCTCCTGCAAAAGACGCTTCTTTCCTCTTGAAGAAGCCTGGCCTTGCCACTGCCCGCTTTTCCTTGGATTGTGTAAAAAAAAGCCTTCTCAAGGTCCCCATAGATTTTGCATTCATATGATTTTTTTATTATTCTTTATTGGTTAAAGTATTACATGAGTCTCCCCTTTCCCCCATCCACCTCTCCCCGGCCGCCCCCACCCCAGGTGATGTTTTATAGCCCTGCTCTGTCAAACACAAGGCTCTGTCCTCTTTTAAAAAGCTTTTATTTACTTATTTTTTTTTTTGGTAACAAAGGAAAGATGCAGCCTGAGATCCTCGCTGGCAGTCCTGAGATGAAAGCCGTTAGGCAGCAGCCTTTCTGATTGATGGTGGAGGTGGTGATTTGGGCTGGCCCAAGAGGAAACCAAGTTAAATGTAGACTAAAGGTGAGCGTGGAACCCACGGAGATCTATGTTAGCCAAGGAAAATCATGTGATCGGAGCACGTAACTGAATGCACATGTGCAGACCATATAACCACCCCTACGTTCGATTTGCATGGCTGGTCTTGCCAAATGGAAGACAAAGCACCAACCAGCACTCACATTCATCAATCACAGCCTTTGGTCTCCCACCCCCTCTTCTCTCTGTGCCCGGGAATGAATGCCAATCCATTTATTTAATCCAAAATTAAACTGGATTTTTGTGTTGATAAAATTAAACCTGAGCTAAACTCCTGTTTTTCTTTAGGTTTCTGGAAACCACTAGTCTACAAAATCTCTATGGTGGTGAAACACAGCCTTTCCAGGGGCATGATTGAGATGAATAAAATACCTATTTTTTTGTACTGACACAGTAAAGGATGGATTCAAGGGCAAGTCTTTGGAAAGTCTGAGTTCAGATGCTGCCTAGCCTGGAGTGTATGGCAGGAGGTGGGTAGAAAATAATGTATTCATCATGAATTTTTTGTGAGTCTACAATGTGCTGGGCATCTAGACCTAGAGATCCAGGCATGAACAAAACCAACTACATCTCTGAAGGACAGTGAGGGTTTGCTGAGAAGAGAAAAACCTGTAGGTAGTTTAAAATAAAAAGTTGCCACTGATCCAATGTCAAGGTGAAACTTAGAGACAGATCTTGAACCAGAATACAGGTTTCATAAGTCAATTACATTATCATGGCCGCAAGTGGAGCCCTGCCTTCGCCACTGCCCCACAACACATACCAACAAGATAAAGCAAAACCAAAGCACTCCCTCCCACCGCCTTCATTCCCTCTGAATGGCACCCCCGTGCACACAGAGGGACAAGCTAGGAAAGTGACATTTTCTTTCAGGGGTCTCTGGCCTCTCTATGGAGATTCCCTCCTATGTCCCCTGAATACCCAGCCTCCTTTCCTTTGTTACATGTTCCTGCTGCTTTTCTCCATGTCAACCCCACTTCCCTAAGGAAGACATCACCTCTCCGCCCCTGGATTCCTTCTCCAGCTTCTGCAGCAGATCCTCTTTCCATTGCTGATGAC
Source organism: Cnephaeus nilssonii (assembly GCF_951640355.1). Lineage (NCBI taxonomy): Eukaryota > Metazoa > Chordata > Mammalia > Chiroptera > Vespertilionidae > Cnephaeus > Cnephaeus nilssonii. Next base: position 2,325,525 of record NC_137083.1, read on the forward strand.
CCTTTGGGGATCCATCCCCCTATTTGTGGAGTTTCCTCACAGTGTGACTCCTGCCTCCCCGCTAGCAGAACTCAGGAACTGGGTTTTCAAAAGACTGTTTGCAGCTCAGCAGGCATGGCTCAGTGGTTGAGTGTCGATCTATGAACCAGGAGGTCATGGTTCAATTCCAGTTTAGAGCACATGCCCGGGTTGTGGGCTCGATCCCCAGTAGCGGGTGTGCAGGAGGCAGCTGATCAATGATTATCTCTCCTCATTTAGGTTTCTATCTCTCTCTCCCTCTCCCTGCCTCTCTTCAAAGTCAATACAAATATTTTTTTAAAAAAGACTGTTAGCAGCTAGGGTTCATGATGGAGAGCTGGGCTCTGCCAACCAGGTACAAATCAGTGTTTCTAGATATTGTGTCATAGTTCCATACTTCACTTGTTAGCAATGAATTAGGTGAAGATCTTGATATTGTACCTCTGAAAAGTTGTCACAGGCTACCTAACAAAATTTAATTACATGTTTTCATTCAAGGGATATAGTTTTTGTTAAAAGAATCATTTCTGAAGATTATGTGGTATTTGGTTACACAGATACATCATAATTTATTTTTCAATACCATTTTAATATGGTTGGTTATTTTCAATAACATTCATTCATCCATAAAACATTCACTCATTCATCTATTACAAAAGCCAGTGTCTTCATAATGATTGTCTTGCCTTATCTCTCTACCACCCTCTGAGAAACTGATTATCTTAAATCTCATATTCATCATCCCTTTGTTTTCAATAATCCAATATACTTATTTTAGATTAATTTTATATTTGTAGAACATTTTTTAAGATGGTACAGACAGTTCTCATACAGCCCACACCCAGTTTCTCCTAGTATTCATATGTCACACTATTAAGGTAATTGTCTATGCTGTCTTTAGGTTTTCTCAATTTTTCCTGCTTTGTGTCCTTTTTCTGTTCTAGCATCTCCTCCAGTTTCCACTTTCCATGTAGTCATCATATCTCTTGAAGCACCTCTAGACTTTGACACTTCAGATTTTCACTGTTATTGATGATCTTAATATTTTTGAGGAGTGCTGGTCAGATCTTTTGTAGAATTCACTCAACTATGATGTAGCTGACACTTACTTTATGATTACACTGTGGTTATGGGTTTTGTGGAAGAAGACTGCAGAGGTAAAGTACCATTCACATCACACCGTGTCAGAGGTACATACTACCAATATGACTTATCCGTGTTGATGTTGGCCTTGACCACCGGACTGAGATAGTGTTTGATTTTCAAAATGGTCAAATAAAAAACAGTAATGTGTTCATCAAAGAGATTTTCTCTTCTATCATAAATAAAATCTTTCACAATTTCTATTAAGGAAACAATAGCATCTAAAAGCAAAGACATACATTTTTGCAGCTAAAATTCTCTAACTACAGAATAATTATAGTTATTGTGCTTCAGTGGATGATGTGTATAATTCTAGCATGAAATTTTTCAATAAAATATAGGCTCAATTCTGGTTTCTAGCTGGAGAAGTTAGAGAGCAGTACAGTACTAAATACTTCAGTTATTAAACTTGGACCAGAAATCAATAAAAGGAAAGTAAATAGGAGCGATGGGTCCTTCCACAAATGGGGATAAACATTCTCTATCCATAAAATAAGAAGTGGGGAAACATAAGTGAGGTGGTACATGAGGAACATTCAGAGAGAGTGATGATTAAAGACAGAAAACATAGCAAGGTCAGTCATTGATGGAGAGACAAAGAGCAGGGGTCCAGGCGACAAAGATTCTTTAGCTTCGGCATTGGATTGAAGGGATGGCTCAGTTGATAGTGGCAGCAATTATGCCATGAAGTACATGAGCAGTACTCCTATTTCACGCTGTCTTCTGAAACCCAGCAACCAGCGATGGGCAGGATTCGATGATGCGTTGGCCCCACAGGAGATTAGAAGAAAACTTTATAGTGACAACTTTGATTTCACACCAGTGGCCCTTGTGATTGTTGCCACTGACAAGTGACGCTCTGTGTCCTTTTTCAGAGCGCTGTCCATGGTTCTTCAACAACTTCCTGAATGTTGGCTTCCAATATAGATTTGCTAGAGAGCATATTGCAGTTGTTGGAAGTAATTATCCAAATCGCTTGCTAATTATACATTACTTTGTATATACCACGTTGGCAGTGTGGTTGGTATTTCCGTCTCTGGTTTGTGGGCTGTGGGCTAGTAGTCATATTACGTCTGGCTGCTGGAGTTTATGCAAGACTGAGCCCACAGCCTGACATACTTTGATGTTATCAAGCTAACCGCAGTCTCGGAGGGCCCATCTAAAGATAAATCAGGTTGCTATAAAAGTCTTTATTTTACACTACTTAAAGCAAAATAAAACAACCATATAACTTGTTACAGCCTATGCAAGACAGCTGCAATTTTACATGTGGTTTCTCACAGGGATTCTACCATATATAAGACCGTGTTCTTCCACTAATGATACTGAGGCAATCACGACAGGGCCCTGAGTCTCTCATATGATGAAAATAGTCAGTCAAAAAAGGTAATCCATTTACAGAACAGCAAGACCCAGATACAACAAGAGAAGTGGATCATTTTCCTTTATTAATTTAGTATTCACTTATGGAATGTGTGCTCTGTGCAACACATGTTTTACTCACTGAGATGATGAAACATAATATGTCACTAAAGGAAGTCACAACAAAAAGGGAAAAGTGGACCAACTTAGAAACCAATCCTAAATTACAAATCCTATTTTTTTTTTTGACACCAAAAGTATCTCCCTGTCGCCGCGCGCACAATGCGCTCTGTTCTGTGGAAGTAGGTCTGTTAGTGTTGGAAAGAGGAAGGGGTGATGTTTAAAACAGCTCACAATTAAAAAAGCAGAGGCAACACTGATCCGAAGGTTAAACGGTCCGGCTGTTAATCCTTTAGGGGCCCAGGTAGCACCTAAAGAGGGTCCCGGGCTAGCAGAGGGATAGGGCCCCACAGGCAGAGCGAGTCGATGTGTTAACAGCGGATATGCCTGAATGTCAGCCTGGGTGATACATGATACATCACTAGTCCCATTTTCAGGTGATGAAGATGTGGCTCTTGAGGCAATTAAGTCCTGTCCCCCTGGCCACCGAGCTAGGCAGTGTTAGAGCTAGAATTTGAATAATACTGCCTGATGCCCAAGTCTACGCTTCTAATCACACTTCCACAGGAGAATCAGTTAAACAAACACTCCTAGGATTATAGGGAGGAGGAAATAGTCTTGTCTGACTGAAGGGGTTTGAGGGAGCTGAGGAGAAGCATGAATGTGCCTGGGTTTTAAGGGGGAATCGGGTTTCAGGAAACACTTATATCTGCAGTGTCGTTGATGGGAGACGTGCAAGCATACATTTTCCACAGGTTTGATCACTCAAAGCTTTGGGCGAGGCATGCATTCTGGTTTTATTCTTTGTTATAATTCAAAGAAGTTCTCTTTAAACTTAATCCTGAATTAGATGTATCTAAACTCAGTTCCTCAATTTTCAAGAAGCAGTAAATTGGATACTTTGACTTAAGCTCCTTTAATTTGTTAACCTCAGTCTTGACAACATTTAGAAGTAGTGTCTAAGATGCCCACATTCCTGAAAAAGCATTAGATATGAAACAGATCGCTTTTATTAAATGTAAGTAGACTAAGAAACATCAGGACAGGGGGCGAAGGTGGGCAAGGACTTGTCGTCCTGAGGCTGAAGTTGACTCACCTTTGGCTCTCTTTTCCAGCTGTGCTTCCATCATCACGTGCTCCCTCCCAAGCTCCTGGAATTCATCATGTCCCAGCCTGCTTGCAGGCTTCATCTCCACGATGCTGTTGGGTTGGTGAATTTCTTTGTGCTATTAAAACACTCTTGACCTTGTCCTTTTGCCTCTTTCTGTCCCCAGCATTGCCAAGGCCTGCAGAGCTATCAGGCTGTGATCGAAGGGTCTCCAGAGACACTAAACAGATGACATGGATGGTAGCCCCATGGGTTATTGATGAGTTCTTCTGAATTTGTATTCTATAGAGAAGTGATTAAAGCCCCCCAATGTACAGGAGACCTCCTAAATGTAAAGGAAGTAAGGGATGTGTGCGAGCTGGAACAGAGGGGTTAATAATGGGACTGGCTTCCAGTGGGATTTCTCCTCAGGTAAAGACATTTGAGTGTCACTCACCTGTGGGCTGGGACCAGGTTGTCCCATCGTTGGGTTTTTCGATGATTTCTGCAGACCAGCTTCACAAGCAAGACAATTTCCCAGGTAGCAGCCACCTCCAGCACCTGAGTCTCCATCCAACCCAACAGTCTATGTCCCAGTGTTCCCAGCAACAAAGCCCAAGTGAGGACTCGCCACCCAATGCATACTGAGCTGGAGCTGAATGTGTATTTGTAGAAATCAGTAGTGAAAGGAAGAGTGAGTTATTGTAGAATTGATGTGGCAGAAAGAGTGAAGGACTATCTTACAAAAATCAAAAGTGCACTCATTAATATGTCGATGACAAAAATTATATTTTATTTTATATTTGTATCCCTGGATTCATCCACAGTGCCTACTATATAAATATCACTCAATAATTATAAGCTAAATTAAACTAATACTATTTGTGCAAATCTGCGTATGCAAGAGCAATGCCAGTAGACCAAGAAAAATTGCAGGCTAGGGAGAAATAAAATGAATTTGGCTGTAAAAGGGTATTAATTAAATATGCATGGCCAAGAAAAAGAAATTGGCCACCAATAAGAAAACCGTAGAGCAGGGAGCGAAACAAATTGGAATTAGAATTTCCATGTATCTAGACATGCTTGATTTTACTAATCACCCTCCCACCACCTCACTCAACATCTTAGGCATGAATGGAGAAAGAATGTGGCTGTGGGAGCATGAATCAGAATAGAAAACATGCCTATGTTTACCCGAAATATGTACAACTATGTCCTCTTCGTGGTTCCATATGCATTTTCCATTACATCTCACAGACAGCAATCCCGAACCTTGTTATCATCTCTTCCATGGTCTAAACTATCTTAATCAACAGCCACTGTGGACTAAGCACAGAGGAACATCGTTGCATTTCATCTCTGCAGTCGCCACATCAGCAGGAAATCATTATCTCATTTCACAGGCGAGGCCACCGGAGTTTGTGGAGGTTTAAGATGTACAGTTTCACGCTTGGTTCCACTGGCCCCCAAGGCAATGCTATTGACTTCATCGTGGCAATTGTTTCTCCTGCTGTGGCCCAAAGCAACGCTCTTATACCCACACCTAGTATGCACCTGGTTTTGCTTGTTTTGTCAGTAATTTATATATTTCTCACTCCTGTTATTGCCACCTCCTTAAGGGTAAAAAAAAATATGGGGGGAAGATGCATCCTAATTATATTTGAAAATTCTTAGAAATGGGGGCTAGAGCAGGAGGATTTGCTACATTAGGTGCCCATGATATTGGTGAGTGGACAAGGCAGTTTTATAAGCGTTATAGACTTCCTTATTTGGCCACAGCTAAAAACCACATTTGACTAAATTTGCCAGATTCTGTAATCAGTACAACAGAATAAACTGACAAATCAGATTTAGAGATCTGGTGATGAGTACTTGATTCCACTTTTGTTTTTAAAAATGGGAGCTATAGCAGTTCAACGTTTGTGATTATTTTAAACACAATGGTTGCAAACTGTCAGCTAGTGAGTGGGGCTCTGGGATATGCAGAGCCCTGTTCATTGAAGCAGCTCAATTTTATCTGCTTTAAATATGATGCTGCTAAATTGCTTGAGTAAACTGTTTCACAACTAAATGTGTTTTAAAAGCCCTGCTATAGAACTTCAGTTTACACTTCCTGAGACTCTTACCTTAACTTTGCATTATCACACCACACAAATATACTTACCGTTTTCTCTCTCCATGCTTCTTAGCGCCTTTCCTCATCCCCACACAGGATCCTGATCATCAATTTCTGACACCTGTACTCATAAAAAGAGATACTAAAATGTATATAGTATATGTTTATATATGTATATTTGTGTATATGTAGGCATGTGTTTATTTCAAAAAATCAATAAAAATAAAGTTGGTCCCATGTGGTCTAATTATTCTACCTCCACAAAGCACTAGCTCTAGGGTCAAGGCTCAAGTGTGCTCTGGATAAGCCTATCACATCAAACATTCTTTCTTTATTGAGTTGATTGGGGTGACATTGGTTAATAAAACCATACAGGTTTCAAGTGTACAATGCAACAAAACTTCATCTACACACTGTACTGAGTACCCATTGCCCAAAGGAAAGTCTCTTTCCACCACCATTTATCCCCCTTTGCCCTCTTCCACCTGCCCCATCCCCTTTTTCCTCTGGCTATCACCATAATGTTGTCTATGTGCATATATATATATATATATATATATATATATATATATATACATATACATACATACATACATACATATATATATTAATGTATATATTAATCCCTTCACCTCCTTTTCAACCAGCCACCCAACTCCCACCACCTCCAACAGCCACCGGTCTGTTTTTTTGCCTTAATGAGGCAAACCTATTCTTAAACTTTGAGAGATTAGGAGAACCACGGCACACTCTTAAGAAGTTAGAAGTTGTAGCCAATAAGAAGTATTTGGGAAGACATAAGAACTCTTCTTTTTATGCTTTTAAAGATTCACTAAATGTTGAGTAGACTCAAGAGAGCTGTTGGTGCAGTTTCAACAATCATATCCCACTATTGACCTATCGATTGGTTTACCTTTTAACAGCTCAAATCGTTAGTTATTACTGAAGCCCCAGCCACTCTTAGGTAGCATCTAAAATGCACACTAGACCAAGTATAAAACACCTGGAGCTCAAAATGCCCTATGGCAGCGGGCACAATCCATTACACATTGCACGTGGCGGCCGGGCCTTCCTGATCACGCAGGCACTCTCAGTCCTAGTCAGTCGGGATAGACGAGCTTAACATATGACGTCAGCTATGAAAACTGCTTGGGTTTCTAAAAACGGGGCATTTTAGTCCCACAAATGCCCATAAATCAGGGCCCTTGTCAGTATCTCCGCAATTACATTAATTGAATATTGACCTTTAGTGTAAATCCTTTTAGTGATTCTACTCATACCCTCTAGGAGTTGTTCCTGATGTGGTTTTATCTTTACTTGAAAGAAATGTTACTTCAAATAGTATCATTATTTTTACAAGTATCGCTTTCTACATTTACGATAATTTCCTCTTTAAGCAAACTTCATTTAAAAATGTGGAATCTTCTCCATCCATTAGCCTGCTCCTTGGGGCTCTTTTTTCTCTTTTTCTGGGACACTTTTCGCGGGGTTTTGCTCAGCATTGCTGCTGGGAGAAGCATGTGTTGTTTGTAGCTCAGGTTATCTAAGTCTCTGCCTATGTGATATTTCCTTTCTGTAGGGCAGGATTACATTTACGCGGTCCTGGGCGAGTAGCATTAGGAAAATAATGGTCCTTCTGAGGCGCAGGGACTGCTAATTAAGGCCTCTTCTGCATAAAATGAGTAGAGGGAACATTAAGATATCATTGGAGAATAAACAGAATATAAGAAATTTAAGACCAGAAACCAGTCCCATAGATGTTATTCTTACCTGCATTTGTGTAACCTTGAATAATTCTGCCATTCAACAAAGTGTGTGCTATTACAGCATAGATCTAAAGCCTTTGAGTATTACCTAACTCCCCATTGAAACTAAAATATGCTCCAAAATGCTTCTGAAGCTACTGCAAGGCCAGCTCTGTGGGTAATTGTTTTACTAAGAAGCTTCACCTTGGTGAAGCAAGGTCACCTCTCCGTTTCACATTCTTCACAGGTGATCTATGCTGAGTGCTGGAGAGAACCTCCAATTTCCACTTCTGTCTCAGCAATACCCAATGTTGAATAAAATACATAAACACTTTTTGGAGGAATAGTCTAACTTCTGAATAGCTCCTTCAATACGCTCTTTCTTCAGCTGTCTCAGTACAAGTCTGTCCATTCTAATTGTCTTGCTTTTCATCTCCAAGGACACACGATTATCACCTGTCACATTGAATTTTTCTGTAGGTCCTTGCAATTATCACTTTGTGATTTCCCTTTGGCATAATATCATTCATCTGTTCATTACTCATATTTTCTAGCTCTGTTCTGATCCAGCTTTGTTTCTTTTTTTTTTTTCTGTATACAGACCAGCTCCATTTGGTTCTAGTCAAAATTAGTTGCTTTTGTGAGTTATTTGGCTGAGCTCTCTCTTTTTCTACATTATAAAAATATAATAGTGAGAGGAAGATAAAAAGTCATTTCAGAAAGTGCAGGAAATTATTATAAAACAAAGAAGAGAACTAAGACCCTCAAGATTTAAGGGCTTGGCTTTGCCATCATTGGGCAGGGACTCAGGTTCATCATTGAACATTGATGACTTTGAATGTTAAAGCCAAGTTTTTATATAATTTCTAAAGTTAGTTTTTTATTAACAGTATGCAACTGTAAATATTTGAAATAAAATACATACGTCATAGCAAAAAAAAAATTGACACTAAGTGATTCAGGAGACAACAGTGATGCAAATGAGACTTAGATGCCCTTCGGTTGAGTGTCCTACAATCATTACAGCAACCAGTGACATTGCTTGACCCAGTTTTAGTGAGCTCCTCCTTGAATGTAGGTTTAAGGATTAGATAAGGGAGAAAATATGAAGGAGACTATTTGTTTTTTATCCCCTGAGCTCACCCGACTCAGAGGTGATGAGTTATTTTTTAATGTTAATTAAATAATCCGCTTTGTCACCTGTTTTTGAGGGATGTGTGATTTTTTATAAATCCAACAGAGTAGAACAAAATACAAGCACTTAAATCAAGTCTTCTTAGAAAACATACAACTGTGAGAAAGATCCCAAACTTAAAGGACTTTCATAAGCAAGCACAAAATATTACTAAAAAGGGTGACTAAGAAATAACACCTGGACACTGGAAGAGCAGGCAGCTTGAAGCTCCCATCTCCCCACAGAAACATAAACAAACAAACAAACAAACAAACAACAACAACAAAACCAAGCAGCAATTGTCAGAAGCAACTTTGTCAGAGCTCTGGAAAATAATCAAAGGTCTACAGCAATAAAATGAATGATGAATCATGAAAAAGGCAACTAAGAGATGTTAGAAAGACTGGAATTTTTACGTGCCTTTGCCCCATCCTCCTCCCCGTCTTGCCAGCTGTCTTGAAGTCAGCAGCCTGTGTTCTCAGTGTGGGACTATGGGATCTTAGTCTCCAATTCCAGAGCAAGCAAAGCAAACCTTATTTGCAAGTTATTGTGTAGGTTCCTGTGAACCTGAGTGGGGTCAGTAAAAATTAAAAGGCAAGAAAACGCTGATGTTAGAAGGCAATCTCTCGGGTGGAACGTGCTTACACGGAGAGAGTAATCCTTCTGTTATATTCAAGCCTTCAAACCCACGTTAGAGAGGATAATCTTCTTTGCTCTGTGTATGATTTCAGTACTAATCTTATCCAAAATCACCTCACAGAAACACCAAGAATAATACTTCATCAACTATCTGGGCACACTCTGCTCTGGTCCAGTGAAGTTGACACATAAAATTAACCACCACAAGGTAGTCTTACAAACACACGAAGCTTAATGAGTTACAATAGGATACACCTAAAAAGGAGCTACCCCAAGACACATTAAATCCAAACTGTTGAAAGTCAAAGACAGAGAATCTTGAACACAGCAGCAGGATAAAAATGATTCAACACATTCATGTGACCTTCAAAGTGATTAAAAGGAAGATTTCTCAGCAGAGATTTTGGAGGCCAGAAGGCAGTGGAAGGATATATTTCAAGTTATGAAATTTTAAAAAGTCAACCTAAAATTCTGTATCCAACAAAACTGTCCTATTAAAACATTCTCAAACAAACACAGCTCAGGAAGTTTGTTACCAGTGGAACGTCCACATCATGACTAGCATCACCACCAGTGTCCTCCTGAAACTTTACTTTTCCTGCAATACTGTTGCCTGAAGGGAACATTTCTTTCTCCTGCTCCCTGTCTCTGTGCACCCCACAATCCTGATTCAGAGTTGAAGATGGGTACATATGATTGGGAGGGGCTTGTCACACGCTTTTATCCGAGTGTTAGAAGTTGTTGCTCAAAGCTTATCTCCGGCACTTTTGGATTCTGTAGTCTATAGTAAGCTGACCGGTTGTCTTGCTCAATAATATTTAGAAGGTGGGAGGTTCAGAGACTGGGCGGTTGAGGGCAAATGTCCCCAATTCTCTTACCTATGTGGCATGTATAATATACTTGTAATTATTTTATAAACCTTTATATTGAGCAAAAATTGTATGTTGGAACCATAAGGCACAGGGAATGCAAAATTTCATAGTAAATGACCTGCTGAAGTGGGGTTAGTAAAAATCCCTACTGAAGGTGAAAATGAGGAATGTGGTTAAAGGACGCTCAAGGTCACAGGGGTAGCAAGGATCTGAGTAGAGACCAGACTTCTGGTTCTAATCTCCATGAATTCCAGTCCCTGGAGGTCCTTCCATCACTGTGTGCCTACCTCCCTTGTAGAGGGGAGGGGCCTAATTGTACTCGATTTCAATTATTTCTCGGTGCCTGGATCTGCTCTCCAGCAGCATTTCAGAGGAATGACTGTGTGCACCTGGGTATTATTTATGATTACTTGATTAAATGCAGCAGAATTCAATTCTGGTTAGCTTCAGAGAACACTTTATTGGAAGGAAATGGGTAGTTGATAAAATCCAACCCATGTCTACAGAGAACAGAAGCCAGGAGAGCCCTAATACGCAGTCTTGTTAAGATCGAATTGCCCAAATATTTTTGGTCCCATATTTCACTTTTGCCAAGATTTAATGCAGCAGGAGAGAGCTGGCCCTAGACTAGGAGTCAACCCAGGCCCCTGGAGAACGAGGAGGCGGTTTCTCAGAGGGCGCTCTGGATGCTGTTAGCAGAGGCGATGCATGCCAGGCTCATAGAACATAATGTCTGCTGCCTCCGGAACCTCCACGTGGTGTTACTGAGCGCAGTAAATGTCATCAATCAAACCAAAGATCGATGTTAAACTTAAAAATACTTCCTTGTAACAGTTACCTTTTCAGCAGATTTTCTCCTGTTTGTGCTTTCTCTGAAAAGATGTGTGGCCAGGAATGACTCTGGTAAGTTTTTTTATGAATGAAGTATTTTAAAACTAATATGTCCTTAAAGATATTTACCACAACACTAAGTTTCTTTGAAAGCAAAGTGAATAAACATGAAATTCTAATTTCTACAGTTCACAAGGCATTTATCAGTGTTTTTATCAGTATTTTATGATTAGTTTAGCCTTTGTATTTCTACCTTTTCCTCCCTTTTTATTAATAGAACTGGTATTACTGGATTTTGTATTGAACTAACATTTTATGGCAATAATTAAACACATTCATTATTAGACACTATAATGTACACATAAAATTGTTAGGCAAAATATTCAACCAAATCACAAAAATGTGTAATAAAATTATATGCCATGAAAGCACTTTCTTCTAAAACCAGCATTGAAAGTACCTACCACCGATAATGCAGGTATTATTTTCAACCCTAAAGGAATTTTTTCTAGAGGTTAAATCACTAATACTCATCAATATTCCTATTTTATACCTCCCTGAGTCCAAAAGAGCAAAATAACTATTAGAATTTTAATTGCGAAAGCAATAACTTGAAATGAGATAATGCCACTCCCAGTAATGCTTTCCCTTTAATTGCCATCACCAATTTTGTCAGAGGACTCAATGCAAATGCAACAATTGCTCTGTGTACCAACCAAAATATTACATTCACTTCCATTTATTTTTTAAAATTTAACTTAGTATATTTATTTTGTAATAGACTATCAAATTATTCAAGCTCCAATGGAATAAATTAAAGAATATATTTGTTACATATATATAAAAGAACATTAAAAACAAATACTTAACTATTTCTATTACTATAATATTTGAAATTATCTATATGGAGATTTATTTTCACATGTAGTCTGCTAACTTGACATATTTTAGTAGCTTTAAGGTTGTTGTTTTTATGGCTTAGAAAACAGCAAAATAGGAATATGTCAATTAGGTCCAAATTTAGGACCCTCACAACTTCCAAACAAAAGTTACTTTAAATTAAATATTTAAGTAAATCACCATAAACTTTGTCAATATAACCTTGGCCTTGGCTAATTCAGACTTAGAAACTTAGAGAACCTTTACCTCTAGGCATTGATCCGACCATAACACATCCCCCCGGAGGGCTCCAAAGCAGTTCGAGTGATAATGTTAACATGGGAAAAGAACATTGGTGTTGATTGTGCTGTTGTCCTCAGCCAAGGGACTCTGTCTTGGGAGAGGATTTATAGAAGAAGTCTATGTAGTGGTGGTTCTGAGGTCAGCAACACCTCGGTAAAACAAACAAACAAACAAACAAACAAAAAAAAAAACAGCAACAACACGTGTGTGTGTGTACATGCATGTGTGTGCGTGTACGTGTCTGTGTGTGTGTGTGAGTGTGTGCGTGTGTGTGTCTGCATGCTTGAGAGGTCAATGGGGATGGCCACCTGGCTGGAAACAGAATCCCTGCCTATAGCCAAAGGGAGAGGAACAGGTCCTCCTGCGACTCCTGCTCCTCAGCCATGGAAGTCCTTCAGGACCAGCTGGACGGAAGCACCTCTGGGGAGCCAGAGCTGAAGCCCAGTGCCAAGGCTGTGGCAGGAGCTTAGCTTATGGCAGGAGCTACAGGAAGGAGCTCGCCTTGCATGTGTCCTTACCTTCTAGACAAGATCGTACAGTATTGTGCCATCAAGCGTCTCAGTGACTCATGAACCGTATAAAGGAAGCTTCCTGTGGTTAGAAATACTGGGGTCAGAAAGGGCTGACAAAAGGCAAGAAGTGAATTGATGCACTCTGTTAGCTATGCATTAGGCTTGGAGATTTATAGGGAAAAGCCAAGGCAACAGTTAGTTGTGTGTGCTTTCGCACCAAGTCCATTATCTTCCCACAATTATTCTCTTCCCACCGTGTTTGATTAATGGTAACGCCATGCGCTCATTCATCTAAGCTGGAGACCTGAGTGATCTAATGGACTTCCATTTCCTCTCATTCTTCACATCCATCCAGTCCCTAAATCTTGTTAACTCTACTTCCTTCAGACCTAAAACACTTATCTGCTTCTTTTCTCCATTTCCTTTGTCAAAACTCAACCCCAAACTCAACCCAAGCCCATTGGCTCACTTGGGACATGAAGCCTCAGCTCTATCTGATTCAGGTGTCACGTAGATGAGACTGGATTTTAGAGTTGAAAAGCAGCAAGGTAAGGCTTTCGGGATTCTTGGGATGGTATGTATCTTGTATACTGGAAGGACATGAGCTTTGGGGGTGCATGGGTGAAATGGATGGATAGAATAGTGTTCTCTAAAATTTAGATGCTGAAACCTTAACCCCCAATGTGACTGTATTTGGAGATAAGGCTTATAAGGAGGCAATTAAGGTTAAGCAATGCCATAATGGAGAAGCCTTAACCTTATGGGAATCTGTCCTTATAGAAAGAGGCATCCAAGAGTCATATTCTCTCATGCATGTGCTCAAAGAAGACACTTTAGAAAAAACCTTGCGGTTGGACTTCCAGCCTCCAGAACTGTGAGAAAGTAACTTAGTTTAGACCCTCCGGCCTGAGATGTTTTGTTATGACAGACTGACCTGATCCGCCCATCTGCCACCTCGCTGTTCTGAACTATCCCCACATCTCTGCACTAATACCGTTCTCAGCACATCACAGCGCTTGCAGGTATTCAAACCCATCTGTTCTGTCTGTAACTTTGTATTTTTAACTATTCTTTTTAGTTTGGAATTAGCTTTTTTTTCCTTCACTTTTCTCTCTTACTAAATAATTGCTGATCCATTAAGACTAACCTGAAGGTCCTTTTTCCTGTATGAAGACAGTTAATCACTCTTTTTTGTGACTAAATCTACTGAACATCTGAGAGATGGAATTCTTTATTCACAGGCCTCTTTTCTTTCTGTTAGGCCAGGAGCTAATTATCACGGAGTGCTTGGGAAATGAACAGTGCTATTCAAATCTGAATTCATAATTTATTATCCCTCTAAGTTAAACTCCCCAACTAAATTGAATATGATAACTTCCTTATTTTAACATAAATTTTAATGAAATTTGCATCCTTATGTCAATGTGTTTGATGTTAATAATATTATTTTACTTATTAATAAAACACTGGGCTTGACATATATTGAGTTGGCAATAATTATATGTTGCGATAATTATTTATTGCAAGAATAGACACATGAGCAAATAACTTAATTAATGAAACAGTGAGTTGGAAAATGGTGGTAAAAGCAGCTTAAAAGAGAAGAAGAAAGTCGGTATAAACAAGAAACTCAAATGTCCCTCCAGAGGAACAGAAAGCAGGACCTCAGGCGCCTACACGTGGCATTTCTCACAATGTCGTTCAGCTCTGAGATGCACCCATGTCCTGGAAATGAAACTGCCTCTCAGTAGAGTAAGATATACTCACAGACAGTCTAAACACAGTATTTTTAAAAACAGAAGGAAGTGAAGTATGTGAAATGTTCGCTAAAAATTAATCACTGCCGTGCAGCTCCTGGGATTGCCGACCAAATGCGTGAATAGAATGTGCCTCGCTCACTTCTGGGGCTTTCGAGACCGAACAGTGAAGCTCTGTCAGTAGGAACGTTTCACTGGGATGCTGCTTAATGGTCATTATTGACAAGTATTGCCAAGCATATTGATTTGCTAATTAACATTGAAATTCCGCCCCCCCCAATTAATTTTTTTGAAATCTGTGTGCATCTTTTTAAAATGAACGCATGTTTGCTTTTCAACCCCAACAGCACAGAGAAGTCCAGTTGGGTCTTTTGAAAAGGTCTTTGGAAAGGGTGAGAGGTCACCCGTGGGGTCCTGTAGAGGTTTTGATGGACGCCACTGCTTGGGGCTTCCTCCATCTCTGCCAAGCTCCTCTGATCCATCGCCTTTGCATGGGTACATTTTAATGTCCCTTTAGATCAGTGGTTCTCAACCTTCCCAATGCCGCAACCCTTTAATACAGTTCCTCATGTTGTGGTGACCCCCAACCATAAAATTATTTTCATTGCTACTTCATAACTGTAATTTTGCTACTGTTAATGAATTGTAATGTAAATATCTGTATTTTCTGATGGTCTTAGGCGACCCTGCTAGCGGTTCTCAACCTGTGGGAAAACACAGATATTTACATTACGATTCATAACAGTAGCAAAATTACAGTTATGAAGTAGCAACGAAAATAATTTTATGGTTGGGGGTCACCACCACATGAGGAGCTGTATTAAAGGGTCGCAGCATTGGGAAGATTGAGAACCACTGCTTTAGGTGGAGGCCTGGTGGCTGGGCTCCTGTCATTCGCTGGTGAATGTACTTGGGAGTGTTTGCAGAAAGCGGATAGAGGTCAGAGGAATCGCCACCCGGTTCACAGGTGCTCACTTGTTGCTGCTTTCTTTCCTTTGAGAACCCTTGCTCATTTTGTTTTGCCTGAAAAGTGTGAGATGAATTACCCACTGCCAAATTGAAGTTGTAAGCATACGTTCAACTGACAGGTCCATCTGATTTCTTTTGTGGAAATTTTGTTTCGCTTTTTCTTCCTTTAGGCACTGATACAGACCCCACCCCTTGTCTCTTCCTGCTGGCTTCCTCTCCTCCACTCATTCCTGTCTGTCTCTCTGCTTTGCTGTAGTTTGTTCACATGTAGACTGTGAACTGACCTGAGTTAGGAATCCTCAGAGATCCTTCGCTTTTTTGATGTTAATTTGGCCCTTGTTCCAGTGACAAACATTTTGTTCTTCGTTTTCAGGAATGCTTATGTTTACTAGAAGCTTTTTTTTCTCCAATTCAGAAGATTCCCTGACAAATGGTTGGTGGGAAAGACACCCAAAGTAGCACATGCCCATACCTGGACGAACCTGTGCTAAAACCCGGATAGATAGGTGCAGCTGCAGCCGAGGCCTGGCCAGCAGACTACCTTCACCGGAACCTGAAAATGCAACATCAAGTCCACGTGTTCCGAGGGGAACAGCAGGTGTTCGCTGTTCCATTTGGGATGATTCTCCTTGTCCTGGAAGAACAGCTTCCGGAAAGGGAACTTGTGAATCCTTCACAGTAAACCCCTGGAGTGGATCACCTCTGGGGTCCTGTCCAGAGCACGCACCACACGCCCAGGGTAAAGCAGGCTGCTCTGTTTGCTGGGAACTAAGTTGTCTTTCAGCACCTACCTGACGTGGGAGGCAGCAACATTATTTTCTCAACAGTAAAAGGATACTGTATTTTCCCGTGTCTATGACGCTATTTTTTTCTAAAATCGTTAGACTGAAAATCAAGGGGAGTCTCATACATGGAAGTCAGCCAAGGAGGGAGCCTACAGGTGTGTAGCTGCCCAGACCTTGTCAAACAGGCTTCCTCCAATCACGAGCCTCATTGTTACTGATGTCAGCTGATGCCGTGATTGGAGGTGGAAGTGGAGAGTGCGCAGATGCAAAAGGAACCAGAGTGTTCTGAGCCCATAAAGATGTAAAAAAATAAAAAGATAAATATCAATAAGAGATTCTCTTATTCTGCAAAATTCAAACTGAATGCAATCAGCTATGCAAAAGAGCATGGAAATAGAGCTGCAGAGAGACAATTTGGACCTCCTCCCACTGAGTGTATGATCAGACAGTGGAGAAAACAGGAAGAACAACTCCTTAAGGTGCCAAAAAAGAAGGCCCTAAGAGGAAATTCAGCAAAATATTTACAATAGTAATTTATTAATTTTGGGTTGGAAAAGTCTGTGTGGGGGGTGCCTTGTACATGGGGGTGGCTTATACACGAAAAAATATCTTGTGTGTCTCTCACTTTGAATGTTTTCCATTTACAAAACTGAAACCAACATTCTGGTGTCCTGGTAATTTCCAGCAGCTTAGAAGGTTGGGGATACTCTGGCAGGGCACAGCCAACGTCCACCCAGTTTGTATCTCTTTTCTCTTTCTCTGTTTCTTTCTGTCTTCTACTCTGTACAGAAAGGGCTCTCTAAGACACCTCTGCTTGGTCCTCCTCATACTCTGTGAACCTCTCTGACATCCCGGCCCCATCTGTGGTTCCATCTCCCTGATGGAGACTCATGACCACATTTAACACTGTCCGTCACACTCCCCCATCAGCTGCTTGGGAGGCTATGGATCTCTGTACTGTTAATAGGCCACACCTGACTCATGGTAAAGGTGAAAAGAGAAATATTAATGGTACTTACTCACCAGATATTATTACTAACTAGTAGCCCTGCGCACGAATCCGTGCGCCAGTAGCTCTCTGCGGGGCCTGGCCACTCCATGCCTGCTGCCCAGAGGCTCTCCACAGCCCAGAGGCCCATCTGCACCCTGGCCTGGCCAGAGGCCCATCCATGGTGGGGCATGAAACGCTTGCCTCATTGCCACAGTGATGAAGCAAGCATTCCACCAGGCACGCTGTCTGCTCTCAGCGGCCACCCAACCCCGGGACTGGGGGACTCCAGCAGCGCTGAGAGGACTGGGTGCCCCCATCTTGTGGCTATGGGTGCTGCCATCTTTGTGACAGAGTGATGGTTAATTTGCATGTTACCCTTTTATTAGATAGGATGCAAATTAGATTTAGAGAGATGTTCTGGCAACATACCCATGAGCTAGATAGTTGAGTAAAAAAGGGAGAGAGGAAGTGAGGGAGGAAGAAAGGGGAGATAAAGAGGGAGAGGAGAGAGGGAGAAAGGACAAAGGAAGGGAGGGAGGGAGGAAGGGAGGGAGGAGGAAAAAAGAAAGCAAGAAAACAAGGAAGCAAGAAAGCAAGAATGAAAGAAAGAAAAAGAAAAAGAAAGAAAGAAGAAAGAAGGAAGAAAGAAAGAAAGAAAGAAAGAAAGAAAGAAAGAAAGAAAGAAAGAAAGAAAGACTGATGTTTTAGGGAGAAATATAGAAAGATGGAGCAAGACACCGGATTGGAAAGTTCTAACATGCTTTTAAATTAAGCCATCGCCAGGGGTAACAGGTTGGGCGGCAGAGGGGATGTTTAAGTGTTTGCACATCAGGCCTGTATCCAGCGCCATAAAACACCCTCTCCTCTGCTCCCACCACAGGTGCGTGTCCCTGTATTGGACGGCCAAGTCCATTGTCACGTCTGCCCCACAGGCCTGCTGCTTCCTGAGATTCTTCTGAGATTGAGATTCTGCTGTCCTTCATCACTAACTCCCACCTTCGATCACATGTAGGAGATTGGAGTAACTAAGCTCTGCCCTCAGATTACATAAAGGGTAAAAAAATAGGTCTCTCTCTCTCTCCCTCCCTCTCCCCCTCTCACAGCATCTGGCTAAGAAAAGAAATCATAGCAATTTTCTTACAGCAGCAGGATCCGTATTCTTTTTCTCAATATCTAGTCACTCACATTCAAAATTTGCCAGTTTCTCTTTTGGTGGCAGATGTGATGATAGTTTTTTTTTTTAAATGTGAGTGTGCATGTGTGTGTGTGTGTGTGCGCGCGCGCGCGGGGGTGGGGGTGGGGGCGTGTATTTCAGATATAATGTAAAGTTCGCCTAATTCCTGAAACTCAGCTGGACTCACTGATTTCTAGATTAGATTGGAGAGCAACGTGAGTGGCCCAGTGGGAAGAATGTGCTCACTGAGGCAGAGTCCTGCTCCCTGTCCCACTGGCCTGGCCACCGGACCTGTGCTCCGTGGAAGGTTCGGGAAGCTCTGAGTGCTGACATGATTGAGAATCAGCGGGTTTCTCACATGTGCATCCTCGGAAGGAAAACAGAAGAATGCCGTCCGCGTGTGGTCTCCCCGCTGGCTTTTCATTTTAATGGAAAACCAAGCCTCTCTCATCTTTCTCCTCCGTGGACAGCACGGCCTTCTCCTGTGATGCTGCCAGAGTGTGCCAGTCTGAGATATTCATGTTAATGAGCCTTCCGGAAGCCAGGCCGCGGTGGGCATGCGATGTGCCTTAACGCGCAGAACATTCCTTGGGTAGCCCTCATAAGCCTCTGAAATCAGAGGGCAGAGAGCTTGTTTTTAGACACCACCACTGTCAGGGCACTTTTAGCAAACATATCACATCTCTTGCTGGAGCCAGCAGGGGTTTATAGCCAAACGCTGGTCCATAAAGAACTTTTTTTTTATTTTCTTGAGCAAAGTATTTCCATTTGAATTAATGATATTCCCAAATACCATGCAAAATATTAAAGTAGGGAGTGTTCCTAATGATTCATCCTCATTTTCATAGTTTCTAAGGGAATTCCCACCAGCAAGAGCATTGACTAGGAGACTTGTGTATCCATTTGAAATGTTTGCATTGTATTGTGGGTAAAACACTATACAATGTTGGCTTGTACAACAACAAAGTTGTTTTCGGTCTCACAGGATGTAATTCTAAGTAGATGGACTGTGTCCCTAGAGCCTGCTTTTTCAAGAAGCTTAATAAATGGCTATTGATAGACAGAAGTTTGAATTGGGTAACATAAAATCACAGCTTCGTAAAAATATGAAAAGTGTTGCAAGAGACAAGCATTGGGTCCCAGGGTATTACGGTAAGCCTGTCATCGTCAGTGGGGCCCATGCAGATAGAATCAGGGAGACTATGTAGAAGGAGTCCCCAGGAATCACTCCACCCGGTGACATCGCTGAGTCTGGCTCCTGGTCCCTCATCCAGCTTCTGACCAGGTGTCACTCTGTGCTCACC